>NC_090444.1:273993893-274296923 GCF_031143425.1 Pleurodeles waltl | reverse complement strand
ATTATTTTGGACTGCGTCACACATATCTAGGCCTTGCTTAAACACTAATACAGCCATATGTCGATTTGCAAACATTTTCCGATTAAGTTGTGTTTACGTACCTCAGAGTTGGTTGACTCTCTGCTCGCTGTTCTCCTCCATAGGCAACGTCCGCTGGGGCAGGTGAGGAGATGGCGGCATCCTCTGGTGTAAAGACTACTGGTGGACCTGTCGACAATGGAGAAGCGACATGTGATCATCACCTACAGACTTGATCGTACCAAAATCCATGAACTGTGTGCCCAGTTGGAACCAGACCTGATGTCAGCTATCCGCCATCCAACAGGAATCCCCGCTCTAGTGCAGGTGCTGTCAGTACTCCATTTCCTAGCAAGTGGGTCTTTTCAAACAACAGTGGCCATAGCATCAGGGATGTCGCAGCCTATGTTTTCCAACGTGCTGTCGAGAGTGTTGTCTGCCCTGCTGAAACACATGCGAAGCTAAATTGTTTTCCCTCAGGTGGAGGATATGCCTACAGAGAAAGGTGACTTCTATGCCCTGGGGCATAACCCCAACATCATATGTGCCATTGATTGGACACATGTGGCCTTGGTCCCCCCACGCAGGAGTGAACAGGTGTACAGAAACTGGAAGAGTTACCATTCGATGAATGTGCAGATGGTGTGTTTGGCTGACCAGTACATCTCCCATGTGAATGCCAAATTTCCTGGCTCAGTGCATGACGCTTACATTCTGAGAAATAGCAGCATCCCTTATGTGATGGGGCAACTCCAGAGGCACCGTGTGTGGCTGTTAGGTGAGGATATGGACCCTATACAGTGTGAATAGGTGTCTGAGTCTGGGGATGTCCCTATGAGTTAGTGTGTGTCTAACAGTTGTCCCTCGCCATTTGCAGGTGACTCTGGGTACCCCAACCTGTCATGGCTACTGACCCCTGTGAGGAATCCCAGGACAAGGGCAGAGGAACGCTACAATGAGGCCCATGGGCGAACTAGGAGGGTTATAGAGAGGACCTTCGGCCTCCTGACGGCCAGGTTCCGGTGCCTCCATATGACAATGGGTTCCCCATTGTACTCACCAAAGAAGGTATGCCAGATCATCGTGGTTTGCTGTATGCTTCACAACTTGGCTTTGCGACGACAGGTGCCTTTTCTGCAGGAGGATGGTCCAGATGAAGGTGTTGTGGCAGCTGTGGAGCCTGTGGACAGTGAAGACGAGGAAGCAGAAGAAGAGGACATAGACAACAGGAACACGGTGATCCACCAATACTTCCAGTGAGACACAAGTAAGAAGACAACACTGCCTGCTACATCTGATTTAATTCTACTACTGCTCATCTGTCTGTCATTTTCACCCAGTTTATGGTCACTGAGTTGTCACTTTCCCTTACGATTTCACAGATGTGGGTCCCACTGTTTGACATCTGCTTTGTTTCCGCATGGACTAGAGCTGTGTGACATAGGTATGTTGACAATACAATGGGCATTGCTATTTTCCTCTGTTATTGCAAACACACAATTGTGAAAGCACAGACTGACTCCAGATTGTTTTGTGATTTAAGGGTGTTTATTTAAGTGCTAAATAGTGGAGGGGGTTGTAAAATGGTCAGGGGTGATGGTGGAGGAATGTCCATGGCAGAGTCCAGTCTATTAGTCTCACAGGTGCATTGTCCAAAGGGGCATAGGAAGTGGAGCTGGGGCAGCTTAAGGATGGACAGGGTGACAAAGTGGGACAGAAGGATGACATTCAGGGTGGTCTCATTTCTTGGCGGGGGTCTTGGCATTCTTCTCTGTCTTTGTCCTGGATCTCAGGGACCGCTTGCGGGGTGGTTCTCCATCTGCAGGGGGTGGGGTGCTGGTGTCGTGGTCCTGTGGCAGTGCCTCCTGTCCACTAGCACCGGCGGAGGTGGTGGGCAGTTCATCGTCCAGGCTAGTGTCAGGGGCCCCTTGTTGTGCCACAGTGTCCCTCCTGGTGTTGACGAGTTCCGTCAGCACCCCTACAATGGTGCCCAGGGTGGAATTGATGGATTTTAGTTCCTCCCTGAGGCCCAGATACTGTTCCTCCTGCAGCAGCTGGGTCTCCTGAAACTTGGCCAGTACCGTTGCCATTGTCTCCTGGGAATGGTTGTAGGCTCCCATGTTGTTGGAGAGGGCCTTGTGGAGAGTGGGTTCCCTGGCCCTGTCCTCCCCCTGTCGCACAGCAGCCCTCCCAGTTCCCCTGTGTTCCTGGGCCTCTGTCCCCTGAACTGTGTGCCCACTGCCACTGCCCCCAGGTCCCTGGTGTTGTTGGGGTGGTGGGTTAGCCTGGGTTCCCTGTAGTGGTGGACACACTGCTGCTTGACATGTCCTGGGGACAGAGGGATGGGCCCACTGGATGGGTGCTGTGTTGGTGTTTCCAGAGGGGGGAAGCTCTGTAGTGGCCTGTGCCAGTATGAGGGGAACCGACTGTCCCGATGTCCCAGATGGGCCGGGCTGGTCATCTAGATCCAGTTGGACAGAGCTGCTGTCATCACTGTGGGGCTCTTCTGTGGGTGGAGTGGACATGTCTGGACCCTCCTGTCCGGTGACGTTGGGTACGGGTCCTGCAGGGGTGTAAAGGCATGATTATTGCATCTGTGTGTGCCATTGTGTGCAATGGGTGAGTGACCCTGTACCCCAGTGCTTGGATTCCTGTGTAGGACCATGTGTGATAATGGTTTAGGGGGGCGTATGGGTATGTGCAGTGGACGTGCTTTGGTGATGGGTGTCCATGCTTTGGTGTTACATACAGGGCTTGGGTTTGGGATGTGTGGTTTGTTATATTGGGACATACGTGGGAGTTGAAGTGATGGGGGTGAGGGCGAGGGTAGGGGTATGTGATAGCATGCAGGTGGGTGTGGATGAAGTAGTGATAGATTTGCCTTACCAGAGTCCATTCCTCCAGCTACTCTTGCGAGGCCCTCAGGATGCAGTATAGCCAGGACCTGCTCCTCCCATGTAGTGAGTTCTGGGGGAGGAGGTGGGGGTCCGCCGCTGGTCCTCTGAACCGCAAGGTGGTGTCTTGAGACCACAGACCGCACCTTCCCCCGTAGGTCGTTCCACCTCTTCCTGATGTCATCCCGTGTTCTTGGGTGCTGTCCCACTGCGTTGACCCTGTCCACGATTCTTCGCCATAGCTCCATCTTCCTAGCTATGGTGGTGTTCTGCACCTGTGATCCGAATAACGGTGGCTCTACCCAGATGATTTCCTCCACCATGACCCTGAGCTCCTCCTCAGAGGACCTGGGGTGTCTTTGTGGGGCCATGGGGTGGTGTGGGTGATGTGTGGGGTGGTGTGTGTTGTGATGTGTGGGGTGATATTTAGAGGTGTGTTGTGTGAGGTGCTTGGATGTTGTGTGAGTGATGGTGTAGGGTGCCTGTGGATGCTTTTGTTCTTTCTGGTGGTGTCTCTCTCTGGCCTTCTGTCGCAATTGTTGAAGGAAGGGTTTGTGGGTGATGTGGGTGTGTATTTTATATTGTATTCAATGTGTGGGAGTGGTGTGTGTATGTGTATCAGGTGTGTGTATTTTGAATTGTCCAATGTGGATGTGTTTTGTAAATGTGTGTGTATTTTGAGCGTGGCGGTGTGTACCGCCAATGGAATACCGCGGTTGAAAGACCGCCGCGTTGATTCATGGGTCATGATAGTGTGGGCGTGTTCCTGTTGGCACGACGGTAGAGGTTATTTTATCGCCAGTTTATCATTGACCTTTGGTGTGGCGGACTTTTGTAGGTGTCTGGATTTTGGCGGATTCCGAGCTGTGGGTCATAATGACCATGGCGGAATTCCACAGCCGCGGCGGTGTGTTGGCGGTCTTCTGCTCGGCAGTAAGCGGCTTTTACCACTAATGTTGTAAAGACCCCCTATGTCATGAATTTCATGGCTGTCCATGAAACAACTGTGGCCCCATATCCCCTCTAGTTTCTGATGAGTCCTAAAAGGGTCTCACTGTAGTCTGGGTTATGGAGCCTCCCACTTCGGCCTCTTGGATGTCAAGATCCAGTTTGAGTTGATCTTTCTATTACCCACTTGATGTTCCGGGTAGACTACAAAGGACTACTGCACCTGACACTTAGTTGCCTTTAAGGTCAGTTTTGTTCTTTGTATCCTCACCAATACTTCTCTGAAATGCCTCAGTTGATTCTCCCAGAAATTGTTGAAGATGGTAATGTCATGCAGGAGGCTATGCAAAACTCTTCCAACCCTGAGAGAACATAGGCCACCAGGTACTGAAAAATGTCAGGAGCGTTCTTTTGTTAACTCCTTATTCTGGGGGTGGAACACCTGGGCAGATCTCCTAAGCCCCAAGAGGAATAATAGTTAATGTACCCTTTTTAGACTTGTCATCATTTTTTTTTGCTGGCATTAGGGGTGTTCACCGTTTACCACTGCTAACCAATGCTAAAAGTATTTGTGCACCCTCCTTAAAACATGATAAAATTGACTAGCGCCTGATTGGTAAATTTACTTTACTTGGAAGTCCTTAGTATAGTGTACTACATGTACCAAGGGCCTGTAAATTAAATTCTACTAGTAGGCCTGAAGCACTTGCTTGAGCGCCTTGTCCTTAGCATGTAAACTTACAAGGGGACACGTATGGGTTGATGAATCTTTTGGATCGCATAGAGTATCCTACTTAAGCGGTAACCAGTGAAACATCAATAAGCATTATAATCAACATGAAATGCCATAAAACCTTATCTAACAAGAAAATACAATCACTCTCAAAATGGTTCATCATTTTTATTCCCTACTAGTTACAATCAAAACCTTTATTTCGATAATCAATGATTAATCAAAATTTATTAGCATCATGAGCAACAATCCACCAAGATTCATTAGTAAACAATAATAAAATATCAAACCCAGTTCAGAAAATCAAACATTGAGTAATTCAGCAATGGAAGTCAGTCTGTCTGTAGTCACCATAAGTCGACCTTTTCTGCCTACCTATCTCAAATTAGCATCAACATGTGGGTCTTCATGCGAAAACAATTTAGTCAAAAATCGTTAATTTGGAAGAATATATCTAAGAGAAAAAAAACATTTTAAACAGCGCAGTTGGTACCTAGAAGAATAAGTACACACCAGTCAACATTTTATGGCTACCTATCCAAGATAGATCAGCAACGAGTTAGTCTTCGTCTCCAGGTCATCAGTTATCAGCAAGTATCAGGCCCACAAAGAGTAAGCCCAATTATCATCACTTTGGACAGCATCTCCCAATGTCATCAACTTTCGCCTCTCCGCTCTGAATTCTCTTCTTGTGTCATGACTTTTTATTAGGGTCTCTCAGTCCATCCCACAGTTTGCTAATTGGTCAACCTTATCTGGGGTCATGATTCTAACCCATAGTTTTTGTTTAACACTTGTTTGCATTGGTTCGAGCATCAAGTTCCATTAATATGATTGGTCCCTCTGTCGATGAGAACATTATCCGGCTCTTCAGGTCACAAAATTGTTGCCCACAGTCTCTTAGTCAGTGGTTCCATTGTTCGAGTCCTGGGAAAGTACATTTAGCCTACTCTACACATAATTGTATCAATTTGTTCTGATCGTCTCCTGTCTGCTGGTACATTGCAGAAAATTCTAGCAGAGTTCATTTGAGTTCTGTACAGATCAAGGTCCTTTTCTTCAGTTCCATCCTCGGCAGCTCATCGCGTCTCCATGTTTAAACAAGCAAGGCCCAGCGCCGACCAGGCCTCTAGTTCGGCTAAGTTAAGGATACAAAGCATCATAAAACATAGAATATATCAGCAATTATGACATATTAATACATAATTCTTTAATTTCACATTATTTCAGTACTGTTAACACATTTGGTGACCACTCCCCATGGGCACATTTTGCACATTACACATTATTTTCATTTATTAGTTTCAATTGTCATTATTTCTCATTAGTATGTATACGCAAATCATTAGAATATTCTCATATTAGCATATCTGCTCCAACAGTCCCTCCTCTGATGACTAAACATTTCATCACACCTTTCCTTTGTCAATCACTACAGATTACTCTCAGCTACATTTTGATCTCTTCTGTTTATATTTTCCCTATAGATTATTCTTCTGGGTTGTTCTTCCCTCCTCTGATTGTGTTCTGCCCTTTTTAGTTGAATTTTGTACCATAATTTACATGCCCCCCATAATCCTAATATAGCAATGATCACAATTAATATTCCCTGGACAATTTTCCACAGTATCCCGCCCCAAATTTGGCTAAATCAATTGCCCACAGTAACAAATCCATTTCCAACCTTTTCCCAAACTCCTGGTTCCTTCAGCTCCTTCAAATCCTTACTTGCATTATTTAAATTAGTAAGCAAATCCTTTATCTCCTTTTCATTTTCAGGTATATATGAGCAACGGTGTTTATCATTAATCATTTTGCAGACTCCTCCGTTCTTCGCTAATATTATGCCTAAAACAAGCCTTATTTTGAAGCGTCATAGCTCTATCCGCAGCTAATTCAGTGTTTAGTAAAAGTATAGCTCCTGTAAAATTGGTTAGCATATTATCTACTATAGCTGACAGGTTTCGAATCCTGTTTGCATTCAATATAACTCCTACAGAAGGAATTGCTCCAAAAATATCCTCTACATTTGCAGAGGCTGTCTCTCTCTTTTGTCTCATTTGGTGTAACTCAGTCATTTTCAGTATCTTTTCCAGATCATCTATTTGATACATCTTAGGAAAAACTATTACTAAGTAACATGTCCCATACCATCCATTAGGAAGACAGTAATAAGCATTAATTCCACAAATATAATAGATTCCAGGAATCACAGGGTTTGCACCATTCAGCATAAATGTCTACTTACTCTGAAACAAAAACACATGCCTACATTCACTCGTTCCCACAAATAAAGTGTCAGTGCATGATTTTGGCCTATATATACAAAGTTTCCCTGCATGTAGTGCATCTAAGGCAAATTTCCCTTGTGTTTTAATGGCAGTGTAAGCATCATCATTCTTGTAAGTTCTCTTCTCTAACCCTTTCTCTTGTTTTTGTTTTTGTGCTTTTCTCCTGTCGTCTGTATGCCCAATAAAGCTCTTTTCCTTAGGTGTTAGTAAGCAAGTCAAATTGTTACGATGCGCATAAGCTGTGCCAAAGGTCAGTGTAGGCTCAAAGAATCCTTTAACTAATACTATATCATGATCCTTAGCTATTTTACTCAAATATCTAATTATACTGTAGGAACAAAAGAAAATACCATATCATAATTAGAGTAAAAATACTGAATATATTCTTGATTATAGAATCGAGTTAGTAGCAAACTACAACTTATTCCGTAAGTCAGAGGTAGACTATGATTAGTGACCCCTTTTTCCACAGAGGAAGGTATTTGCGTACACACAAGACAATCCCTTGCATCCATCATTTCCACATACTCACTCAATAAATAATAAAAGACGTTAGAAGACAACTCTCCCTTCATGTTAGTATAATCATTCAAATATTGCTCATCTAATTTTAACTTCTCTATAGCTGTTAGTGTAATGGTCTCATGAACAGATGTATATTTTGCTTCTCTCACCTCATGAATTGACATTCCCACAATCATTATTATAAACAATATTTCACACACAATTGCCATTCCCACACTCAGAAATTTACAACATCTAATGTGTCTAATATTGTTATCTAGTCCAGCCATGATCTGTAAAGAATCAGAAAGCAGAATTTAACTCTTAATTAATATGCAGCACAAAATTCAAAATCAAAAAATCAAAAATGTGCTTCAACTTCACACAACAGGACCCCTTTACTTCCTTTGTCAAATTCGGTTAGCAGCTGGTCATCTCCAGGATTTTAAGTGTCATATCAGGCTATCAGTGTCTTTTCCGGTAATCAATAATCGCAGTTTCTTCTCTTTTTGCCTAATAACTCAGTCTATTGGTTTTCTCCTTCAGGTTGCATCAAAATACTGATTCGGAACTTCTCTATCAAACCAAAAGGACATAAACTCGTTTTGCCAATCAATTGTTGCGACATATGCCCACTCTGGTCCAGCGTATTTTCAACTTGCCACTCCCTTTCTTTTTAACCTCCTTTCTCCTGTTAGTTCTCCATCACTCAATTCATCCTTCCTTTTGGTGTCTAATTCTTCCTCTATTGTCTCATTTATTCCCAAGTCCTTTTTTTGCCTATTTGAGATTCAGACCAATGATCTCCTTTTCTTACTCCTTCTGTCAACAATCTCTTCAAGATCGGACTTTTCTCCTTCACTTTGTCTGAAGTGCCTTCTCTTGATGGACCTGCAACGGGTTCAGGAGGAGTCAGATTACTTTTGCTTTGACCTGCCTCAACTCTTTCCCCCTCAGGTTCTGGCACTTGATCTCCTTGTGTTTCAGCACCCTTAGTTTTTGTGAGAACCTCTCCTGTGCATGGATCTCTTGTCACTTCTGCTGCATTGATCTCTCGATCTGCCTCTTGATTTTCCACACCCCGTCTCTTACTGGGGTTATTGATCCTTCTTCCGCCAATTCTGGGTCCACTTCCGGCTCAACCTGTTCCAGTTCTGGTTCGGGTAGAACTATTAGTTTTGCAGCTGCTGGCGTTCTCAGCAACACTTCTTCATGATCCTGAGGACTCGCCACTTTCTTTGTATGGCTTGCATGTATCCAGTTAGGCAATCCTGTGCACTTCACAGCTGTTGTAGTTGTTAGCACCACTTGGTATGGACCTCTCCAATGTAGCTCTAGGCAAGTCTTTCGCACATGCTTTTTAATCACGACCCAATCTCCTGTACTTAGATTGTGGCCTGGGTCATGGAAAGGTGGCAGAGTAACGGCTTGTACCTGCTGAGAAAAAAGATCGAACCACATCAGCTAGTCCCTTGCAGTAGTCCAACACCATATCATCTGCAATATTGACAAGAGCATTGGCTGGTATTGCTGACAATCTCATTGCTCACCCCATAAGAATCTCATGTGGGGACAATCCTATCTTCCTGTCAGGTATATTTCTCATTGACATCAACACTAGTGGCAATGCATCCGGCCATTTCAGATTTGTGGCAGCGCACATTTTGGCAATTCTTGATTTCAGGGTACCATTCATTTGCTCTACAAGTCCTGACACCTCTGGACGATAGCTGCAGTGGAGCTTCTGTTCAATGTTTAGTGCTGCACATAAGAGCTTAATCACTTCATTATTGAAGTGCGTTCCCCTATCTGATTCTAAAGAGATCGGAAATCCGAACCTTGGTATCAGTTCTCTAAAAAGTAGCTTTGCAACTGTGAGACTATCATTTCTGCGGGTGGGGTATGCTCCAATCCAATGACTAAACACACACACAATCACCAACATGTACTTCAATCCACCACATGCAGGCATCTCAATGAAATCCAATTGCATTCTGCTGAATGGTCCTCCTGCTCTTCCAATGTGGCTCAAATTTACCACTGTCCCTTTTCCCACGTTTAGCTGCTGACAGATTACACATCGGTGACACACTGCTTCAGCTTCTTGTCTAAATTTCAGATTGAACCAATCAACCTTGAACAACCTAATCATCGCATCTCTTCCAATGTGTGCCTGACCATGGTAATACCGAGCCATCTAAGACAACAGACAATTCGGCAGTACCTTCTGACCCTCCTCAGATACCCAATCTGGTCTTTGTACACATTTCAGCTTTGCCCACAGCTTTTTCTCTTCCTTGTCTGCAAATGTTTTCAATTCTTCTAGGGTGTCAATTACTTTCATTGCAAAATTTGCACAACTGGCCTCTTCTTCTGGCATTAGTTCCCACTTATCCTTAAACGATATACAGTTCAGGGCACAAAACTTTGCTACCTGATGTGCATACCCATTTCCTAGGGAGATGTAGTCTGGTGTTTTCTGGTGTGCACTGCATTTCACTACAGCAATCTCTTCAGGTAATTGTATTATATAATTGTATTATACAGTAATTCTTTTATTCTGTCACCATTTCGTACTGGAGTTCCACTTGAGGTCATGAACCCTCTTTGCGACCACAATTGACCAAAATCATGAACAATTCCAAATCCATACTGACTATCAGTGTATATTGTCACTCGTAGCCTGGTAGAAACATAACAAGCTCCAGTGAGAGCCACCAGTTCTGCCACTTGTGCTGAATATACACCAGGAAGCCAAGATGCTACTAGGGTTCTTGTGATAGTACGTACGGCTTATCCTGCTCTTAAAGTGCCTGTTCCATCTCTAAGGCATGAACCATCAACAAAGACAATTTGATAATTTTCTTCTAATCGAGTATCTCTGATATCAGGTCTAAGCTTTGTACACAATTCCGTCACTTCAAGACAATCATGTTCTATGTCCTCCTCTTTTTCAATTTCAACAGTATCACTTGGCAATAACGTTGCTGGACTCAACACTGTTAATCTTTTCAGAGTTACATTTGGAGCTCCCAATATGCTCGTCTGGCCCCCGTCAAATGTCGTGTTTTCGTTCTTGTCAGTAAAATTTCAACAGAATGTGGTACCATTACCGTCACTGGGTATCCCATGACCACCCTTTCACATTGGGAAAGACTGTGACCAACTGCGGCTACTGCTCACAGACAACCTGGTAAAGCTGCTGCACCAGAGTCCAAGGTAGCTGAAAAATAAGCTACTGGGCGATAAGCACCTCCATGGACCTGTGTCAAAACAGACAAAGAACAAGCATCACTTTCATGACAAAACAATGTGAAAGGCTTTGTGTAATCAGGCATTCCCAACGCTGGAGCTTTTCACAAACTCTCTCTCAATTCAGTGAAAGCCCTCATTTGATACTCATCTAAACTAATGGGATCTGTAACTCCTTTGTATGTCAACTGCTGTAGGGGTTTTGCTATCTCAGCAAAATTCGGAATCCATTATCTACAATACCCTACCATTCCCAAAAACATGCGCACATCTTTCTGGGAAGTCGGAGTTTTCTCTGCAGAATCATTGTAATCCTTTCTCTGGAGATTCTTCTCAGCCCTTTCTCAATTTGATGACCCAAATATTTGACAGGCTTCTGGCAATACTGCAACTTTGCTGGCGAGACCTCTTGTCCAAAGTCTCCCAGATGATTCAACAGGGCAATCGAGTCGTGCTGCCACCCGTCCCTTTTTCTGGAGGCAATCAATAAGTTGTCAATGTGCTGCACTAGAGTCGATTGGCAAGGTAATTCCAATGACTTCAAATTCTTCTTTAAAATCTGGTTGAACAAGGATGGTGACACCGTATACCCTTGCGGAAGCCTGCACCAGCTATAGACTTTATCTAGGAATTTGAAACTGAAAAGAAACTGACTATCTTCATGAAGTGGCACTGAAAAATAAGCTTGTGACAGATCGACTACAGTGAACCACTCTGCCTTGCATGGATTCTGAAACAGTATCACTGCTGGATTGGGCAAAATCAGACAACACTTTACCCGCATGTCATTCACTTTTCGCAACTCCTGCACAACCCGTACCTTCCCACAAGGCTTTTTCAATCCCATTATCGGTGAATTGCATGGGCTACTCAACACTTCCCTTAGGACTCCCTGCTTCAGGAAGTCTCCAATTATGTGCGCCACTTTCATCATCACATCCTGTGCCATGTTATACTGTGGAAGTTTCGGGAACTTAACATTCGGCTTCAAAGTGATTTTAATAGGTTCCACTACTTTGATTAATCCCACTTCTTTCCCTGTCAAATCCCGAACTTTCTCCTTTACAGTTTCCTGCAAATCTGCAAGCAACTCCTTCAGTGTGAACATTGGGAAAATTGTATTTATTGAGTATTCTTCGTAAGCATTATTAAGTACCATGGCTGACGCCTGTTCTTCCTCATCATCACTATTTGTCTGGACCTCCATTCCTGCATCTGTACAATTTATGGAACATTTAGTCTTGCACAACAAATCTGTGCCTAACAAAGACACAGGACTTGAATTGCATACCACAAATCTATGCAGTCCCAAATAATTTCCGATTTCAATTTGCACTGGTTCAGTGATTGGGTTCGTTAACTGCCTATTCTCCACTCCCACAACCTGAACTGTCCTTACAGAAAGGGGTAAATCTGGTACTTCCACACTCCTCACTGTGGAGCGCGTAGATCCAGTGTCAACCAAGAATGAGACCTTATGTCCTATTACCTTTCCCTTCACAAAAGGCCCTCTCTGATCTACCTCTAGGGATGCGGCAAGAATCCAAGCTCCTTCATCTGAACTGTCACTCATCCATTCATCGTTTATTTCATCCTCACTGTGAAATGGGAACTGGTGTACTGTATTGTAACTGTTATCTGGTCTCTGACCTGTGACCTGTTGAGTAAGCATAACTTGTTGCTGCTCCATCGGGGCTTGGGGTATGTGCATTTGCTGTCTAGACACCATAGAAATCTGCTGCTGTCCTGGTGTTAAGTAAGTAAATTGTGCTCGAGGCACCTGCAACTGTTGTACAGGCAAGAAATTCTGACCTCGATTTTGAGCATTCGGAACTATGCCCCTCATTCTTGGGACTCTTACAGTTTGAACTGCACCAATATCACCTTGCTGAACCATTCCAGTGTCCCATGTTTCAGCACAAATGACATGGCAACATCTTTTTCATACCCTGCATGTCATTCTGAACAACCGCAGTGCTTAGATCTGGACCACGCATCATATTCATCCCACGTCCTCTACCCCTCACTTGAGGTTGAAACGCGATGGCTCTCTGTAGCGGCGGCATCGGCAGCACTAAAGCTCCTTGTACTCCTGATTGTGCTGCCTTAATCTGCATCACCGCTACAATATTTACCATACTGCAACACCTCATCAATCGGGTTTGCCTGGCAGAAAATCAAATGACTCTTAATCATCTGCCCTACTTCAGGTCTTAATCCTTCAACAAATCTAAACACAAAATGCAACATATCTTTTGGATGCCCCGCTTCCTTACCAATGTACTCCTTGAAACCTTTTAACAATCTTTCGTAAAAAGTGTGTATTGACTCTTTAGTTTCCTGAACTGTCCTGTCAATTCTTTGCCAATCAATGTTTTTCGGAGAAATTCTAGTTTTTAAAAACTCAGTCACCTTATAAGAATTTGTCATTACCTCGGGTGATGGTGCGCCTGTAATCTTGTTCCTTTAAGGTTCACAAGTTGGCCAATCTACTGCCCTCTTACATTCGACTCATAAGTCAGCTGGCACAACTATCTCAAATAAGGTATTCAAGTCTTCCCACAAACACTTAGAGAGTTTCACAAACTTCTCAGTCTGCTGATACTCTTCAACTGGCTTCTCTCTTAATTTGGGATAATCATTTGTAAAAGACAATATATCACTCCGGTGCCATGGGACATGAACAAACTGTCCCCCTGGAATCTCTCTCATCGGTAGCATTTTAACCGCCTCTCCTTTCTCTGCTCCCCCCATTTCATTTTGAGAATCTCTTTTTTGTTTCTCTTTTTTCCTTGCACATCTGCCTTCCCACTTTTCTAATGCTCCCCAAATCTGCGCACTCTGCAGCAAGTCCCTCAAATGTGCTTTCATTCCCGCTGATCTCATGTGTTCAAAATCCTTCGCCTCAAAATCTAATCAGTAACTTTGTCTCAAATGTATCGTAGTCTTAAGATCAATGCCGTGCTTCTCTGCTACTTCTACTAATTTCTGGTGTACTTCTTTTGTAATCCTTGGGCACAAATACCTCAGCTCATCTTCAGTGTAGGATTCTAACCTATTCAATCCCATTGTCCCTTCGACTAACTCGTTTGCTTCAATATTCAGTCCCACTCGGTTCAACTGATCCTCCCCCTTGGATGCACCTTGTGAAGAATTTAAACTGTCCAACCAACTAGTTAACTGCTGAGCTGTTAACCCTTGTAATGAGATATTACTCGCATTAGTCACTGGCAGCTGCTGTGCCCCCGTTCCCAAGGCTTGTGGTGTCAAAAGTCTCAAACTCTGATTTGCATTAGAGACATTCAATACATCTGGCAATGTCACAAGAGGGCTGAATCCCACAGGAGACTTGAGCTCACCGGACAAGTTCCTGAGGATGATGTTGCATGTACTGAATCTCCCACTCCCCTTCTCACCAAACTCTGTGACATCTCTGCCTGTCCCCCTACTTCTGTTTTCTTCTGGGCATATAAAGGTACCACTGGACCAACAGTACTTGGTAGCGATATTGCATCTGGGGCTGCACTAGCACCCGTACCCTGTGTGAGTGGTATTCCCAGTGCCTGATTCATGACTGGTGCCAGATCTACTGAAGTCCCTGTCAACTGGTTAAACTTCCACATACCCTGTGTCTGTGCTGGTGGCAATAACATTGGAGTCGGGTCAGTCTGGATCAACATCGGCTGCGGGAGCACCTGCTCCCTCGGCACTACGATATTTGAAACAGTCTCAAGAACTGGCAGATCTGGATAAACCCTTGCTACCGAAGGTGTATGTACCTGCCCCTGAGCTACCGCACTCGTTCCTGCAACTGGTGTACTCTGTACTGCCCCTGGTAACTGTCCTCCTTCTACTTGTACAGCTCCACAGCTCCCTGGGGTGCAGCAGGAGAGGCAGGAGGGGCTGTAGCAGTAGTCCCTGGACCCACTGCATAGCTTGTCATAGGTGGAGGTCTATCTTTCAGCAACTGCGTAATGAGATCCTCAACATCAGGATCATCATCATCCACATAAGACTTTCTTTTCTTTTTCTCCTCACTCTCTTCTTCCATGGTATTATCCCCCTTATCTGAATCGTCACTTTCTGTGATCGCTGGGAACATCTTAATCTCTTTCAAAGTTGCCATCCTCCATCTCTTTTGCTTCGAATCTCACCTAGCCTCGGCTAGTGACTTTTCTATCTTCTTCACCCTTCTGTTGAACTTCAGCTCTTGCTGTTGTCTGGCCACTAATTCCCAAACTGCTAAAGCCTCAAACTGTGCTGGTCTCGGTAATGGCCTCATGTCATACAATGATAATCGCAACTGGTCCAAAATTCTCAAATTGAACGTTCCATGCTCTGGAAAAGCTAATGTCCCTTGATTATTAGTCAATGCACTCTATTGCTTTAACTAAAAACTCAAAGCTATACCCTTTTCTGTCATGAGATGCGCCAGACAATCCTCCCGGGGGGTCAGTTCCCCCATTGACGCCTTGATGTATGAATCACCCTTCATTGCACTCTTAAATGCCTTGAAAAACTTCATTTTGCCTGTTTCGTGTACTACAAATTCAATAAATGAAATGACTTTTGCACCCAAGATTCCCTTCACCCATTTTCTCAACCAATTGACTCTCATGGATGGCTGCCAATCCAGTTGTGGTTCTTCTCACTAACCAACCTACTCCAGTGCGGCACACACTGACGTCACACTGACTCACAGCGGCTGACAAAGTCTTGCGGCTTGTCTTCCTTAGTTCAATTTCACTCAATTAATGCAATTTTATTTCAAGCGTCTTCACCAAATAATAACTAAAACAAACCTGCTGGTTTACTACAGGAAGGGACACAGGGGGTGATTCCAACTACCGCCGCCCGCCAGGCGGGAACCGCCAAGCGGCTGCCATGCGGCCAAAATAACGCTGCCCCCATTCCAACATTCCAGCTGGGCCGGCGGGCGCTAACCATGTTAGCGCCCGCCGGCCCAGCAGGAATGAGGCCGCAACACAGGAGCCGTCTCCTAATGGAGCCGGCGGTGTTGCGGCCGTGCGACGGGTGCATTTGCACCCGTCGCGCTTTTCACTGTCTGCCATGCAGACAGTGAAAAGCAGGCCGGGGCCCCAGGACAACCCTTACCGCCAGCCTCTTCCTGGCGGTGTAAACCGCCAGAAACAGGCTGGCGGTAAGGGGGTCATAATCCCCAGGGCAGCGCTGCCCTGGAGGATTATCACCGCCGGGGGAAAATCGGCGGGAAACCGCCGGCCCCGGCAGTGCGACCGGGGCTTTACAGCTGTGGTCGGAATAGGGATTGAAGCACCGCCAGCCTGTTGGCGGTGCTTCCGTCATTCTTGCCCTGGCGGTCCAAGACCGCCAGGGTCAGAATGACCCCCACAATCTCTTCAGGGACCTTATGGATTTTCACTAATGTCACTTTGTAGCTCCTTAGCTATTCCTCTTTCTCAGTCCCCTACATTCGCAAGTAAAATTCGACCCACAAACTTTACTCTCAACTAATCTCTGGGTCTGTTCTGGTGCACATAGGACTCACCAAATCTCAGTCAAAGTTTCTTTTATTCGTCTAACATTCACTCTAACTTGTTGACCACGCCCGATCAACCTACTAAACCAGACAGATTACAACATATACCCAAGTGTCTCCTACACTTGTCAATATACTCCGGAGTCTTAGACCACGCAGGGTCCGTACAACACCAACAACCACATGGGCAATTTTTGAACACAAAGTGCCACACACATATGAAGTTCGACGACTTCCCTACTCTCACACTTTGGAGTACGCACACTCCTACTAAACCCTAAACGCAGACTCCCTACTTTTACCTCATATACATCACAATTCACCTGCAATCTGCTTAAGCCTGTGCAAGTGCAATCTACTACTCTCATACTATTTCAAACCACGCTGAGAACATACTCAATTTTACCAACGGAATTCAGGATCTGGGAAAGTCATTTCTGGGCTTAAGAGAACATCATCTTTGCTACCATTGCCATTTTAGAAAAACTAAATTCAAACCTCAAAAATACAAACAACTAAACCTAACTTACACTACTGCTATAACCACTAGTCACCCCTCAACTAGTTCCCTAAGAAAACTAACCATCACGCTGCTAGCTAAAACTGCTAGCGCGCTTTGTCCTTAGTAAGTAAACTTACAAGGGGGTGCGTATAGGTCGAGGAATCTTTTGGATCGCATAGAGTATCCTAGTTAAGCGGTAACCAATGAAACATCAATAAGCATTATAATCAACATGAAATGCCATAAAACCTTATATAACAAGAAAATACCATCACTCTCAAAAGGGTTAATCGTTTTTATTCCCTATTAGTTACAATTCTAATCAAAACCTTTATTTCGATAATCAATGATTAATCAAACTTTATTAGCATCATGAGCAACAATCCACCAAGGTTCATTAGTAAGCAATAATAAAACATTAAACCTAGTTCAGCAAATCAAACATTGAATAATTCAGCAATGCAAGCCAGTCTGTCTGTAGTGACCATAAGTTGCCCTTTTCTGCCTACCTATCTCAAATTAGTATCAGCATGTGGGTCTTCATGCGAAAATAATTTAGTCAAAAATCGTTAATTTGGAAGAATCTATCTAAGAGAAAAAAAACATTTTAAACAGAGCAGTTGGTACCTAAAAGAATGAGTACACATCAGTCAGTCAACATTTTATAGCTACCTATCCAAGATAGATCAGCAACGAGTCAGTCTTCATCTCCACGTCATCAGCAAGTATCAGGCCCACAAAGAGTAAGCCCAATTATCAGCACTTTGGACAGCATCTCCCGACGTCATCTACTTTCGCCGCTCCGCTCTGTATTCTCTTCTTGTGTGGCTTTTTATTAGGGTCTCTCAGTCCGTCCCACAATTTGCTAATTGGTCAACCTTATCTGGGGTCATGATTCTAACCTATAGTTGTTTGGGTCGGTTCAAGCATCAAGTTCAATTAATATGATTGGTCCCTCCGTCGATGAGAACATCATCCGGCTCTTCAGGTAATGAAATTGTTGCCCACAGTTTCTTAGTCAGTGGTTCCATTGTTCGAGTCAAGGGAAAATACATTTAGCCTACTCTACACATACTTGTATCAATTTGTTCTGATCGTCTCCTGTCCGCTGGTACATTGCAGAAAATTCTAGCAGAGCTCATTTGAACTCTGTACAGTTCAAGGTCCTTTTCTTCAGTTCCAGTCCTCTGCAGCTCATCGTGTCTCCAGGTTTAAACAAGCAAGGCCCTTGCTCGACCAGGCCTCTATTTCGGCTAAGGATATGAAGCATCATAAAACATAGAATATATCAGAAATTATGACATATTAATACATAATTCTTATAATTTCACATTATTTCAGTACTGTTAACATATATGGTGACCACTCCCCGTGGGCACATTTTACACATTACACGTTATTTTCATTTATTAGTTTCAATTGTCATTATTTCTCATTAGTATGTATACGCAAATCATTAGAATATTCTCAAATTAGCATATCTGCTCCAACACACTCATTTGGCCGCCCAGTTAAGCAGTACTTTAAAGCATGTCTCAGGACTGCCACTTGGGTCTGTACTGTAGTTTGATCCTTGAAAAAGAAACCTTTTGTCAGTCCTAAACCCTCCTTTTTAAAAGTATATGTCACCCCTAAGGTAGTCCCTAAACAGCACAAAAGGCCGGAGGGGTTGCATTTAAAAAGCAGGGTGTGTATTTTAAGTTTTACATGTCCTGGCAGTGAAAAACTCCTAAATTCATTTTCCTGAACCATAAGAGGCTTATTCTTCCTAGTGGATTACAGAGGGTTACCTCATTACATTTAATAAGTGCTAACGTTTGATTAGGAACAGATAGGAAAGTTAAGTTTGGAGTCAAAAATGGTTTGTAATTTAAAACCATCTTTAATACCAAAGTTAGATTTTAAATCACAATTCTGAGAATTCCACTTTTAGAAAGATGGCATTTTCTTGTCATAATCATTTGGCACCTGCTGCCTGTGTCCTGAACCACATGACTATGAATTTCTTGGCAGTTGATATTTGTGTATTCTTCCCAGACAGTAAGGCAAAGGGGAACTAGGTATTGTCAGGATGGGCCATCCTGCTAGGATGGGTGGGGTGGAGCTGTTCTCAGCCACACTTATATTTCAAAGGGTTGCCTCCAGCCCACACACAAAGGAACCTGAAATTAGTATTTTGTCACCCGAAACTACTTGGAGCCTTGGCAGGGGAAGGGGAGAATTTAACAGAACAGGACATGGAGGTAGCCAGGATGTCACCACCACTTAAAAGGCTGCAACCAGGTATAAATATTAAAACCTCCTGAACCACCTCTTCAGTAGACTCCCGGACCTGTGGAAGACTTCAGAAGATCTGCCAGTGGACTGCCCAGTTGCTTGAGGCCTGCCTTGTTCTTCTGAGGACTGCCCTGCTGCAACCAGAGGAACGCCTTGCTGCTTGAAGGAGAGAGGACTATCTCCCTGAACCCAGGACTGCCTGAAGGACTCCAAGGGCTAGTTGGCTGGCCTCTTGTGTGACCTACAGGGACATAATAAGCTCCAGAGATCTTGAACCCTGCACTGGCCTTTAGAGGTGTGATTCCTAACCCCACAAGTGGTACTCTCCAGGTACTGGACCCTTTGAAGTGGTGTTAGAAGTTCTGCACCTGCCTAACTCTTAAAAGTTGGAACGTGGAAAACGTTTCACCAAAAAGTGCTAGAAGAACCGACAAAAGACCAGGACCTACTTGCCATTCAATTCTCCCGTCAGAATAGCTCCCGCTACTTTTATCTCCACAGAAGGAAATCCTGTTCAGAGTGACCTCCGAGTGAAGGTATCTGGCTTGTGGAGCCCTCATTGGTTAGAGTTTGCAGCTTTGTCCCATTAGAGTCTTTTGACAGAGCTTTTTCCTGTTGTTGTCGATGGCTTTACTGAGACCTCATCCAGCTCTTCCTGGCTACGGCAACTTATCCACGGGCACAGCCTACTGTCTTGCACCACTGAACTCTACCTTCTCCTGGACTTTTTTCAAATTTTCTCTTGAGTGAAGGTAAGCTGAGACTGGACCCAATCCACCTCATGTATCCGGACCGCACTCCATTGCAGGAGGCCTTAACTTTTGAATATGCCTGGTCCTGCAAGACCCGATACCCACAGTGGGTGCTTCAGTCTTTTAGTCACTAGATTTCACTAAAAACTTGAAAAAATCATAACTCTACTGATTGGATTTAATTTGTTTTGGTGTCAATTTATTTATTATTGTTTCTATTTTTCTAAATTGGTGTGGGATTTTTCTTGTGTTGTGTTTTGATTTTATTAATGGTTGAGTGCTGCATATATACTCAACACAGTGCCTCCAAGTTAGGAAGGACTGCTTTTGTGCAAAGCTACTAGCAGCTTAAGCACAAGTTAATTTAGTGACTTTTGTGGTTTACCCGACAAGGATTGTGGTTGTTGCTTGCTTGCTTTTCATCCCTTTCAATCAATAACCCAATATCTTACAACCAACTTAAAAGAAAGGAGAACTGGCAGATATCTCTCACTCCTCTCTACAACAATGCTCAGGAGTGTCAGGATTCAAGCAATTCTGTCAGATTAACTCTCCCACAGGGGAATTATTGAATATAGATATTGAGCCCCACCCTGGGCCCCTAGAAATAGTAGACACATAGGGCCTGATTCCGACTTTGGCGGGCGGCGGAGGCCGCCCGCCAAAGTCCCGCCGACAAATGACCGCACCGCGGTCAAAAGACCGCGGCGGCCATTCTTACATTTCCGCTGGGCCGGCGGGCGCTCTCCAAAAGAGCGCCCGCCGGCCCAGCGGAAATGCCCCTGCAACGAGGATGCCGGCTCCGAATGGAGCCGGTGGAGTTGCAGGGGTGCGACGGGTGCAGTGGCACCCGTCGCGTATTTCAGTGTCTGCATTGCAGACACTGAAATACTTTGTGGGGCCCTCTTACGGGGGCCCCTGCAGTGCCCATGCCATTGGCATGGGCACTGCAGGGTCCCCCAGGGGCCCCGCGGCACCCCCTACCGCCTTCCTGTTCCTGGCGGGAGACCCGCCAGGAACAGGATGGCGGTAGGGGGTGTCAGAATCCCCATGGCGGCGGAGCACGCTCCGCCGCCATGGAGGATTCTGTAGGGCAGTGGTAAACCGGATGGAGACCGCCGGTTTACCCTTTCTGGCCGCGGCTGAACCGCCGCGGTCAGAATGCCCTTGGGAGCACCGCCAGCCTGTTGGCGGTGCTCCCGTGGTCGGTGACCCTGGCGGTCACCGGCCGCCAGGGTCAGAATGACACCCATAGTATGAAGTATGCAAAGTACTGTTACACAAAACATGTCCCAACATATTATTTAAATCTATCTCCACTATATAAGTTATGTACCCAAGATTTACCGTTATCTAGAACCCTTAGTGCCAAGGCTTTTTTTAGTGTACTGTCAGTGTTGGCTCCTGCAGCAACCTCATTACATCTGCTACTAGAGGGATAAGCACAGGTTAATTTAGTGACTTTTGTGGTTCACCCTGACAAGGATTGTGGTTGTTGCTCGAATACGGTTTTCACTTTCATCACTCAACCCAATTTCTTACAACCCTTTTCGGAGAAAAGGAGAACTGGCAGGTATTTCTTACTCCTCTCTGCAACAATGCTCATTCAGATAAGGAGGTTACGATACAGACAACTCTGTTAGATTAACCCTCCTGCAGGGGGATTATTGTATATAAATATGGATCTCCACCATGGCACATCAAAATAGACACACATGTAGTATGACATGTCTCAACATATTATTGAAAGCTCTCTGCACTTTATAAGTTATGGTCCCAAAATGTACCATTATCTAGAACCCTTGGAGCCAAGGTGTTTTTTTTAAATGTGCTGTTAATTCTGGCTCCTTTGATAACCCCATTTCATCTGGGTCTAAAGGTTGTAAGAATTAAAGATTTCCACCTCAGCATGTGGCTGTGTTACTGCCTTACTGGTAAAGAGTGGTCAAATATCAGAATCAAATATATGAAATCCATCAATTACTACTAAGCCCAGCAAGTCTTTTATGACTGCACTAGATGTGATCTAGCACTTAGGCCACATCCATATGAATCATGTGCATGAGTCACCCTCATCAGTATATTTTGGACTTGTCTACTGACTAGAAAGGACAGACATGGTCCAGGTATATAATTTGGAGCCTGTTGGGAAGGTGGGCCTCATAGTTGTGGAGTGTTTTTTGACAACCTTTGTACTGTAGTGCATATGGAAACAGTCACCCGTAGTGCCCTTGTAGGATGTATAGAGTTACAGACACCACAGCATGCACAGAGCCTATTCCTTCAAAAGTTGCTAATATTTTAATACATTTCGTAGACTTATTTGGTAGGTAGTGTTCTCCTACCCTATGATTAAAGACTCTCAGGAGCCCATCTTGCCAAAGGAAGTAGTTGTGCTTCTCTGAAAAGTCAAAAGGCAGAGCTTCTTTACTGTGTGATGAGTGACTGCTGAGTATCTACCTAGGTCAAACTTTGTTTTTTTAACCTAGCCACTACATATATTTTCCATCTGATTAGCAGCAGAATTGCCTTTGGCATTAACTCCTCACTCTACTCTGCAGTTTGCACAGTTGAGTCACCTAAGGGCTTTAGAATCATTTGGTTGATTTTGAATTGCAAACCCTCATATTTCCCAAGCACAGCTGCATATGCCGTAGAGTGCACTATTTTCTGCCTTTTGCTGGCTATGCCTATCTATCACTATAATAAAAACATGATATTTATGCAGTTGGTTTATATCTGGTATATAAGAAAGTGCTTTATTTTTTGTGGTGGGCACCTGTCCACTTCATGGAATAAATACAACTCTTGACAAGGTGAACCCTTAAAGTCACTAATCTGAGCTCAGTTCCCTGATGGCTATGGAACAGAGTAGACAGTTCCAAAACCGCAAGAAAGTAAAAAAATCAACCAATAAAAATCCCAAAGTACGAAGATCATGGTAAGAAAAATAGTCTTAAATGCTAGATGTTGAGTAGAAACACATGTGGGGGTGTATGACATGCCATGCAGTATTCACAAAAGGCCCTAGTTATTCTAAAAGCAAAGAAAGTCAGAAATTGAAAATTGCAGCTTTTGTGAATAAAGAGGGGTGTGGCAGGGACGCCAAAAGATAATGCGACCGAGGTACTCACCTAAAATTAAGTGACTGAAGTGAGATGCTGGGGAGGAAGCTCCTGCGAGTGTAAAGGAAAATAAGTGAAAGTTAAATATGCGCATTTGCTCCAAGAAGATATGTAAGGATACAAGGAAGTACCTTTAACTACTCCATAGCCCTGTAATCAGGACGGGCATTCAATAAATTGCTGGAAATAAAGCACAAATGTAGGACAATCCTTAAAGAATAAAAAGATTAAAAGCAAGTCACTGTGACAGTGGACAGCCAAGGGTTGGGAAGAGATCTAGTGAGGAGGAACCAAATGAGGAGAAATTAAACAGTTGTCAGTAGCCTTGTTCTCTGTCTACAAAAATGAGCTTTTTATGGTGCATGAGTGCCAGGAGCTAGAAATAGGATCCATACTATGTGCATGCATGATAGAACAGGGGTGTCGGCCATACCAAAACAGGGAACAGTCTCTTTGAAAAAAAACTAAAGTGGAGCATATGATGTATTCTGGCCATATTAGGAATATAGAATTATAGAAGTAATTTGAACAATGATCCTATAAAATGAAAATGAATGGTCTGATCATGGAGCTAGTAATCAAAAGGTGTAAGTGTATTGATGTCCAGTACTACCATTACATGTAAATGTATCATCGTGGTGTGTCAGCCATAAATATTCAGTACTAGACAGAGAAAGAAGTAACAGGATAGTAAAGTAAAGAACAAAGAGCATATTCTCAATACAGTTACAAACCCCAATATGATCAACATTTTCAAGTCAAAAAGGAAGATCATCCTGGAGTCATTCTGAAATCATGCGATGTCTTCAGTTGAGCTATTTCCGTAATTATCTGTGGAAGTCATCCTAAACCATACTGAAGTATGTATAGTGGGCAAAAAATGTAATTAAGATGACTCATCACAAAAACTACTCCAGGATTAGTTAATGTTTACATCACTGGCAAACATTTGATGCTCATTTAATACTGCAGGATGATTCCATGATGATTTCAGTATTAGGCTGGATTACTCCAGGATGGGATCCTGATTACTTCTGTGGAAAACATCTGATCTTGTACAACTGCAAGATGACCTCATGATGATTTCAGGACTATGCTGTATTATTCTAGGATGGATAATCCCATGAGTATTTTGGGATCGGGCTGCATTATTACAGAATAACCTTGTTATGACAGCAGAATGAGGCTACATTACTCAAGGATGATCCCAGGATAACTTTAGAATGGGATTTCTAAGCTGATATTTGGTGGGTTACAAAAGTCAGAACAATAAATAAAGATGCCTTTAATTTATGTGTTTATCTTGTCACGTTTTCTGGTGATTCTTTACTTTTCTTTCTTTGACTGAAAAGCAAGAGGACTTTTTTTAAGTGAATCATGTGACAATATAGGATGTTAATTTCATTAATTTTTGCAATACAATACCTATAAATAAACAATATGAATTCAGCAGTTAGGGAAGCAAAAATTAAGCGTTTTTGTAATTCTGAAGTGCACTGGAAACAGAGATTTTAATAGGATCAAAACAAATGTATACATTTACCTGGTGATGCACAAATGAAAAATATTCACAGAAACTGGATTTCCACATGTTATGAATTGTGTGCTATATTTTTTTATGAGTAAAACTGTATATCTGTGCAAACTTAGTGGCCATTTCAATGGGAAATGTGCTGTCTGTAAATAACAATGCACTCCCAGATGCTGCTTTAGCTGCATTCGAAAATCACCCATACTCATGTGCATTAATGGTAGGAGGGTTGCAAACATTTGCTGTTCTAAAAAGTGGGTTATGGTTATGGTTTGAAAAAGTTTAGGACCTACTGCTCTAAGATGAACTTGAGCGATGTTTGTAAATTAATGGAAAAACTAAAACCTTCTATGTGAAACCACATCGAAGGAAACAAAATCTGGGAAAAACTATTTTAAAGGAAAGACAATTTTAGGGAAATACAAATGAATTGAAAAAAAATTAACATTGGAAGGTAACAATATTTCAAGAGAAAATCCAAAATCACATTAAACTTGTGTGGAGTTTAGAACTAGCATCTGTTTATTTGGTTCAAGGATGGCTAATCATTTGGGGTCCTGAGGGTTTTTTGCGGTCAGAAATGGGTGGTGTTCACGCATAGAAAGGGGATCACCTTCTGTGCCTGAACTCCAGGAATGGGTGGAGTTTAGGGGTGCTTGAAGTTTAGTGGTGGGTAGTGGTTAGGGGTGGGGAAGAGGTTTTAGCATTCAGGATTGGGCAGAGTTTAGGTTGGTGAGGGGTTTTAAGAATTATGGGATGGGGGAGCTAAGACATAGAAAGGGGTTTAGGGCTCAGAGAAGAGTAGAGTATAGGGGCTTTTTAGTGGTCATTGATGGGTGCTATTTAAGGGCAGCAAGGGTTTTTAGGGTTCATGGATGGGTGGAGTTTGGGGTGGCGAGAATTAAGGGATCTTGGGTCGGTGGGATTTTTTGGTTTCAGGTATGGGCGGAATACAGGGTAATTAGGAGTTTTAGGACTCAGGGATGGGTGGAGTGTAGGGGTAGAAAGGCTTTTAAGGTTCATGGATGGGTGTAGCTTACGGAAGTTGCTAATTCAGGCATGGTAAGGGGTTTTCATGGGACAGACCTGGGTGGTGATTAGGGGTTGTGAGTGGTCAGAAATTGATGGGTTGTGAGGGTCAGTGAATTAAAAGCATCCAAAGTAAATATTTGCCAATGTAAAAGATATACATCTGAAATAATAACTTCAACTTGGCATTTAAAAGTACTTGTGAAGCCTTAAACTCCCCTTTTTCTACATATAAGTCACGCCTAAGGTAGCCCATAGGTAGCCCATAGGGCAGGGTGCTGTGTAAGTGAAAGGCAGGACATATACCTGTGTATTTTATATGTCCTGGTAGTGGAGAACTCCTAAATTCATTTTCCACTGCTGTGAGGCCTGCTCCTTTCATAGGATAGCATTAGGGCTACACTCATATACTGTTTGAGTGATCGATTCTGATCAGAAAGAGGTATACTCTGAAACAAACACATGCACTCAGACGGATTTACACACATGATACTCAGAAGCCACTAGAAACATATATTTCTTCGTAAGCATGCACCAAGATGCACAAACTGTGTAATGAAAGCCTATACACAGATCCGTACAAACATTTTTGTAAACATACATCCCCGTGCACACAAGCATGCTCTCCATACTTTAGAAGTGGCCCAGTACCACACTAGTATGCACACATACTTTTACACTTCTGTATTGTACCCAACTCCACAATCTTCACTAATTTACCATTTTAATTTCACTGTGTACTAGCTGGCACATATAACCGTTGTGCAGAAAGTCCAGAATGAACATATGTTCATTTGTCTGGTTAGAACACCTTACATAAATTCTAATTCACCGCCATGCATGTGCCCATACATGTCTAGTACATGCAGTTGTACTGAAAGCCATTTTTAGGTCAACTCTTACCAGACAGCTCAGCTGTATGGTTTGCTAACACATCTTGGGGACATTCGGAAAGCTTTCCTGGGAATACATTCCACCCAATACTTATCATTGGCTTTATGGTTTGTAAATCACATTTGCTTGTTTTTTATTTGTTGGCTCTATTTGTTTTAGGCTGTCTAGCTGGAGTTTGTCCCTTCCATTGCTCAAACCCTGTTTACCGTATTTTTCTACCAGCACTGAATTTCTGTCAGTAGGCCATTAAATCTTCTTATCTTGTCATATTTGATGTGCATTCAAAGACAAAGGTCAAATGCCAGACTCTTTCTTCAAAGGGAGCTTTGTGTTTACTTTTCTTTCGAAGACTTCAAAGTGAGAGGATGTATCTGACAATCACGCTGGCTACTGGGAGTGTACTTGAGAAAAGATGTCCTGTGGTATTTATTTCCTAGCTCACAATCAAATGTAAATGTCTGTAAGGGAACTGTGTAGTTATTTCAGAATATATCAGAATTTGAGAAGCACAAATCAAGCACATTTTTGGTAATTCTAACGGTTGGTGGAAACAATAATTTTAATCTGATTAAAACAAGTCAGTACTTTAGGTGATGACATTTCAACACATTATCGTTTGTGCTCTGTATACTTTAGCACTAAAACCGTATGTCTGTGCAAAAGTAATCTTCCTTTACATTGAAGGTGTGTTATAGTCAGTACGCTACCACAGCATACACACTCCATTCTACCCCTCACCACTCTACTCTGTACCACTCCATGTCTCTCTACACCAGTGCATTCTACCCCTATACTGCTCTACGATACACCACTGCACTCTTCGCCTCTGCACTCTATTCTAATGCACTACTCTACTCTAATGCACTCTACTCTACTCTAAAGCACTCTACTCTAATGTATTCTATTCTTTATCACTCCACTCTATGCCAGTACACACTGAGCCGCTCTAATGTACTCTGCACTCTATGACACTGTACCATGCACCACTCCACTCTACTCGGAAACAATATACTCTACACCACTGCACTCAGTGCATCTCCACTCTACGCCACTCCACTCTACTCTGCATCACTGCACTCTACACCACTTTACTCAAAACCAATGCACTCTACGCCACTCTACTCTGCACCTGTGCACTCTATGTGACTATACTTTGCAACACTTTATACCACTGAACTCTACGCCATTGAACTCCATGCCACTGCACTCTATGCCACTTTATTCTACTCTGCACCACTGCACTCTATGCCACTCTACTCCACACTATGCTACACCACTCTACTGTACACCACTGCACTTGACATTCTACTCTGCAATCTCTGCAATTGCACTCTACACCATTCTATAGCACTACACTCTAAGGCCCCCATTACAACCTCGGCGGTCTTTTCAAAAGACCGCCAAGGCTGCTGGAGCCAGAACACAGCCAGTGCTGGTGGTATTTCTGGCTCCCTATTATGACTTTTCTGCTGGGCCAGCGGACGGTAACAGTGTTACTGTCTGCTGGCCCAGTGGAAAAGTCACAACAACATTGCTGTCGGCTCATAATAGAGCCAGCGGCAATGCTGATGTGCAGCGGGTGCAGTAGCATCCGTCGTGCATTCACTGCCCGAAATTCGGGCAGTGAAATGTGCGATGGGGCTGTGCCTGGGGCCCCTGTACTGCCCATGCCAAGTGCATGGGCAGTGCAGGGGCCCCTAGGGGCACCCCAAGTGTCCTTTACTGCCAGCCTTTCAATGGCGGTGTTTACCTCCATGGCCAAGCTGGCGGTCGGGGACTCACGGCTGCCCTGGGGATTGGTACAGTGGAGGGGCCGGTGGTATGGCTGTGGCCATTGCGCCACGGTCGTAATAGCTGGCGGAACACCGCCAGCCTGTTGGCGGTGTTACTCCCAGCTTACTGCCGGCCACCAGGGTCATAATGAGGCCCTAAGTCACTGCAATCTACCCTCTGCCAC
This sequence comes from Pleurodeles waltl, assembly GCF_031143425.1. Lineage (NCBI taxonomy): Eukaryota > Metazoa > Chordata > Amphibia > Caudata > Salamandridae > Pleurodeles > Pleurodeles waltl. Next base: position 274,268,698 of record NC_090444.1, on the reverse strand, counting down.
TCCATTCTACATCGCTGTACTCTATGCCACTGCTCTGAACACCAATTCACTCTACACCCCTTTACTCAAAACCAATACACTCTACACCACTATACAACATTTTACTCTACATCACTTTACTTTGCACTACTCTATGCCACTGCACTCTCTGCCACTCTATGCCATTGCACTCTATTTTGCACCACTCTATGCCACTGCACTCACTACTGCACCCTATGCCACTCTAATCTTCTGTTCACTACTGCACTCTGACGCTGCACTCAAAACCTCTCTACTCTTCTCTGTGCCACTCCACTCTATGCAGTGTACTCTACCCCACTTTAATATGTACCACTGCACTCTTCGTTGCTGCACTCTACACCACTCCAGTCTAGGCCACTCAACTCTACTCTGCACCACTCCAGTCTACATCACTCTGCTCTGCAACACTGCACTCTTCCATGGACCTCCCCACTATACTCTGCGCCACTGCACTGCCACTCTACTCTAACCACTGCACACTATGCCAATACACTCAACACAACTTTACTCAAAACCAATACACTGTATGCCACTGCGCTGTATGTCAGCTACTCTGCTCCACTGCATTCTACACCACTCTACGCTGCACTCTACACCACTATACACTAAACTCCATGCCACTGAATACTATGCCACTTTATTCTACTCTGCACGACTGTACTCCACTCTGCCCCACTCTACACTGGTCTGCTTTGCACAACTCAGATCTGCAGAGACTGCCCCCTCCACCACTGAACTCAGCGCCACTCTACTCTGCATCACTGCACTCTACATAAATGTACTCTGCCACTCTACAACATTGCACTCTACCCCACTGCACTCTTTGCCACTCTATTCTACTGTGCTCCACTTTACTCTGCACCACTGCACTTTATACCACTGCCCTCTAATCTGCACACCTCCACTCTACTCCAGTGCACCCTATGCCACTATACTCTTCATCACTCCATGCCACTCTAATCTATTCTGCACTGCTGAACTCTAAGGCACTGCACTCTACACCACTCTACTCTACACCTCTGCACTCTACCCTCACCCACTCCACTCTATGCCACTTCACTCTACTTTGAAACAATCTACTCTACGCCACTGCAATCTACTATGCACTACTCAACGCTATGCCACTGCAGTCTACTCCACGCTGCATCACTGCACTCTACGCAATGCAGTCTACACAACAACTCAAACTCAATGTGCTCAATGGCACTGCAATCTACTCAGCATGACTCTATTGTACACCACTCCACTCCACTCTATGCTGACTCTATGTCACTGCACTCTACGCCAGTGCACTCTATACCTCCTTACCCAAAACCAATGCACTCTACATCACTGCACTGTAGGCCAATCTGCTCTACCTCACTATGCATTATGCCACTGCACTATGTCACTCTACCCCACTTTATGATACTCCACTCTATGGTGCTCTACTCCATTAAACTCCATTCCACTTTATAAAAACCTATTCCACTTTGTGCCACTCTACTCTAATCAACAATGCTCTATGCAACTCCCTCTATGCCACTCCGTGCCACTTGACTCCACTTTATTTTACAAAACACTACTCCACTCTACTTCACACCACTCCACACTGACACTCTAAGCCATTCCACTCCATGCCACTTGACTCTACAATACTCTGTTCCACTCTCTTACACTATGACAATGTACTCTGCTCTATACCACTCTATTCTACAACACTAAACTCCACTCTGCACAGCACCTTCTACACCACTCCACTCTGCTTTACACCATTCCATGCCACTCTATGCCACTTCATTGCACTGTACTCCACTCTGATACTCTACTCCACTCTATGCCACTCAGCTCTACTCCACTCCAGGCCCTTCTACTCTCCCTCCACAACACTCCATGACACTCCAGGGAGGGATAACAAGAATAAACATTAAATAGAATAAAGAGCATTTTGAAAAAAAAGTCACAGTATAAGAGAAAGGAGGCAACATTAATCCAAAAGGGAGAGGTACAAGTTAGAGGAATAAATAATATTGATGAGAACTTACTAGGGCCAGAAGAGCCATCTTTCGTGGCCACGGAGCTGGTGGTGGTATTGGAACTTTCACCTGCTATGCCACTGTTTGTGGCACCCTCCTCGGCCCGGCCCTCTGATGACCTCTTCTTGCCCTTGGGTGCTGATATAAGAAACAAAGAAGATAACAAAAATAGATTGCTGGTACAGTTGATCTAGAAAATATTTTGACAGGCAAACACAGTAACATATTGCCACTGTACTTTTCTAAGTCAGATTGCCTATTATCGAGTTCAACTATTCCTAATTTCTGAAACCTCACGTACGCCCTGTTCCAAATTTCCTAAACTACATTTGGAAATACTAATGCAGTGCAGGGAAGAATCTTTGCTTGGCGAATTGCAACCCCTTTGAACGGTCAACTCAGTAAATTTCTCTTCTCAGCTCATAGATGCATACTGCATTGTACGCCACTGGAGGATCACTTGGGACTGTACAAGCTACATAAATAGAAAGGCACAGAGGACACTAACTCACCAATGTTAGATTACTACTACTACTACCACAGTACCAGTGTCTTAGTGACAGAAGGACAGAGAAGTCAGCATAACTTCTGAAATAATCAGCCCAAGCGACCGCCTACAGCAACGAGCAGAACTAGGTAGCAGAGCACCTGACTCGCTCAAATTGTATCACATAATATTCGTAACATTATGTTTCATTAGCTTAGCTTGCCTCTGATACTGAGAAGAGTGCTATTTGAAAAAAAAATAGCATTTAATTAGTAATAATTAAAAACTAGTACTCAGCAAGCCCGCACCCTTGATGCCTAGCAGTTCAACCAGGTCCCTCTCCCGGATATCGGTCCAGTGGTACATCAACTGCTGCTGGGTGCCCCAAACCCCAGTACATCAGTGAATGCAATGGTGCACCCTCCCCCACAGCAGCCGACGCTCCCGTAGGCTGTACCTGCTCCTGACACCTCCGGACAGAATGGAGGGGAGGTGGTTCTGCAAAAAAAGAAAAAAAAAAACAAGTGTGGAAACCTCCTCACTCTAAATGGTGAAAGGCTGCACCCCCTGGTGGCACCGAAGCCCAGAAGGTGTGCAGTTTGCTGGACCCTCTGCACTACACATTGTCTCCCACGCTCTTAAATGGTGCTGGGTAGAATATAAAAAAAGACAGATGAAAGAGAAGGAATAGAGTGGGAGGAATTAGGAAGTTAGGGGAAACTAATAAAGGAACAAAAAAGACACAGAAAATAAAAAACAAAGCAATAACATAAAATACGCCAATACAAATACACACACTAAGAAAATAAATGTAAAATAGGGGATGATACGTTGGCTAAAGTAAGGATGGCTAAGATATAGTAGGGATTGAAAAGTAGGCCCAGCACCATGCACAGAATAGGAAAAACAAAATGGCTGTGCGCATGAGCACCATGTGGTGCTGTTGACCCTCGCATTGCAGCCCAGAGCATGCTACTTGCACCAATCAGCACGAACAGGCGGCCGAGCAGAACTTCATCCATTAGCGCTGAGTTTGCAGAGATTTTTTTCACTCAGCGGAATTCCACATAGTGGAACTCTACGAACCCTGCCCACCCCTATAGTTAACTCAGTAATCTAAAACTCGAGTAATTTAGTGCTTAGCTCATGTCTTATTACAACACCTAACTTTACCACCATTTTAATAATTGGATTTTCCAGTAATATTTTGTTTTTTACATTCATAAGTTAAGTGTTAACTAGGATTGTGTAGAATTCCATGGAGTTACATGAAAACTTCATGAGATTCTATGGAATTTCTGCAAATGGGTGAAAAATATGCATGTAGTACTGCTCGCACTGCAATTTAGTGGTGGTATTGTGAGCTGAGCTGAAACATAAGCACAAACTGCACCATGCAGTGTGCAAAAGCCCACAGCCATTCGAGTTGATTAGCTGCCGCTCGAGTAGAAAATCTTCTCAGGTGTCAGTAAATTTACTCAAGAAGCAGCCCTCTGACAGAAACCAGTGGCAACCACCTCCTTTAGAAAAATCGCACTAGAGGATGTTGAATCTCACTCATGAGTTTGCATTTGTGCTAGCCTTGTGGGGAACAAATCCACCATGCAGTGATTGGCCGAATTTTGCTGGAACACTCTGGTCTTATCATCTAGCCTACCATTAATGTATCTTGAAGATTTGCTTTTTTTTCAATTAATATATACATATATTACCTACTGGCAGTCGGTAGTAGGTAGTTATGGTTAAGACTGCTTTTCCATAGATAGAACAATTTTTGGTTTGCTAATAACTTTTTCCCCGTTTGACGAATCTTCATCAAACTTTCCAAAAAAGTTTATCCTCCTCAGCTCCTTCTTTGAAAGTTTTGGGTTGATCCATCAAGCAGAGGCTGAGAAGAAAGGGGAGTCTCAAAAACATAAAATCCCCATGCATTTTCCATAGACTTTTTAGACACGGATACAAGAAAAACTGCTGATCAGAATTACTCTAAATTCATGAGGAAGCTGGATCTTGGTCCACAGAGTGTGCCTTTTTGTGATTTGGTGTAAATCCATTCTGTAGTTTTTGAGAAATTGAGGGTCAAAAATAATTGTATATTTGGTTGGCTGGGTTTGCAAGAGTCCAGCAAGCCTCCTGTGTGAGCTCAAATTTGAAAATGGAGACTTATGATTGCTTGAGAGGCTTGTTTTTGCCATGAGCCTTCATGTTCGTGTGGGAGCGAGAGGCTCCTGAGAGTCCCACAAGAGCAAGTGCTCTGATTAGCTGGCTGTTGGAATGTTAGAAACAAAATTGCCACTATTACTGTTTACTATGAAAAATTTGAGGTGTTGTGGAAGTAGAAAGAGAGAAGGTGCCTGGGGACAACTGGTGTGTAGATTATAAATAAATATTGTTTTCAACTTTTTTTATGATCTCGTCAGACTCTTGGGTATCGTGAACAGAAAATATGAGTAGATGAGTTCACAATACATTTTATTAGTAGGAATGGATATTGTGGTGCTTGATCTTGAGACAAAGTGTGTAAGTGATAATTACTGTGATGAGTAGGACGTTAATTCCTATTTAAATAAGCTATCACCTTTTAAGCATCTTGCGAGACTCACATGGAAAACTATTGGGCCTGCCACAAGATGTTTTATGATCCCTACAAGAGTCTCTGGAGATTGGAGGAGGATAAGTAAAAAATAATGACCAAGGCTCAACCAACAGTTACAATTTTTAGCAAATTGTGGAAGAAATGTTGTGATGTGATTGGGTGCAGAAAAAGAGATAACTCAATTTGTCCTTGGTGGTTTGGAGGAGAAGGAAATCTCTTTGAGTTTTGATCAGCAGAACTGAATACATCTGGAGTTAGAAGAGAGTGGTGTGGTCATTTAAGAAAGAATTCCAGGTTCAAGTATTTAGTAATATATTTCATAAACTTTGTTGTGAAATGTCAGTAAGTGTACCAATGTTGGTAACGTTATTCTACACAATGCTTAAAGAGTGAAAAGTTGATTGAGGAGGTGTGGATGAGTTAATATTTTGCTTTTTAGAGGTACAGTTGTGATAAAAAGGTGCAGTGGGTGAGTGTGGAATTTTTCAGGGAAAAGGAACAACAGGTCATAAGTGCATTAGATGTAAATATGTGATTCTGGGTGAAAAATGTAGAAAGGTTTATAAAGTATCTGGATGCATCACTGTTATTAATTATTGGACAGTATGTAACTTTCATCTTTTTGGTTATTTTGTCTTTTTTAAGGAGGACAATGGAAACTTGTCTCTGAGGAAATAATTATCTGCTTACAAAAGCAGCAAAGAAGAGCCTTGTTAAGAGAAGCAGGATTATTTTACTGTTAAGCAATAACTACCTCTTCAATCACAGTCTATTCAGGTTGGAAGGATGTGGATTCATGTGAAGAGCTGAGTACTTCAGCAAAACAAGCTAACTCTAGAAGAGTTAGGCTTTGTGACCTGTACATTTAGATATGCTGGTTTGTTGAGACTTTTTTGCCACATAGTCTACCATTATGTAGCATGAATCTAAAGACTCTTCGGCAGGCAAAGGTGACTAAAAGACTGTAAAATAAGTGCTACCAGGATCAAAATCCAGTGCGCATGTCATGAGATGTCATGAGATGTTATTAATATTTTATTCATGTTAGCAACGCTGCTTTTTAGTGAAGGAATTTTACCCATTTTATCAGTTTGTTTTTATTCTAGGAAAGCAAGGAACATGCTTCTCATTTAGCGTAGCCTTTGCACAACATACATAATGAGTACTTTCTGTCCAAGGCTATGGAATGAGGTGCACCATATGCTATGTAGTGTTGCCAGTCCAGGAGACAGCTTCTATCACCAAGACACGGCATCATATCAGAACTGTATTCCCAATGTGGTATGGTTTAATATATAGACTCTGCAGTGACACAAGGAGGGGAGACGCCACTCCAGCCACTAAGAGCCTGTGACACATGCCATGCAATACACAGCTCGATTGGAGCTGAACTCACAGCTCCCACAGAGGATTGTAATCTACAGGACAGGCTGATTCCTAACCCTGTGCTGATTCTGCAGTTGATTAATGGGATGTTAACAGCTGCTGATTTTGAAAACGTGTTTTGCGGAATATTTTACTGGCTTCTAGAAAGTGACTTCAGAACTGCTTTTCAAGATATTGTTTTATTTTATCTGGATGGTGGTAATGCCTTGCTCCAGAGCCTCACAGAGTCTTTCCTGCCACCACTTAGGGTCATCCTGCACACTGTAGTACATTTCATCCATGGTCAGAACTATGATCCTATCACCCCCTATCCAATTGGATCTTCATTGCCCCCCTTGCCAGCTCCCACCATCTTCCAGACCTGCATCATTTACAAAGCCATCACCCAGCATGCAGACAATCTTGTAGTTGTCTGTTCACCCACACCCGGGACACTATCAAACTGTAGACTAGGAAGTGTAAAACAAAAAAAGAAGACAATAGACATTTTCCATCTAAATACCCAGGGTCAGAAAAATATCCTGTATCCACCAGGACTGTCCTAAAGCTGCTCCAATTTAGGAAAGAGTTGAAGACTCAGCTCTTCAAATAACACTACATAACAATGCATTAACCATCCACAACTCAGAGTCCTCTCCTATTATTCCCAAAATCTAAGCATGCCTTGTACAGCGCTCCACTGCCTTTCAGCTAGGTTTGTGCTATAGAAATAAAATACAAATACATGCTGACATGGATGAGGAAGATATTTGAGAACTCATAGAAAATATGTCCTCATGTTAGCTTTCTAGTGCACTACTTATACTTTAAAATCCAAGAAGAACACCCTCATTTTGTTCCTTTACAACAGTCTCTTCTGCATAAAATGCTGTCAGGTTTCCAGCTTTGATTCCATCCAGATGGTGTTCAGGTGTGCTACACATTTGTTATACATACAGAACTTTAGCTATCCAGTCTTTCAATGGTGGGAAGCTACAGTAGAACACTGGGAAATCAATGGTCAGGCTGCTTCCGTTGGAAGTACATTTTATGCAGACTATCAGAAACATAGGGCCAGATGTAGTAAGCCTTTTGCGACTCGCAAACGATGCCGTTTGCGAGGCGCAAAAGGCCTTCCGCGATGCAGAATCACATTTTGCGAGTCGGTACCGACTCGCAAAATGTGATTCCGACTCGCAAATTGGAAGGGGTGTTCCTTTCCTATTTGCGACTGCATCACGATGTAGAGTTGATTTGTGACCGCGAAAGCGGTCGCAAATCAACTCGCAGTTACCATCCACTTAAAGTGGATGGTAACTCATTCGCAAAAGGGAAGGGGTCCCCATGGGACCCCTTCCCCTTTGTGAATGCTCACAAAAATATTTTTTCAGAGCAGGCAGTGGTCCTATGGACCACTGCCTACTCTGAAAAAACCCGAAACAAAAAGGTTTCGGTATTTTTTCTATTTGCAGCTCGTTTTCCTTTCAGGAAAACGGGCTGCAAAGAGAAAAAAAAAACTGCTTTATTTAAAAGCAGTCACGGACATGGTGGTCTGCTGTCTCCAGCAGGCTACCATCCCCGTGAGTGCCTAGACTCGCTATGGGGTCGCAAACTGCGACCCACCTCATAAATATTTATGAGGTGGGTCTTTGCGACTCCATAGCGAGTCGCAGAAGGTGTCTGAGACTCCTTTCTGCATTTCCTTTTGCGAGTTGCAAATTGCGAGTCGCTGGGACTCGCAATTTGCAACTCGCAAAAGGTAACCTTCCTACATCTGGCCCATAGTGTGAACTCATAGAAATTGTGCTCTTATTTTAGTTTTCACAAGCACCTTCCATAACATTTATTGGAGAATTCTGAAAAATTATTTTTCTCTCAAACATGGTTCATCAAATCCTAGTAGAGGATCAGCATTTTTCACAGGGTAAAAATCATTTCAGAACTAACCAAGATTCCTAACACCACCAAAAAATGATTTCTATGGTGTCTAAAATCTGTTATCACTCATACATGCTCCTTTTTGTAACCCTCAAAACATGGCATTTGCTACAATAAATTCCAATAGGGACCATGTCTCAGAGTCCTGTAATGGCTGCCACAACATGTTGACTTTTTGGGTCCAGCCAATTAAAGCATGCCCCTGGGATCAGGGAGTGTTCACATTTCCTCTTTCATATTTCTTTAAATTCATTTTCAGGATGTAAGGACAATGTCCTTGAGTCCCGTAGTGGCTGTCACAACATATTGTTTCTGTTGTAACCAGATTATCAGGATTGACTGTCTTTAAATTGGTCAAAAAGAGAAAATCTTGACACCAATGGTCCAGATCTATCAAACTTTTAAAACCCTTCTTGCTCAACATAAGTGACTCTTAAAACAAATTGTTCAAAAATGGTTGAACGAATTTACACCAAATCACAAAAAGCATGCTTCTCAGTAAAGTCCTACCTTTTTGCAAAATTGGGTGTATTTCTGTTGTCATTTTTTCTGTATCAGAGAGCACATTCCCCTTTTGGAATTATCATTTATTTCCCTGCATGCAAATATGAAAAGGAGACAGCTGAAAACTTTGCTCTCGTAAGCAGGGAGCTGCTAGTTCAAGCAGCTCCCTGCCAGCGGGAGCAATGCCAGCTCCTGCAGGATGTGGGAAGCCAGCTAGGACATCGGGGACCTTTAGGCCCCTCGCGGTCCTATCACTCTCTCTCTTCCCTCCCATAGTGGGCGGGAAGAGAGAGAGATTGTTATTGCAATGGTCACTCCGTGCAGTAACTTCAAAGTGTCAAACTAGCAAGATGTTTGGATCAAATGTTATAGTTAAGTTTTGAACATGAAAAAAACACTGAGTCACTTCTGGCCTAGTGATACAGCTACTGTACTGTCATTCAGTAGTTTGAAGGTTCAAATCCTGACATCTCATGCAGTGTGTCTGTTTGTTTACTAGTGTTTTGACTGTTAAATATTCCTAGTGATGAAACATTTACATCTTTTTGCCATAAAAATCTTTGGGTTGATTGTCATATGTATGTCTGTAATAGCACAAAGTCACACATGGCCTAGAGGTTAAGGTCTCAGGCCTTCACCCTGAAGGTAACTACTTTCCAAATTCAAATATTTAAGATATATACCAAAATGTAATCATGCTATTTTCACTTGACAAATACATTTTTCTTTTCAATTTGTCCTAAATTATCTCCTTCTAAATATAGAATTCATCAAAGTCTAGAAAAAGTCTCTGGGTGGTTATAGGGGTTGGCCGAAAGTCCTGGCCACATACCAGGCACTACTGCCAACCCCCTGATATGGCATGCATGTTAGGGGTAAGGTGTGCCAGTGGGTGAGATTTGTTTCCCATTGTGTTTCAGATCCACGGATACACACAGATCCCCTGCTGGTACCCACGGATCAGTGGAGAATCAATGTCCCTAAATATCTATATTTGTTCCTTTAATAACTCTAAAACTATTGTGAGATTTGCATCAAATGACAAAAGGAGATCTTTCTGGACCAAGATCTAGTGTTCCACCAAATTTGGTGAAAATCGGTTCAGCGGTTCAGGCTCTGGTACTGTTAAAGAATTGCAAAATCCACATAGACATTGCATGAAAAAAAGTTTTTGGGGACCCTGCATTTTCCTTTATCCCTGCTTGATGAATCAGCCTGAAACTTTCCAGACATCAGGTCAACTAATTAGCATACAAATTTTGAAAATGTAATCCATATTTGTCAAATGGCGCCACAGTTATTAGGAAAATAAAACAATGCTTAGTCTACGGAAAAAGTTGATTCTAACTATAATTACCTACTGGCTATTAAGGTAAGGTAGTTGAGATTAGACTTACCAGAGTCCATTCCTCCGCCTACTCCAGCGAGGCCCTCAGGATGCAGGATGTTCAAGACCTCTTGCTCCCATGCTGTGAATTCGGGTGGAGTGGGTGGGGGTCCGCCGCCAGTCTTCTGCACAGCGATGTTGTGTCTTGACACCATCGACCGCACCTTCCCCCGTAGGTCGTTCCAGCGCTTTCGGATGTCTTCCCGGTTTCTGGGATGCTGTCCCACAGCGTTGACCCTGTCGACGATCCTTTGCCATAGCTCCGCCTTCCTAGCTATTGTGGTGTGCTGCACCTGTGTGCCGAATAGCTGGGGCTCTACCCTTATTATTTCCTCCACCATGACCCTGAGTTCTTGGTCCGAGAACTTGGGGTGTCTTTGGGGTGCCATGGGGTGGTGTGGGGTGGTGTTTGTGGTGATGAGTGTGGTGTGTGTAGTGGTGTGTGGTGTTTTGTGCGTGGATGTAGTGTGGGTGATGATGTTGTGTTCCTGTGTGTGCTGGGTTTGTCGATAGCTGTGCTCTCTCTCTCTCTCTCTCGCCTTATCTCCGAAATTCTAGTAGTGGGGGTTTGTGGGTGATGTGGGTGTGTGTTTTATAGTTGATTGGATGTGTGGGAGTGGTGTATGTATGTGTATCAGGTGTGTGTATTTGGAATTGTCCAATGTGGCTGTGTTTTGTGAAGGTGTGTGTATTTTGAGCGCGGCGGTGTGTACCGCCAATGGAATACCGCGGATGAAAGACCGCCGCGTGGATTAGTGGGTCGTAATGGCATGGGCGTGTTTGTGTTGGCGTGACGGTGGAGGTTTGGCCATCTCCAGTTTATCGCTGACCGCTGATAAGGCGGCCTTCCGTGGATGTCGGGTTTTTGGCGGTTTGGCAGTTGTGGGTCAGAATGCCCATGGCGGTTTACCGCGGCCGCGGCGGTAGAATGGCGGACTTCTGACCGGCGGTAAGAGCCTTTTACCGCCGAGGTCAGAATGACCCCCAAAGTCTTTTGCCATTTGTACAGCAAAATCTTTAAGCATAGGATTGACATAGTGTCATCCTCGCCGAGCTGTAAAATGACAAAAGCCATTTACCACTCCAGGCACTGTATTACAGCTTTGGACTAGTCAAATAACGTCCAAGCCAACCTAAAATGAGTAAAGCAACCCCTGACACGTGTTTCGCTCTCATTAGAGCTTTTCAGAAGGGTATAGCTTTGTCCAGACACAAGGGAGCACCCAGTATAAGTCAAACCAAGGCCCTTTCAGGGTTAGAGTGACGCATAAATTATGCAAAAAACAAAGGAGAACTCTGGGAAGTTCCCAATTTTAGGTGGAGAGCTGCTCTAGTAGGGAGCACTCTGCAACACCAGCGACACTCTAAATTTGCTCACCTCAAATGTCTGCTTATCTAGCAAAGTTTTTAAGCATAGGATCAGCACAGTGCTATCTTCGCCGAGCTAGATAGTGACAAAGTATTTTGCCATTTGTACAGCAAAATCTTTAAGCATAGGATTGACATAGTGTCATCCTCGCCGAGCTGTAAAATGACAAAAGCCATTTACCACTCCAGGCACAGTATTACAGGTTTGGACTGGTCAAATACCGTCCAAGCCAACCTGAAATGAGTAAAGCAACCCCTGACACGTGTTTCGCTCTCATTAGAGCTCTTCAGAGGGGTATAGCTTTGTCCAGACACAAGGGAGCACCCAGTATAAGTCAAACCAAGGCCCTTTTAGGGTTAGAGTGACGCATAAATTATGCAAAAAACAAAGGAGAACTCTGGGAAGTTCCCAATTTTAGGTGGAGAGCTGCTCTAGTAAGGAGCACTCTGCAACACCAGCGACACTCTAAATTTGCTAACCTCAAATGTCTGCTTATCTAACAAAGTTTTTAAGCATAGGATCAGCACAGTGCTATCTTCGCCGAGCTAGATAGTGACAAAGTCTTTTGCCATTTGTACAGCAAAATCTTTAAGCATAGGATTGACATAGTGTCATCCTCGCCGAGCTGTAAAATGACAAAAGCCATTTACCACTCCAGGCACAGTATTACAGCTTTATATATATATATATATATACTTTACCTGCTGGAGGTCGCCAGTAGGTAGTTATACTTAGGTACTCAGAACCTAGTTGACAAATCACATAATTTTCAAAACTAATAGAACAACAATCAGTTCAGCTGCTGTCTTGAAAGTAAACTTTCGAGGCAGATCTGTCAAGTGGGGGCCGAGAAAAAGGGGTTCCCAAACGCATTTTTCTTATTCATTTTCCCATAGGTTCTTTAGACCCGCCTACAGCCCGAATCGCTGAGCGGAATTACTCCAAATTTGGCAGGAAGCTACATCCTGGTGCACTGATTGTGATTTTTGTGATTTGGTGTGAATCCATTCAGTAGTTTCTGAGATATTCAAGGGGAAAAAATATAGATATCTAGAGACACAGATCCTCTGAGAATTCAACTGTCCCAGTGCTGATTCTGATAGGCTACCAAAACATCAACAAGGACATGTTGGCAGCCACTTTGTGACTTGGATTCAGCTGAGTCCCACAAAAAATGATTTAAAAAAGAGAAATGGAGCCAGGGTAGGGATACCCTGAGTCTATAGCCTTGGTGCAGGGGTCCCCGAGGGAACCCACCACGGCTAAAAAGTATATTTAAAAAAAACAATTCAGAAAAAAACATGGATTGATTAGCAGATTTTTTAGGGATTTTTTTTAATTGCAGTCTTCTGAACTCTTTATTTAATTGGCCCGCAGGTGGGCCAGTTCCCAGGGCTTTTAGGGTGTATATATAGGTGGGGGAACCACGGGCCCCCCTCCTATGGCTTATAGAAGCCCTGGGGACCACCACCTCCCTGGGGCTGTGTTAATATAATAAGCGGGAGGCCACGTGGCCTCCCTGCACCCCAGGGACTGCCAACTCTTTGGGGCAATGAACATATTGTGGGGGGCATCGCGCAGCTCCCTCACAGCCCTGGAGAACGTCACCTCCCCCGGGCTCAAATAACATAAAACATAATGTAGGGGATCTGTTGTGGACCTTGGGGGACTACCACCGACCTGGGGCTTAATGAAACGATGAAGGGGGGGCTTCACAGCCCCCCTTTTTGGAGCCATAGGTGACCCCGGGGAGCTCCACCCCCCCAGGTTCAGCTCCTGCTACCTCCTGAGGTACCCACTCTCGGGAGGTAGCTGTTGCTTTTGCTTGGTCTGAGCACCCTTGCCTTGCACTGCTAATTACCCTACATATTGCAACACCACTGATATCTTTGATAGCATCATTGATAATATCAATGGTACATTTACAGTAAAATTATTGAGAAGAAAACTGTGCATGATGGGGACATGAGTTATAGTTACTTTAGGGCACAAGTTATAGTTACTTGAAATAACTCTAACTATAACTGTGGAATTTCTATGGTTTTGTATGTTTAAAATATGAGCCTAACTATCACGCCCATGTACCCTTTGTTTTTTATGTGAATATATAAGTAAATACACATATATACCAACATTATTTTCCTTGATGATGCCTGATGTCAAATCTTTGGCCAAAACACTTCTTTCATGACTTTTGCAATGCACTGATGAACTTTGTTGCACCTCATGTTGAACAGTGATTTTCTTTGTGTTGGACTGTAAGTTGTGCCAAGTTTGCTCCCTTGGCAGCCATTCTTCCTCCAATGGGGGTCAGGAGTAGGCCAGAAGGGGGGCGCCTCTGTGGTGGATGGATATATTACCTACTGGTCCTGGCCCTCAACCAGATAGTCACCACATTGCGGGACCATGTGGCACCCCAAAGGGCCCCTGTCACCAGCCCGGACGACGAACAGCCTACCACCTCCGCCGGCGCTAGTGGACAGGAGGCCCCCACACCACGACATGCCACCAGAACCCCACCTCCTGCTGAAGATCAACCACCCCGCAAGCGGAACCTGAGATCACACAAGAAGACAGAGTAGGATGCCAAGACCCCCGCCAGCACAAGATACCCCCTGATGTCATCCCACTGTCCCACGTTGTCACCCTGTCCAACCTTGAACTGCCCCTGCTCCATCCTTCCACAGGCATATGGACAATGCACCTGTGCGACTGAGAACTGGACTCTGCCATGGACATTACTCCACCCCCACCCATCACCGTTTTACTATCATGGACCTATACGCAGCACTTTAAATAAATCACCAATTGCACTTCAAATGTCAGGAGTCTGCTTGTATTCTTTACAAATGTATTACACATAACGGTGCAATAATGTTCATTTACATTGTGATGACAACATACCAGTGTTAATAAGCATTAGTCCATGGGCAAACAAAGCAGAGGTCACGCTGTGGGTCATACAGCTCTGAAAAGGGAAGGGAAAGTCAAAAATCAGTGAAAAGGAACTGGGGGGAAACACAGAAAGTAGAGATGCAGGAGGCCAGAAGTAAATGTAAAATGGCGTGGGTGATTCTTACCTGTGTGCTACTGAAAATACTGTTGCATAACTGTGTCCCTGTTGTCCGTGTCGTCCCCGTCGTCTTCCTCCTCTTCACTCTCCACAGGCTCCACAGCTGCTACAAAACCACCATCTGGACCATCCTCCTGCAGGAAAGGCACCTGGCGTCGCAAAGCCAGGTTGTGAAGCATACAGCTGGCCACGGTGATCTGGCACACCTTCTTTGGTGAGTACATTAGGGATCCACCAGTCATATGGAGGCACCTAAACCTGGCCTTCAGGACCCCGAAGGTCCGTTCTATAATCCTCCTAGTTCGGCCATGTGCCTCATTGTAGCGTTCCTCTGCCCTGGTCCGGGGATTCCTCACTGGGGTCAATAGCCAAGGCAGGTTGGGGTAACCAGAGTCACCTATTAGCCACACACGGTGTCTCTGTAGCTGTTCCATCACATAAGGGATGCTGCTATTTCGCATGACATACGCGTCATGCACTGACCCCGGGAACTTTGCATGTAGATGGGAGATGTACTGGTCAGCCAAACAGACCACCTGGACATTCATCGAATGGTAATTCTTTCTATTTCTGTACACCTGCTCATCGTCTTTTGGGGGTACTAAAGCCACATGGGTCCCATCAATGGCACCAATGATGTTGGGGATATGTCCAAGGGCATAGAAATCACCCTTCACAGTGGCCAAATCACCCTCCTCAGGGAAAACAATGTATCTCTGCATGTATTTCATCAGGGCAGACAACACTCTGGACAAAACCTTAGAAAACATAGGCTGAGACAACCCTGATGACATGGCCACTGTTGTCTGAAAAGACCCACTTGCCAAAAAATGGAGTACTGACAGAACCTGCACCAGAGGGGGAATCCCTGTGGGTTGGCGGATGGGGGACATCAGGTCTGGCTCCAGCTGGGCACATAGTTCATGTATAGTGGCTCGGTCAAGTTGGTATCGAAGTATAATATGTCGTTCTTCCATTGTCGACAGGTCCACCAGCGGTCGGTACACGGGAGGATTCATCCTTCTCCTCGCAAGTCCCAGCGGACGGTGCCTAGGAAGGACAACATGGAGCACAGAGTCAAGCAACCCACAGGTTCGTTCACACAGCTTGCACAATACACGAATCGCTATGCATTGAAAGGCTTGTATGAGTGGCAATGCAAGGCCTAGGCATGTGTGACGCAGTAGAAATTAAGATATGGGGGCCCTTCAAATGGCGGCTGCCTGACCTGTGAAGTGTGACAGTGGGATGTGAGGTCACTGCGCTGGCGTGGCACACCGTGGCAGTAGGCGGTTGAAGACCGCGGCGCAAAGCAGCATTGGTTAACATTGAACCCTATGGGTCTCAGGAGCCAATGACGATGTGCGCCGGCGGTCGCGGTACGCACCGCCGCGGTACGCACCGCTGCGGGCGTGACCGCCATTTTCTATTTGATTAATCACTCGAGACCTGATCATCCACAGGAGAGGACCTATACTGCAAGTGCTGCTGTGACCTCGGTCTGGAAGATACCATGGCTGCTGCAACTGGGGAAAGGGCCCCTGCCTTCACTTCCGAAGAGTTGGAGAAACTTGTGGATGGGGTCCTGCCCCAGTATGCGCTACTCTACGGTCCTCCAGACCAACAGGTAAGTACACTGGGTGCACGTTGAATGGGCTATGCCTGGGTTGTGTATGGTGGATGTAAGATGGTGGGGTGGGGAGCGAATGAGGAGTGCAAGGCACGACAGATGAGAGCATGTGCCACATGGCAGGGTTGGGGAGGGGGGGCAAACAAATCTAACATGCAGAAAATGTTGAAATTTTCTTTCCCACCCTGTACATGTCAAATAGGTCAGCGCCCATCAGAAAGTCGACATTTGGCGTGCCATCGCCAAGGAAGTCCGTGACCTGGGGGTCCACAACAGACGGGGCACCCACTGCCGAAAGAGGTGGGAGGACATCCGCCGCGGGACCAGGAAGACCGCCGAGTCACTGCTGGGGATGGCCTCCCAACGTAGGAGGGGTGCCTGTCGTGCCTTGACCCCCCTGATGTCCAGGATCCTGGCGGTGGCCTACCCCGATTTGGATGGGCGCGTGAGGACATCACAGCAGTCACAAGGGGGTGAGTACCTGCACATTCTGCTATCTTCACACGCAGTGGAGGCGTCTGGGTGGGGGAGGAGGGCTGTGGGTGACATTAGGCCAGGGCGCTTTCTGTAGTGTAGTCCCCTCCTTTAGGCATGGCCCTGTGCCCCCGCCCCCCACCTCTGTAGGGTGGCAAGTACAGCAATCCATGGTCCAGAATCACCCATGGGCGCATTTGTTGTCCATAGACCTGTTGGCCTAGTCACAAGTACTGAGTAGTGCACCCTGATTGCGCGGCGTAGTGCATGAGGCTCCTGTGTCTGTTCTCTCCGCCAACGGTGTTGGCAATGCATGCACTCAACCTGTTTTTATTTCTCCCCCCACCCTTTTTCTTTATCTTCTTGTGCATGTGTGCATTAGCATCATCAGGCGGAGGAGAATTGGCATCGGAGCACGAGGGAGCTGCAAGTCACAAGGCCCCGCTGGGCCATGGTACAGACACCGAGGTCACCAGTGATACGGAGGGCGAGGGGAGCACCACAACGGGGACCCGTGGTGACACCAGCGACACCGACACGTCCTCGGAAGGGAGCTCCCTAGCGGTGGCGGCAACATCCGGGCCCCCCGCCTCTACAGGTACAGCCGCCACCCAGCGCACCAGCTCCGCCCTCCCAGCAGCCCCTCATCCTTCGCTCCGTGCCCGCTCGCCCAAGAAGGCGGGCATCTCCTTCGCCCCAGGCACCTCAGGCCCTGCCCCTGTTACCCCTGCTGCCCTCAGTGAGGAGGTCATTGACCTCCTACAGACCATCATTGTTGGGCCGTCTACCCTTTTGAATGCCATCCAGGGGGTAGAGAGGGAGGTGCATCGGAGCAATGCATACCTGGAGGGCATTCATTCAGGTCAGGCTGCCCATCAACGATCGTTCACTGCTCTGGCCTCAGCACTGACGGCAGCCATTGTCCCTGTTTCCAGCCTCTCTCTTCTGACTGCCTCCACCCTGTCTCTGTCTCCTGTTCCTCAGCCTATCCCATCCACACCATCAGACCAGCCTGCACACACCTCAACACCCAAGGGCAGCTCATCCAGACATAAGCACCACAGATCACACAAGCATTCAACCAAGCAACACCCAGATGCATACATGCCAACAGTCACTACCACCCCTGTGTTCCCCCTCCTCCTCGTCTCCCTCCTCCCTCCCTGTGACGTCTCCACTCACACCTGCATGCACACCACCATCAGCCAGTACTTCCATCACCAGCACACCCCCCAGTACAGTCCGCACACGTGCAGTCACCACCCCCACTGCCATTTACACGTCCCCTGTGTCCTCTCCCACTGTGTCTGTCACCCCCTCTTCCAAGACACACAAACGCAGGCAGCCACCCACCCAACAGCCATCCACCTCACGACAGCCTCCGTCACAAGCACCTGCACCCAAAGACAGCACACCTGACTCTCCTACAACCACATCCTCTTCCTCCACTCCCATACCCACTACACCGACCATTTACATTGGTCCTGAAAAACTTTACCTCTCCAAACTTAACCTCTTTGCCCCACCTGACCCACCCCCTCCATCTGCTAAGAGTCCCAAAAGCACCTCAGCCACCACCAGCCCTGCTTCAAGTGTCAGCATTGTGCACGGGTTTTGGAGTCCACCCTTTCCCAGCACAGATACATCGGCCAGCAGCAAGGGGACAGCCAGCCCCCCCCCCCTGGAAAGAGAACCCGTAAACAGAAGGGCCGCCGCTAGAAGGCTGACACGGCTGCCCCCAAGGAGCAAAGTCCTGGCCCGTCACCTGCCACAACATCCAGGGGAGGCAAGGGCCAGAGAGCCTCATCGAAGGAGGGCAAGGGCAGCAGGGCAGAGAAGACAGCCAGCAGGGGCGCGGACCAGGAGGGCCCCACAAGCCCAATCCCGGGTGTGAGGGAGGACACCCACGGGCCCAGGACTCCGTCATCGAAGGGTCCAGCAACTGCACGGTCGGAGGGCGACTAAGCAGGGAGTCCTGGCCAGGTCTGGCTCCCTTGATTGACTGGACAAGGACCGCTGAAGAGGGCCCCGCTGTGAAGAAAGTCACCGCTGAAGAGGGCCCCGCCGTGAAGTAAGGCACTGCTGAAGAGGGCCCCGCCATGAAGAAAGGCACCTCTGAAGAGGGCCCCGCCGTGAAGAAAGGCAGCGCTGAAGAGGGCCCCGCCGTGAAGAAAGGCACCGCTGAAGAGGGCCCCGCCGTGAAGAAAGGCACCGCTGAAGAGGGCCCCGCCGTGAAGAAAGGCACCGCTCCGCTGGGCCTCGCCGTCTCAAGCACCGCTCCGCTGGGCCCTTCCTGTCAAGCACCGCTCTGCTGGGCCTCGCCGTCTCAAGCACCGCTCTGCTGGGCCTCGCCGTCTCAAGCACCGCTCCGCTGGGCCTCGCCGTCTCAAGCACCGCTCTGCTGGGCCCTTCCTGTCAAGCACCGCTCCTCTGGGCCTCGCCGTCTCAAGCACCGCTCCGCTGGGCCTCGCCGTCTCAAGCACCGCTCCGCTGGGCCCTTCCTGTCAAGCACCGCTGGCCCATTGACAGTGCCGGTTCTGTGTCGAGCTAGTGTTCACGCTGCACTCGGGGCACCCTGCCTCCTCCATTACCTGTGGAGTCTGTCATCCACCTGATGGCCTGTGTCTCTGCACTCCCCAGCATGGCTGAGTGGGCAGACCACCCACTGTAGAGACTTGTGAGACTGTGACTTTGCACTCCCCAGGATGGCACAGTGGGCAGACCACCCACTATCATCCACTTGTGAGACTGTGGCTTTGCACTCCCCAGGATGGCACAGTGGGCAGACCACCCACTGTAGAGACTTGTGAGACTGTGGCTTTGCACTCCCCAGGATGGCACAGTGGGCAGACCACCCACTGTAGAGACTTGTGAGACTGTGGCTTTGCACTCCCCAGGATGGCACAGTGGGCAGACCACCCACTGTTGAGACTTGTGAGACTGTGGCTTTGCACTCCCCAGGATGGCACAGTGGGTATGGTGGACCCTTCGTGGATCTGGCGTCGTGGACTCATGTGGCTGAGGTGCCCCCCCTTCCCTTCCCCCTGAGGTGCCTGTAGTTTTGTCATCTGATGCCCCAGCAGTGTTCTCTCCAACGGACTCAGGTCTCCTGTGTGGGCTTTGCCCATGTGTTGATACACTTTGGCCCACGGACAGTGGAAATTTAAGTGACTGTGCAGGACTTTTTGCCTATGTTTATCGGTTTCGCAAGGTTCTTACTTGATTTTTTTAAAATCATATTGCTATTGTACTATGACTTCAATGACCCTCTTTTATACATAAATTTTGATTCTCACTTTAGTTATGTGTTTGGATTATTCCGGGGAGTTTGGGTGGTGTCACTGTGACTTGGTGCTCTGCATTGGTGTGTAGATAGTTGGGGGGGGAGGGTCGCATATGTGTGTGCACGTAAGCTTTCGTCCTCCCCCCTCCCCTGTGTCGTAGGTGCAGTACTCACAGTTGTCGTCTGCGCCGGCGTTCGTACTCGTGGTAGATGAGCAGGTAGACAAGAGTAGTAGGATGTTTAATTAGGGTTCCATGCTGTTCTCCGTCCTCGTGGAGTGTGTATAGGTGAGCGTTTTCCCGTTCGTAGTCTGTTTCCGCCGTGTTTTTATCGGCGGGGCTCATTAACAAGTTTTCCACAAGTTTCCTGTTCTCCACTTGTTAAAGAGACTATTCATGGCAGTAAGTATAAAGAAATGCGAGTTGCTAAAAATCATATATAATGGAGTGCACGTGGCCACTTTATGAACAGGAATATTTGGCACCTTTAAACATGCAATTAGAAACTGTGGTGAAATAACGCTATTAAGCAATACTGAAGACTACACCATTGTTTTAAAGACTATAAGGATGCATTATGGACATTGAAGTATTATACGCTAATGGCACGTGACCGAATGATATTTAAGCACCTATGGTAACTTGCAATCACCTGTGAACAAGGCAACAATGCCGAAACGCGTCAGGAAAGTGATTTCTGCTGCCAGTATTATTGAGAAATAAACGTGTGGCTTACATGGAATCGGGGCTCCTGCACTTTGTTTGTTTTTTGGATCAATTTCACGGGATTCTCCGTTCCCGTGTTGTGGAGCCGCCCTGCAGAGTTGGAGGCCCCCTTTAATGGAGTTTGCAGTGTGGACTATTTACTTAGGGGGCATGACTCGCTCCCCTCTGTTAAAGAAAGAAAAGGATTTAACCTATTATAATGTTTACAGAGGTGAGAAAGGGCGAAGTAAGAGGGATTCACCTCGTTTTCACGTTCCTGTTCTCCACTTGTTAAAGAGACTATTCATGGCAGTAAGTATAAAGAAATGCGAGTTGCTAAAAATCATATATAATGGAGTGCACGTGGCCACTTTATGAACAAGAATATTTGGCACCTTTAAATATGCAATTAGAAACTGTGGTGAAATAACGCTATTAAGCAATACTGAAGACTACACCATTGTTTTAAAGACTATAAGGATGCATTATGGACATTGAAGTATTATACGCTAATGGCACGTGACTGAATGATATTTAAGCACCTATGGTAACTTGCAATCACCTGTGAACAAGGCAACAATGCCGAAACGCGTCAGGAAAGTGATTTCTGCTGCCAGTATTATTGAGAAATAAACGTGTGGCTTACATGGAATCGGGGCTCCTGCACTTTGTTTGTTTTTTGGATCGATTTCACGGGATTCTCCGTTCCCGTGTTGTGGAGCCGCCCTGCAGAGTTGGAGGCCCCCTTTAACGGAGTTTGCAGTGTGGAATATATATATATATATATATATATATATATATTCACTGGTAAACCAAAGGTTGAAGTGATATAATATTTAGGTATGGTAATAAGATCCCTCATTAATTCCCAGAAAAAAGTGACATAGATGTTGAAATGAGATAAGGAGATAGAACTTGAGCATCCGCTATTCATTACTTAGGATGACCTCAAATATTATGCCACTAACAACATGTTAAATGACAATTGATGAATTGATGACATAACTGATAACATCATAATCATATACAGCATAGAGTTACGAGTGTGAGTGCAAAGAATGGAAATAGTGTAAGCCCTGGAGGCAAGTGTAGTTCTGCATGTTGAAAATTATACAGCGCACAGCTTACAAACCAGTTAAGTGTAGGGTGCAAGTAGTTCTGCACATTAAACAAGGTGAAGGCTGAGCACATCTGATGTGGGTTACGTAGGCATTTTTCAAAGTAGGTTGTGGCCTACAGCCAAAGGTTGTTGCTAAACATTTGTGAGAAAAGCCAAATATTCTGTTGACAATAGCTTAACCCCTGCCTCCCCGCCATCCCACAGGTAGAAGTCTGGGCACATGAGGATGCTAAATAATTGTAAAACAGTTCTAAACACAGATTGTATATATTAAGGACATTTAAAGGATATGGGTGTTTATTTCCGGAACTCGGCTGAGGGTTTTGGGGCATTGCAGATTAATGAATAACGTAGATGTAGTGGTGGGCCACTTAGTGGTGACTGAACAGACAGTGGGGTTGAACGCATGGATCTAAGATTGTATTGCATTATGCTCATCTCAGGAATGTAAGCAGTATATTTTAGCAAATTACAGAGGGTTGTCTATAGGGCCTGGCAAAAAGTGCGTTATCTGTGCCTTATACATGGTAGGTACATACATGTCAACCTGGTGACTTAAAGTTGTGGACCATGTGAAGTTTTTTAGAGGGTGATCATGTTAAGGTGAATAGAGTATGAACTCTTTTTAGGAGGGTGAACAGGGTTTAAAAGTGTGAAAGCCCCATTTAACAGTTATAGAGGCATTTTATTTCTTGCGTGGATACATGTCAGTAAATACAGGGCAACATTTACAAAATATTTCTGACTTGACAGTTTGGTATGATTCCAGCACTTAAGTGATAATATAAAATTGGCCGTAGGCATAGCATATTGATTATTTCAAGTCCACACATCCTACAGGAACAATGAATGGAAATGTCCTTAGTGATGTCATCAATGATATAATTTTAAACAACATGACTCTCGTAACTTGTGAGATCATAAGCAGTGCTTGGCAGGAGTGCAAGTTATAGTTAGTTCACTAAACTATAAGTGGGAATTTCAGGGATTTTTTCGTTTTTAAAAGCTAGTTCTTATCTCATTTCAACACCCAACTATATTTCCATTTTAACATTTGGTTTTCAGTGAAGGATTGTTTTTTTAATGTCATCTAAGATTTTATTACCAAAACTAGCTACAATTTCTGGGTTCTTTAACATATGCAAACTAGGGGTGTGCAAAATATGTGTACTTATGTGAAATTTCTGCAAACTTTCAGCAAAATTATGTGAAATTACATGAAATGCAAATTTTCCATGTTGCGCTATATTTAGGTGGTCATTACGAGCTTCCAAGCGGTAACCGCCGTGCGCCCGCCAATGCAGCCGCACTCCCGCGGACCCCATTACGACATCCCCGCTGGGCCGGCGGGTGCAAACCAAGTTTACGCCCGCCGGCCCAGCGGGGATGAGGCCGCAACATAGGAGCCGGCTCCTAATGGAGCCGGCGGTGTTGCAGCCATGCGACGGGTGCAGTTGCACCCGTCGTGCTTTTCACTGTCTGCTATGCAGACAGTGAAAACTTGCCCGGGGCCCTGTTAGGGGGCCCCAGGACACCCCTTACCGCCAGCCTCTTCCTGGCGGTGCAAACCGCCAGAAACAGGCTGGCGGTAGGGGGGTCATAATCCCCATGGCAGCGCTGCTTGCAGCGCTGCCCTGGCGGATTATCACCGCCGGGGCTAATACGGCAGGAAACCGCCGGCCCCGGTGGTGCGACCGCGACGCTACCGCCGCGGTCGTAATGAGGGTCTCCGTACCGCCAGCCTGTTGGCAGTACGGACGCAACATTACCCCTGGCGGTCTCCGACCGCCAGCGTCGTAATGACCCCCTTAGTCTGAAATGCATCCTTTTAACAAATGCACCATGAACAGCCACTGGCATTCTGCTATTACCATGCGTTAGGATGTTTTGCAGTAAATACTACTGTGAATGGTTTGTAGTTATGTTAAGTGGCATAAAGGTGTAATTTTAAGCATAGCCTCCAAATTATGCAAATTACATTGGCATAAGTTAAATTGTTCCCAGGCCTAATATAAGCTTGAGCATATACCCAACTCCCTCAGCCAACCTTTGGCTGTGAACAACAGGTGAATGATCTTAGGCCTGCGCCCAAAACCCTGAGTCTCCTCAAACCCCACTGTGAATGCTACCCCAAGCAATTGCCAATGCTTAGTCTATTTGCAAGCATTCCTCCTATCACGTTTTGACGTAGCACCCTAAGGGATGAAGGGTATATCCAGACAGGGTTTTATGCTCAGTGTTCCACTGAAATTTAGCTGCACTTCAATGAAGAGGCTTAACTAGTTCGAAAATGGTCTTTAGTTGCTTGCTTTCCAGTTTGGATAGTACCTGGCTTGGCAGGTTGGCCTGGACTGTTCCTATTGAGACAGGATCAAACCTGATTTACGGGTCTAATCTCGAGTGGCAGAGTATACGAAAGAAAAATTGGCTAAAATGCTTCTCTGAGCAATTGCCAGTGGTTAAAGTATTTGCAAGCAATCTTTCCATCACTCTGTGGGTTTAATTTTTCAAAGACGGCTGAACACATTTACACCAAACCACAAAAAGCACTGTTTCTGAACAAAGTTCCAACTTTCTTTCAAGTTTGGTGTAGTTTTGTTCAGCCACTTTTCTGATTGTAGAGCAAAATTTCCTATGGGAATTAACACAGGAAGCCATATTTTGAGACCCTCTGTCACATTTTTCTTGCCCCCCCCTCTTTGACATTTTTGCATGAAGATTTCCAAGAGGAGCCAAAGTGGATGACGTTTTTTGGAAAGTTTTGTGCACATTTCTCGAATAGCGCCAGAGTTATTAGCACACCAATAAAGGCCTTTCCTGTGGAAACTCTGACCTAATTAGAACTACAAAATAGGGAATAGAGCTTAGATATAGAAATAGAGATAATATTTGTGTGTCTTCCAATTCTTATAATTTTCTGTGGCACACAACACATTAGTACAGTACTTTCACTAGTTAAGCCAACCCAAACAATTGAAAAATAAATCGTTCCATAACGAAATCAGAACTTCTGGAACAGTGTTACATTTTAAATGTGAAGTAAAAAAAGAAAAAAAACTGCAGTGACGAACTATGACAATTCCAACTTTTTTTCTCTGTTTCATATTTCGATAGTGTTCAAGTGCTCCACTTATTGATTGTTTTCAGTGTCACCTAGGTGCATTGTTGGAAATGTAATTTATGTATACTAAGGTAACTCTATTATTTAAAGTTCTCGTTACTATGGCATATCGAAATGTTCACTGTAACTAGTCTTTGGTACCCTTCCATGAGTTATGGATTAACTCCTTTTTGATGATTATTATTTTTGATTCTGTTCTTTTTATTGTCCATATTGGTTTCATGTATCAGATGAATTCATGTATCGTCAGCATTGTCATAAATGGTGTGCAGTGATGACATTTTCAAACCCTGTCCCTCTAGTGGGCTAAATACTGGCAGAACTTCTTCTTTCCATATGTATTCTTTGTATTATTTCTATGTTCTGTTGTTGTGCAATCTGTGTTTACCACCAGAGAAAACATATTTAAATCTATATATCTTTTATACTTTATCTAATAAGGTTCATATGTCTGTTTAGAGTATAGATTAATATGGTGTGACTGCTCATTATGGTCTTATCAGTTTCTCTTTTATAGTCGCCTCCTTGTTTTGCAACAATTGAAAAATGTGTCCTGTTGTCAGTGACCATTAAGAATCACCACCCTAAGAAGATGAGCAATATTGTATTATAAATAATGAGACAGAAAACAAAACACAGTGGAAGACATATCATGGTATCTAAAACAAAACCTAAAAACTACTGAAAAACTAACCATAACTCGTGCCCTGTCATGCACTGCATATGACTGCACATCTCATGGCAGGTTCAATCACATTGATGATATCTCAAACGACATTAGTTATGAGATCACAGATGTGCATGGACAAAGGCTGGGTTGGCACAGGGCCAACCCCTTCTGGGTATGGCCTCTGACTGTGTACATCAAGAGTTGGCTGCATAGCCAATATGGGATGGGAGTGGCTGCATGGCTTGGTCTATGGACAGACCCTGTGCTCAACCTGCAACAGACGGCCAACCCTGGCTGCGCGTGGTCAAGGCAGCTGGAGTCACCCCTAGATTTTGGCCTTTGAATTTTGGAATTTGATTTGTTATGAAAATTAAACTCTAACAATGGTTGTTTCAGGGATTTTCTGAGGTTTTTATTAACCTACAAAAAGATGTTTAACCAAACTCAACTATAACTTTACTTTCACTTCTGTTTTTCAGTAAGCTTTTGTGGCTTCTTTGTTTAAATATCACATCCAATAGTTTCTTGTGTCTAACTATCCACGGGTAGCCAAAAATCATTGTGCATGGCCTTCTGCCACATAGACTGGCCTAGACCCAACCTGCAGTGAGCAGACAACCCCACTATGCAAGCCCTTCCGTCGAATGATGCTGGTTTTGGCTGCAAGACCTGGCCTATGGTCAGGACCTATGCCCACCTAAAGAGGATGGCTTACTACCAACCCGCTGCGGGACATCAAGTTTCAGTCACATAAAGCCTACCATCCACTTAACAAAGGTACAAACTGGCCATGAGTTTTTGGACAATTGGCCAAGATTCACTGACTTTGGGAGCTATGCTGGGGTCTGCAAACACAAACCCTTAGTCCACAAACCCTTCGTCAAAATTATTGGATTGTTTTTTTTTTATTTAACATAAGAGGTTTCACTTTGGAAACGCTCCCTACACTGAGCCACAGTGTCAGAGGATGCTATCTCTGTCTGTTATGGCTCTTTTAATTTTTTTAGGAGTCTTGAATGGAATCACCTAATTGCTTAATGGTGGCCACAAAATGTTTTTCGACTTGTATCAGCTAATCAGAAAGTTTTGAGTCAATGGAGCAGAATTCGGATTTGCAGAAAGAGAATAAACAACAGAAGAAAAGAATCCCTTGACCATACTTTGAGAGCTTGGAGACGTCTGTTCCATATCTTTTTAACCCTTTTAAAAACACTGAAAACATTTTAAATGTCAATATCCTGAACTCTACCCAAGGGATTTACACCAAACCAATAAAGGCACTTCCTTGTTTAAAGTCCTTCTGTCATGCCACGTTTAGTGTGAGTTGTGGATTTATGTAACTGTTTTTCTGTATCATAGAGGAAAGAATCCTAAGGGAAAGGTCACTTTTTTGATCCGGCCCCTCTTTTCTTTGCCCCTGGTTGATTGATCTGCAGGTACTTTGTCATGCTGAACTCAAATCAGATGAACTTTTAATTGGCGTGTTTCTTGCTCATTTGTTGAATAGCGAGAAAATAAAAAATACATTTTTCAATGGAAACACTTACCTAATCATAACTACACAGATGGCACAACAGAGATCAGGTGATCCTCATAGTACCATAGGAATATATATATATATATATATATATATATATATATATATATATATATATATATATATATATATATATATATATATATATTAACTTTCCATACCTTTGCAAATTTAAAATGAATGCATTACCTATCAAATATATAAAACTAATACACAAAAATTCTGCAGTTCTAATACATAACAGAAATTTAAATTAGTGGATCTAATAGTATTCTTACCTTCATTATTTTACAAAAACTTATTATGACTAACTCGGTGGCATCCTAAGGATTTTAGGAGCCCTGGGCAAGGAATATTTTGGGGCGCCTGTTTGGAACAACTTTAAATGTTATTACTTATTTTGACTAATTCAAGCCCTGTGTTGCCTAAAAATTTGAAATTATACATTAAATACACAAATACACAGAAGTGAGCTAGAGAGAAAGTTCGCATTTGTATGGGGACCGTTGGAAGGTGAGAGCCCTGGGCAATTGCATACTTTTCCCACTCCTTAAATTGTCTCTAGACTAACTTCCATTGCAGGTCAAAGTACAAGACTTATCAGTTGAGTTGCACAGTTATTGATTAAATACCACATATGTGTCTAAAAATTACTTATAACATAAATAAATGTAGTACAGTATTAGGATTGTATTTATGATATCCCTGACAATATTAAACAAATTAGAAGGTAAATAATTATTCATTAACATTCAAACGTGTTGGTGTCTTGCAGATGGGTTTAAAGGGCGAAACTTGGTCTTCCTTTTTACTTCCCGTTAGTGACTGATTCTTCTGATATGGATTAAAATTCTGCTCAACATTTTAAATAGATGTCGCTCCATTATGATTCATATTACTTTAAAACACAAAAGGTTAGTAGGCTATATTATTTCTGATGGCATCTCCATCTGTAACTTTTTTAACAGAATCATACACACCGAAGTTCGTCCCATAACTTGAGATATTTTCTAATGGCTTCAATACCCTAATTTACATAAACATTTAGTTCAATTTAATGCATGTTTTCATGTGTTCCATTATTTGAAAGAATAACAAATTATTTAGTTTTATGGTTTGCATGATTGTTGATTTTAATTTTGTGATAGCATAGAAACAAAATTAGACAAACAACCTCATTGAGAGTGATGTGCAAGAAGTAATTTTTTTGGCATTAGTGGCAGCTGCACCTAAATAATCATAATACTCTATTCTAACATCAGTTGGAACTGGCACAAAATATCCATTTGGCACAAGTGATATTAGTGTAAATATGGTACCAGCTGCATAAAATAGTAGGTGAAAATATTGCAAATAATTCAAGAGATACAGAGAGGTACAACCACATAAAAGGCTAAGTGAAACTATGACCCTGATACCAGAAAGTCCTCTGCAATATCTGAATAAATTTAGACCCACCCTAAAGCACACTTTGGCGTAATATGGAAGTTTCAGTTGGCATGCACCCCTACTGAGGGATACATGCGGTAATGGTTAGATGACTGCAACACATTATCTTTGTCTGTACTTAGTGTTTTTCATTCTTTGTTTTGTTTGATAAGAGGTCTATCTAGCCCTGATTTCACCTTAAAAAGTTGATGAATGAGCACCTCCAGCTCCTCATTGGAGTGATTTAAGATCCTAATCGGTATTGCTGTAGCAGGAACAGTTGTCGTTGATCAGAAAATATTGTTCTGCCACAGCTAATACTTGTGTTTCTTGAGTATGGCGTACTTTGGATGTTTGTGATCAATCAAGGACCTTTAAACGATTCTAGTGCGCAACAGCGGTGAATTTGACCAATATTTCACTTTTGCATCTATCAGAGTCAACTTTGCTATTGCATTTATGACAGGTCACTGTTAAGCTGTATGTATGGCACAAATAAGGTGAGAACATCTTCGCAAACATTTTTGTACCATGCAATTTTACCTACATTATTTTCACTTAGTGCTGAATGAGCCTAATAGGTTCTCTTTGGCCAGGTAGCTTACTAAATGTTATTTCAGTGTATGGTATCGAATTGAGTTTGGACATTATTTAGAGACTTTTGCAGGTTATCTATACAAAACGTGTTTCATTTTATTGCAAAATAGTTTCTATGGGAAATTAAATTGTGTGGTTGGGCACGGTTATGTAGTGCATTATCCAAAGACATAAACTCTTTCACCAAGTGGCGCAGACATTCTGTGACCACTCCGAACTCTTCTTTTCTTGAAGTGAGCTTAGTGCTAGCTGCTTTGAAGTACTGACTGTGCCCTGGTGCATCCCGAGCCAAGAAATGCGAGCTCTGTATTCTGACAATTTCTGTGCCATTAAAATGTTGAATATCATTCCAGTGTGCACAAAGAGGAATTCCAAGATCCCTTGTCAATTTGTAGGCTATTTTGAGCTCTGCGCTCTAACCCAGACTTGCTTTGCACGTGTCCTGAGTAAACTGCGCGCAGGTTGAGAGTTAATTTTACTCTGTCTTAAGAACTACACTTTGGAATGACCATTGCCTGTCCTTGTTGGCCATCCAAGCCTACTGGTCTTTCGTGAAAAACAACTTTTTTGCTAAATTGTCATGAAGGTGCTAATTGTACAGCAAGACCATAGCCAAAAGGCACCTGGGTGCTGTAAAGGGTCAAGTCTGCACACTTCCCTCATTGCTAAGATGACTTTCTAGGTTGACGTTTTCACTTTTACAAATATTAAATTAATAGGAGTACATGAGATAGCTACTGAACCGCATGCATTCTGTATTAACTAGGTATGCTGTTTGTGCCTCAAGGGCTGTCCTATTTACAGGTCATATGTGATTGGAAATAGGGGTGGGTGGAACTTGTGGAGTTTCACTCTGTGGAATTCCGTGGAGTTACATGACAATTCTGCAAGATTCGGTGGACCGAATTCCATGTAGTTACATGAAAACTCTGTGAAATTCAGAGTACCAGCAGAAACCGGTATATTGCGCTGATTGTGCTGATTTCTAGCGCCAGGAGCTAATTTCATGCTGAAAAAATCAACACGAATGGCACCCAATGGAGTGCCAGAGGGTGCCACTGCTCAAGTTAATTCTGCTGCCGCTTGAGTAAATTTTCTACTTGAGCAGAAAGTTTCTCACAGCAAACTGTTCTGACTGCCCATGATCGGTCCTGTTGAGAAAATCTCATCAGATGCTCTCCTAGTGCCTGAAAATCATGTTTGGGGACAACAGTTCTCTCTGACCAACTTACTGTTGGTGAGCCACACACAAGAAAAAACTCTGCCACTCTGCGGTTGGCAGAATTTAGCCAGAACTCCGGGTTACAGGCGTAACGCAAGTGGCCAGAATTCTGCCACCTTTGCGCTGGAGTGTAATTTATCACTCGCTCCTAATTGGAACCCAAGCTGAAATGTAAGTTGATATTCTTATTTAATTATTTGGCAAGCATTCAGGTGTAAAATTAAAGAAATCTGGAGCCCTTAATGCTAACATCCAAGAACAGAATTCAACTGCAATCATTCAAAGTGTTCAAGAAATAGTAAAATACGGTCACTACATCAGTACATCAACAATGTAGCATTTCCAGATGTTAGCATTACCAAATAAGGCATTCTCAGGTCACAAAGACAAACAGGATTCAAGGTTAAATAGACCTTTGTTTCAATGAAGCCATGTCTCACGGGTGGCACTGTTCTGTCTCAAAAATGTCAATGACCCCAGGGGCGTAACACAGGTCCCTGCAGACCCTGGGGTGCCCTCAGTACTTCAAGGGGCCCCATTTCGCCCAAGAGCATTGATTTTCTATGAGGTATGGAGGACTTGCAGGTCCCTGATTCTCTCTCAATTTTAGGACAAATGGCAAATTTTGAGAGCTTATCTTTCAACCCTTCTTAAATCCTGATTGAGAAAGTGTTTCTTCTTATCTGATTCAATCAGCCCTTTCTTCACATTTTTTCAAAAGCAATAGCATATGTATCCCATAGAGTTTCTGCAAGTATATTAGGGATGGTTTACTTTGCACACAGGTGTGCATGCTAAAGGCATCTGCTGTTTCATTTCTGCAGCAAAGTTGAACGGAAATCCAATGCCCAGCCTGAAATGTAAGTGTTGTTGAAGGAATATATAGCATTTGTATTGTTTAGTTGCCATCTTCTGAGGTTTGCTTGGAATAAGAATATATGAGAAGCTGAATAAGCAGCTGCAGTAGCACTGCTTGGCCAACCACATGGCTTTGGTACCAATTTGTGTACATGGGTATGATGTTATCTAATTAAGATGTCTTGCAGGAAGTATGATAGAAGGTTATATGATAACAAGATGTGCTGCTGAGTTGGCACACCTTTACCAGCTGTGTGGCTTCAGTGCTGTGTTGTGCATTTGAGGAAGCTGGGAGGTTTGTTCAATGTGCTATGTCGAATATTAAAGTTTTTTTCTGTGAACAATGTCATCAAAGCAAATATAAGGGATTTAGGTCTGAACAGAGGAAGGTGTTGCTTAGGTGACCCCACTCCGCAAACCATATTGATTGACAGCCATGTCTTAATGCTGAGCACACCAGGGTATCTGACCAACGTGAACTGTAGAATGTTCATTTATTTTATGGAAACAATGTCAACAATGCAAACATATACAACTTGAGTGTCACAGTGTTTTTTTAGGTTATCGTATGAGTAACCAGTTAATAGTTACGTCAGAAAGTGGATAAATATTTTTGGTGGCAGGTACAAGTAACAACTTAATAAACACACTTTGGGTAGGTCACTAGATAACTCTAAATGAATCCCAGAGAAATGTGTGACATTTTCAAGCAGTGCCAAGCAATATTAAAGTGGAGAACACAGTATGAAAATGTACTTTCAAGTCACTTTAGGAAAGAAATGAGGAACAATAAAGAGCAAATAAGTAGGCTATCGTGTTTTAGGTTTAAATCTATACCTGATAAAACATCACCAAAAGGGAAACTGTCCTCATCGGTGTAAGCATGCAAATACTGAAAACACCTGAACAGCCACAAACTAAAATGGCACTCAAAAAAAGGAAAATGATAGAGATTGAGTAATTTGTATTCCTACCCAAAATGGCAAACGCAATATAACTATGTTATTCAAGGTAGTACCAAGAAAGACTGGTTGAAGGGTATTCTGACCGAAGTTTGGTGTTTAGGGATGTCACTAAAGCATTGATTGTTCTTTTGTTTCCTCCAATTTTGTGTGCTTAGAAGGAAGGTGCAGGGTTTTGAAGCAGATCTATTTTTTTTTAAGTTTATGCTCTGTAGAGGATGTGGGAATATTAAAATCATATTTGATCTTTTGGCAGTGTTTAATTATTTCACTGATGCGGTCAAATGGCTGACCCACAGGAATCTTGGTCAATATGTACTATCACTTTTACCCACAGAATGTGTTTAACCATTTGCTATCTCATCCCTCTTTACTAACAAGTCAATATGGACAGCAGGTCAACTGTCCAACACCACAGTCTTTAAACGTTCAAGTCATGGTATAGTGACAGGTACCTGTGAAGACAGTGGGATTACCATGTACCTGGGACCGTGGTAAAAACATGATGTAAGACATTCCACATATCATTGTTATGCATCATTGCTTCCGATTATCCTGTTTTTTCACCCAATTGCACTTTACTGCTGGCATTTTGCGCTCACAGTTACAATGTTAACAGCAACATTTCAAGTCCTAGAATACAATTTGATGTCTGTTGCATGCCATGTGCCATGGGACACTTAGCAGATATGAATGTGTACACAAAAGCGGAAACCACTTAATTTAGCCTGGCAGAAAATGGAGAAAAGTAGTGGGGAGCATGCTTAAAAGTTCAAGTCAAGGTGCCTTAGAATGCAGGGCTACAAATTATCCTGGTGTAGATCAAAAGTTTATTTTTTTCACAAGGTACTATGATGCTGGAAAGGTTGACCACCTCTACAATGTAATATTCAGTAAGGAGTAGGTGGACGACCTCCAGCTGTGTTCAGGAATTTGTTTATCAAAACATTTGAATATAGCACTCTTACTTTCGAAACCCATTTATGGACCTGTAAATCCTGACAGAATAAGTGTGAGAGATAATGAGATGGGACAGATCATATTGAGGTGTGAGTGGGAGTGCAATAGACAGACTTTTTGTGCTTAAAACAGTCTAATATAAGTCCACTGGACATGTTGCCAATGGGAAGACGCTACATATCCTGCATCACTTCTCCTTTAAATCTTATATGTGCTTTGTAAAAATCACTGCAAAAAACATAATGTTTTGTAAATACTGGAAAAATACAGTTTTTATCCATTTTGGGAGTTAGCGCCTAAATAAACGCTGATAAGCAATTATTTTAAAAGGTTTGGAGAACACCACTGAAATCCACATACAATAAACACTGAAAATAGGATACCCTAGAAATAGGACACAAAAATTAATAAAATCAGATAAGGGAACAGTAGATATTTATTTTTCATGCTTTAAGATAAAAAAGTGCCTAGGAAAAGAAAAAAAACATCTATATGTGATTCCAGGCTGACGGAGATGGAGGGTGGGTTGAGTAAGCCAAATGGGTCACTTTAATCAAAGTTTAACCTTGGGTCTTAGAAATTTTTCTTGTTCTCACAATCCTCAAGGGGTACAAGGGAGGTGGTATGAGACTGCGTGTGTAACTCATAGTCCGCTATGCCATTATTGAGCATCTGCTGAACGTTCAGTTTTGGCATCAAAAGCTTTGAGCAGGATAAAACAGGGGTACACAGTTTCCAAGGTCTCCTAATGCTATGGCAGATTGGAAGCTTTGTCCCAATCCAATATATACCTTTGGACTGGATCACTTTTCTGTTCTTCAAATATGTTAGCAGGACTAGGGTGAGTCTTGTACCCAGTACCCAGTGCTGTACTTCGTGGCATGATAAATTCACTGCAAGGTCCTGTTGGGGGCTCTTCCTTGCTGCAAATGCTGTGAATGACATAAACAGGAATTCTTGCCTGCCAAGTGTGCAATTTCCATGAGTCATGTCCCAGTCCACTGGTGGTAAAAAAAAAAATGATAAGATTGTTCTGCTGTCAAAGTGCCTCCAGGAGTCTAGGCATCAAACCTCTCTTCAGCCAGGGTTCTATGAAGGACCAACCTCTAGTGATCAGTTGGTCCTTTTTCAGAAAAGGGATCCCTTCTGCATTTTGTCTCCCTGTAGCAGCAAGTGTCCAGCTACTTCACTCTTGGAAACAGTTCCGGTCCCTGACTGTAAGCAGGAGTCAAGAGCACTTGGGTGTCAAGGACTGTACCTTGATAAGGTCGGCTAACAATGCCACCCTGCGCAGAATAGTTCAAGTGAAAGATATTAAGTATTTCCTAATGCTGGCAACAGTTAGGAGGGGATAAAAACACAGAAACAGGGAACACTTCCTTAGCAATTGTGCAGGTTTTAATTGAAGATGGAGATTAGATTGTAAAAATAAGTAAAGCAACACACCTCTCTGATTATTATTAGGAAAGGGATGAGATCCAACAAGCACACAGTTAGGAAATGTAGAAGGCAGTCAAAACAGATAGAAGAAAAATCATGGCCAAAATAACAGGCTATGAGTACTATACTGTTACTGGAACAAAAGGGTATCCAGCACTGTGAAATGCCTCTTTATACATGGCATTAACAGAAACTGACATCATAGGACAGATCTGTATCCCATCATGGATTGCAAGCCTTGGTTAACATTCTGAAGATTACCTACCTTGTTGGAGAGAGCTGAATATATAGCTTGACCTTGCAGGTAGACAAAGAAGATAACCACGCTTCACATGTCTTGATCAGTACTGCATTTTGTAGTCTCACTGTTACCGCCCACACCCAGTACTCCAAATAACTCATTGAACACATCTTTAGGCTGCCATGTGGAGTGGTTCAGGAAGTGTGGCTGCTCAGTTGAACACTAAGCATATCAAGTGCAACATTTGTGAAGATGAATCTGCTAAGGTCATAGAACCATCTATGTCTTCGAGGAAGGAAGTTGATGAAGTCAAAGATGAAGAAAAAATATATATGTTATATGGTGAAAAATAAATATACTAATACAAATTACATGAACAAAGACAGAAAGTTTGTGACTTAAGTAGAGTATTACAGATGTAGTAGCACATCCCAAGTTGCAAATTCCAGAGGTTACCCAACAATTAACAAGTAATGCAGTATATGTTATCTTAGAGGACATTTTGTGAAGCCTTGTCGAGAAAACAAAATCAATGGAAATGTAAAAACAGCTGTAATAGACGGGCGTGGCCTGGCCGGCCAAGATGGCGGATGCAAGATCGTGAAGTCCTGGCTGCGTGGCTCCTAACCCTCTCCCACAGGTGCTGCCATGCTGAAAACCCAGGGATTAGGCAGGCGTTATCCCCAATTGTAGACAGCAGCTGCATATTTGGTGCAACTTGGACCACTCCACGCATCCCAAATTACCATTGAGGCACTAGGCCTGAGGCACGCTGCCTCCAACCTGTCGGCCCATGACTGGCTACGAGCTCTCCACCCTATCGCAGTGAGTTAGGCAGCTGCACTTGCTGGGCATTGGACCTGATCCCCATGAGGCTTTTCATGGTCATTCTGCCCTGGTGACAGCCCCCCTTGTGGGGGCCTGCTGGATTCCTCAGACCCCATGTCAGCCATGACCGGCTGGGCCAAGCACAGCTCCTTGGGCAGAGCTGTCCAGTGCTGCGGTGGCCCGCCAAAATGGCTGTGGGCCTCAGGCTCTTATCCCTGGGCCCCAAAGCCTGCAGGAGTTAATTGGGTGGGCTGCTGACTCAAGGAGCTGTTGGATGAGGAGGTGAGACCCCCATCACCAATATAGGCCTCACATGGTTGGGCCCCTGTTTGGACCTCCTGGCCCTCTCGGTCCATGGTGAAGGTCTGTGGGGGACCCCTCGAATAAGGGGATGTATGAGGGCAGGGTGCACACCCAGTGTCCCTGCCTTCAATGAACTGGACTCCCAGACAAGATTTGTGACCTCACAGATTTGTGCCATTGGCTGGGTCCTCTCCTAATCACCCTGAAGAGAGACCTTGTATCAGAGGGCATCCTTAACTATGCTTACTCATGACCTGGTGGTTGCTGTTGGGCCCCTCTGTTCCCGGCATATGTGAGGGTTCTCTACGTGGGCGCCCGGGCTCAGGTGTGGGTTTATGGTGGTCTTATCAGATTCCTTTCCTGTGCACAGAGGGACCAGGCAGGGGTGTCTGTTGTCTCTGCTTTTGTTTGTGCTCAAATCGAGCTGCCAGCAGTGTAGATTTGGTGTGACACCTAGGTGTGGGGATTCAACTGGAGGCTGGCACTAAAAGACAGAATAGCCCTGTATGCGGATGATGTCCTCATGTTCATGCCCAAAGTGGCAAAGACAGGGCCTCAAGTGCTACAAATCCTTAATATTTTCTGTGAAGCCTCAGGGATTCAAGTCATACTGGACAAATCTTTACTCGTTCCCATCCAGGGGGACTGCAGTGGAAAGGTCTGGCAATCTACAATCCCAGTGTGTCAGGTTAGTTTTCAGTACTTGGGGGTGTATATCGCCTGTGAGCTGGACTTAGCGTGAAATCAGATTTTTGGTCCCATAACGTGTAAGGACAAGGAGGACTTTTCACGCTAGCTTAATCTCCCTCTTAACACCATGGGTAGGATAGCTTTATATAAGATGATGATTTTGCTGAAATCTCTATACGCCCCACAAAATTATTCCATCCACATTCCAGAGGCATAGATCGATTCTGCCCTGGCCATCCGTTGCAGATTTTTCTGGGATGGAGGCTCTACCCGGGTGGCATTTGGGAAGTGCACCTGATCAATGTATGACAGTGGTTTGGCCATGGTGGATATGTGGCTATACTATTGGGCAGCCCATCTACACCCCATCAATGACTGAGTGCATGGGGGTTGGGATGACCTGACCTACAGGGGTGAGTTTGCCTTGTTGGGACTTGACAACGTGCTCCATGTCTTGTATGGTGGCCCCATTCCTTCCGATATCCCGGAGGTCACTCAGGTGGCCTTTAAAGCATGGAGGGCAGCACTCCACTGGTTGGGTTGGGATCGCAGACTTACTTCAGAGACCCCATTTTGTGTGGATATATAGTTGTCACAGGTGTCCTCTCTAGAGGGATTTAAATGGTGGGACTCTTATCAGTCTGTCACAACTTGGCGATATATGGGGCGGCCAACACATGAGATCCTTCCAGGACCGCCAGATGGAATCTCAAATGCCATCCTCACAATTTTATTGCTACCTGCAACTTTGTCACGCCCTGCAAGCCCATAGTAATGATCTGCAGGACCTCCCTGAATAAAGTCCCCTGAAAATTAAAATCCTTATGGGTCACTTAGGCAAGGGTGGGTATCCCAAATCTACAAATCCCTTGTGATACATTCGGCAACCTCATTGCTCCCACTGAAGGAACAGTGGGAAGGCTGGGTGGGATCAGTAGAAGAGGCAGACTGGTGTAATGCCTTTATGGCTCATCGCACCTCAGCTATTTCAGCCAGACTGTGCTTCATTCAGTTCAAATACTTCCACCAAGCCTACATGACCTATCTCGTTTGTGAAGGCGGGGCTGACGGACTCCCTAGCCTTCCATGGGTGTGAGAGTCCAACAGGGGATTTCTCTTATGTTTTGTGGCAATGCCCTGTAATGCAGAGATTCTGGTCTGCTGGTTTTACTGTGTTATCTGCTGTGGTGGGTATGTCTATTGAAGTTGTTCCAAAAATTGTTGTATTGGTGTGGACAAATGGAAGAAATGATCTATGAGGCCAAGTGGTGCCCCTGCAAATATGATAAACAATTTGGTACTATTATGGACTGGTGATGTAACTGCCCTTTGTAACGCCTTTGGCTAAGGGGGGTGGTTGCTTTGTGGGATTTGTCCCAACTTTATCGAAGGTATGATTCCCAACATTATGTGAAACTGATGATGCAATTTAAATTGAAAATTTTTATATACAAGGCAAAAAGGTTTGTTGCTAACCTTCAAAATGTCAATAAAAGGTTTCTATAAAAAACGATGAAATAACTGAAGAAAACAAACATGGATTATATTGGATTTATCGCAGGGCAGAATGATGAGAATGCTAATGTAGTGTAGATGGTTCAATCTGAGGATGAATCTAGCAATAAGAAGAGGTTGAACTCACCTAAATACATACTACAAATATTACAAAAAATATCCAAGTAAATTCTGGATCATCATTCACCCTAATGCTGGAGGATATTTTCTAAACACTCTTGCCATCAGACAACATACAACTGAATCTGGAAGATATTAAGGCTGTAATACTCGAGGACAACAGAACTAACTTGCTAGAGAACTTCAGCACCATGATGTTCTTCAAAGACACATCTGCAAAAATAAAGATTTACGTTGCTAACTCAGGAGTTTGCATCTTAGGATGGAATGACCAAAAACAATTGAAAATAATTCTCAGTCCATGTGCTCCAGAGCTAGTAATGTCAATTGAAGAAGACCTAATAATGCACCTTCTTAACTCCTTCCCAGAAGTGTTCAGTAACAACATTGGAAAACTGAAAGGATTTACCCACCAGATAAAATTGAAGGATAACTCCATGCCAGTCAGACAGAATATGAGGAATATACCAGTTCCTAGTGTGCACACGGTCATGAGGAGAATGCCTTGTGTGAACCGTCTAGCACTAGGGGGCCGCATTCAAAACTGAGGTGAAACCTGTGGAAAACAGAGACTAAACTAGAAATTTAGACATTGAGACATTGCAGGATCACAACCCTTCTCCACAGTATAAAGAAATACGGAGTTGAGAGAAGAAACTAATTCTGAGTGTGGAGAAAACGTATTCTGACTGTGGTGAAAACTTATTCTGATTGTGGTAAAACTTATTCTGTTTGTGAGGAAAAAAGTGTGTGTTGTTCCTAACACTGCTTGCATATACCATCTCTAGAAAATCTGTTTTCATGATTTCTGATTTTCAATTCTCACAAAGTTTAGGAAAGGCCTGACTAAGGGTATTAAAAAACCCCACACTGCAACCAGTTGCCGAAAAGAAAATGTGTATCATTTTGGTAGATGCCAGTGCCTATGGATTGGGCAGTGTACTGTCCCAGGAATCTGAACACCAGAGCCCATGGACAGTGGACCGTGCATCCAGAATACTGAACAAAACTTAAAGGAGGTTTACTGTGATCGAAATGGAACTGCTTGGGTATATTTGGGTCATTAATCAATTCAGACACTATGTGTGGGGAAATAGTTATGTGTTACACACTGACCAAAAAACCTTTTCTCCCGTTCTAGGGGCCAATAATACCCCCAGCATGGAAATTGCAATTTCGGAAGAGGACTGGATTACATACTTTTCTAAAATATACTGTCAACCCAATGACAGAGCTCCCCCGGACCTTTTAAAAGTCTCAGATCCTGAGGAAGTTCGACACCTAGCAGTATCACCTCAGTTTACCTTAGGGGAGGTAGTAGAAGCCATAAACACAAGCAAAGCTGGGAAAGCGCCAGGGCCTGATGGTGTCCCAATTGATCTATATAAAGCTAACATTGACTTATGGGGCCCCCTACTGACGCAGGTACTGAGGGCCATTTGCTCACAGGGCCCACCATCAACATGGCGTCATTCTATCATCATACCCATATACAAAAAGGGCGATCATCTAAACCCAGCCTGTTATAGGCCAATCTCCCTCCTTGATACATCAGCCAAATTAGCAGGGAGAATAATTTTAAACATACTCCAAATATGGGCGGAAGAAAATAATATTTTATCCCCAGTGCAGTATGGCTTCCGCACAGGACTAGGCACAGTGGAACAGGCTCTGAACTTAACTATTCTAGTGGGGAAGTATACGAAGACTAGAGAGGGTAATTTGCATCTGGCCTTTATAGACTTGTCCTCAGCATTTGACTGTGTCCTGCATGAAAAGTTATGGGACATCCTAACAAGTATGGGAGTTGAACCAACAATAGTCCACTTTATAAGAGAACTGTATACTGGGTGTGGAGCAAGTGTAAGGTACGGGATAAGAGGGGAATGCACTAAGTCTTTTGGTATATACAAAGGGGTGCGTCAAGGCTGTGTTTTAGCACCACTACTATTTTCATTATATATAAATAACCTAGAAAATGAATTGATAAACAAATGTAAAGATCTCCCACAAATAGGTAACCGCCCCGTCCCTGCACTCCTTTACGCAGACGATGCAGTACTCATGGCCAGGACACCGCTAGCCCTCCAAAAACTCCTAACCTCCTGTATAAATTACATGACAGCCCTGGGCCTCACAGTTAACCGCTCGAAAACGTTTATAATGAACTGTGGCAGGAAACTGAGTAAGCCCTATAAAACTACTATTCAAGAGGACAAAGTGAAGATAGCTCCCACCTTCTCATATTTGGGCATAATGTTTGACAAACAGGCCACCTGGGCTCACTGTGTGAAAACAAAAAAAGACCAGATTATTAAAACAACGGCGGCTTTGAAGATTTTCTCCAAAAAACTAGGGGGAATCTCTCCGTCAAACATGGTAAAAATCTACAAAGCCAAATGTATCCCGGCGGCTACCTATGGAGCATGCATTTGGGGGTACACGAACTGCCATGCAATACAGTTGGTGGAAAATGACTTCCTGAGATATCTACTAATGGCACCAAATAGCACGTCATCATATATTAGCCATTCGGAACTTGGGGTCCACTTTGTAACTGATTTAATCAAGATACAGCCTTTATTATTATGGCACAAAGTGTGGACCTCTGAGCATACCGGACTAAACCAGGCCATACTATCCGATTGTATGAATCTAACACACTCGTATAGAG
Organism: Pleurodeles waltl; assembly: GCF_031143425.1. Taxonomy (NCBI): domain Eukaryota; kingdom Metazoa; phylum Chordata; class Amphibia; order Caudata; family Salamandridae; genus Pleurodeles; species Pleurodeles waltl. The sequence goes on along the minus strand of NC_090444.1, from coordinate 274,227,566 downwards.
TTCCCTGGCTAAAATATATCATGACCTTTTTCAAAAATATGGGCTGCGAAGCGTATTATCTAAACCCACAATCACTGGAAAAAATAACCAGGAGAGACTTGAGGGCTCTGACTTTGAAGTATTTGGACGATCAGAGATGGGAAGTGGAATCAAAAAAACCAACAGTAATGTTTAACCAACTAATTCTGTCGACGGACTCAGTCCAGCCCTACCTAGTAAGCGTGGTAAATCCCCGACATCGATTTGTTCTCACAAGATTCCGCTTAAATATCTTCCACCGGCTAGTAACTTTTCCGATTATGTGTGACTGGAGTACAGTCTTAAGAGTATGTCCATGTGATGCGAAAGCTCCCCAATCTACAATGCATGTGGTCCTCTTTTGTAAATTTTATGATATACCAAGAAAACGCTTTTTACTGCCTTTTTTAAGATCAACTAATATGCGCAAGTGTCGCAACGCGTATTTTAGCTTACAGATTTTATCCTCTATTGAAATATGTGGAATTTTAGCAAATTTTTTATGTACAGTACTCTCTGTAAGGAAGTCTATGGGTGTACTGAATTAACCTTACTTGAAAATCTGCAATTCCTGGCAAACTCTTTACCCCCCCAAAAAAAAAAAAACACTGCAATTGAACCCGTCTTTGCACCGATGTATATTTATCAAGTTTTATATATATCTGTTCTTGAATGAATTAAGGATGTGTCTTATAATCTTACTTATTTTATGTACAACCCTTCATATATATATTTATTACCAATGTGCTATCACTTGACACTTTTATGGCTCGTTGAAAGCCGAATAAAGTTTTGTTTGATTTGATTTGACCAAAAACCTTTATTACAAATATTGACACCTGATAGAGGGGAGAATCTACAGCACATTTAGCTAGTGGTACAAGTCACAATAGCACAATTTTCAAATTACCCATGTACCAGGTAAATGTAACCAACCAGCTGATTGCTTGTCTAGACTTCACCTGAAAGATCTGTTTTTCTCTGCTGATGAATGTGAAGTAGTGTCATGCATTATGTGGGGAGAGGGTGAAAGAGAGTGAATGGATTTCAGAAAGTGCTAAAGATGAAAAATTAAAACTTCTGAGATAATACATAGTCAAGGACCGCATACCCCTTCCCTAAACAAAAGGTTCACTTCATTCATTTTCCCAAATTGGTTCTGAACTGAGTGTTACTAATGGTTTGTTTTTTAGGAATGACAAATGTGTCCCACCAAGTGGCATATGGAAGAATGTCATGAGAAATGGTCACAAAGATCACATGGAAATGTCAGCATTAAAATGTTTGTTGAAAGAGTACTATTGGTGGCCAGGCATTAATATTGATGCAGAATGTATGGTAAGACCATTCAAGGTATCTAACATGTTTGATAAGAAGTACAAAACCCATGTTCCACCCATGGAAAGTGTGACCTGGCATACCAAGGCTTGAAAATAATTAGGCTTAGATAATTCACGCCTTTTTAAGAGTCTAGCTTCAAATATGCAAAATTCCTTGGAATTTATGGATTATCACTCCAAATGGCTCAAGGTTAAATTCACAGACAGAATTGCCACTACGGTGTTGCTAGAGTTCTTGAAGAAAGTGGTCAGCAGGGATGGCTTCCATGAAAGTCTGGTTTTGGACAATGGTGTCCAACTTTGTTCCAGAGAGATTAATGAATGTTTACATTACCATAAAATGAGACACACCAGCACAGCCTTGAACGACCCCCAGTGTAATGGACAAGAGGAACGTTTCAATAGATTTCTTAATGAGACACACCAGCACAGCCTTGTACGACCCCCAGTGTAATGGACAAGAGGAACGTTTCAATAGATTTCTTAATGAGAGTGTCCAAATAGCCCTCATGCATAAAGTGCCCCATATTTTGTCCATTCTTGGAAGATTATGGGCACACAGAATAACACCCAATTTGAATACTGGAGTATCCCCTACTTTGCTGCTAAAATGACAACATTGTTCTTCAAATCTTTGTCCATTGTATTTAAAATCTAGACTAATAGTAGATAACAATTATTACACCAATCAGAAATTGCCCTCCATTCAAAGAAGAGCTGCCAAATTAAATCTAAATCTAGTTATGATACTTTACATAGGTCTACTAGGATGGAATTCCAGGTGGGACATCGGGTCAGGGTTCGTATTCACAAATGAATTCTGAAGGGAAAGAGCAAGAATAATCAAGGTTAATGAGAAAAGTGTCATTACTCAGGATGGTAGATGCTGGAATAAGAGAAAAAAATCAAAATGTGTGAATGATTTGTCCACCTTTCAGGGAACAGATTGCTCAAATATGAGTGATGATGATGATTCACTCTACATTCAAGTCCCACAGGAGGCAGTTAAAAATACACATTTTTATGACTTTGCTCCTCCTAGAATGCCGGGTTCGAGAGAGTCTAAGAGTAAAGTCAACAGTTTCTGTTACTGATAACAACTCACAATAAGACACAACTAAAGCTTCTTCCTCACCATGGTATTCTAGATTTATTTAAGCTAAAATACATCACTGCCCTTTGTTTTCCCAACTGTTTCTTACCCATCTCAGTTTACAAATCTCGGCCAACTGGTCATTGTTGACACCAGTTCAGGCTTTCTGCTTCTGGAACGCAATCACCGTGTTCTCCAGGAGGCCAGTCATTAATAGCCAGCCTAGGAAGTGTATTCCTGACTCTGAAGCAGGGCTACTGGACTTTCAGGCAGCATAACATATTGTTTTCAAAAGTGTATTTACCACTAGATTTATAAAGAATCCATTTTACCTAATCTTTACAAATACCTTCTCCTACAGCACAAATAGATTTTCCCTGTTATGTGCTTCTATAGCTCAGCTAGAGCACAGTGGTGCTCTCTGGAGCCATGTGCTTTAGTTATATATGTAGGTGATATAACTACATAGTAGCCTACATTTTGCACTGGACCTCAAAAATACTGATTCACTTCCTGTACAATGTACCATGGCCTTACTGGATAGTTAAGCCACTTGGGTGAAACCAAGTTAAGGTACATGTTGTTAGAGGAAAAACACAAATGCAGCACCACTGTTTCACACCTCACAGACTTAAATTCAGCAAAAATAAACAACTAATGGCAGTGCGGGGACAGCTATAAAATGCTGTCCTTTCTTAAACTATGTATCCAGCTTTTTTATATTAGGGAAGGTTGAGAAGGGAGATTTGGTGTTGCGATTCAATGGAGTTCAAGGACTCACTAGAATAGTATTAGGCCTCCATACAGTTTCCTTTCAGTTGGACCCTGGTGCACATCAGTAAGTTGAAGGTAGTCACAGACTGCAATAGAGTGGTTGTAGAACCCCTTAAGACCAACAGTCATTGTAAGGTAAGTTGGGACCCCTGGTTAGCTGAGGGAGTAAGGAGGATCCTGGATAAAGTAAGGTGAACCGATTAGACTACACATTCCATATTACAGGGCATTCATAACAATAGACTGTCTAGGGATAGGTCAATAATTAATTTCACAACAATTTAGAAATTGTGTGGCACGTTTGATGTGCCATTCTCTGTAGATTGCCATATGTTGAGATACAAACAATCCTCAAATACCTCCTGTGTCTGGAGCCTCTGCTGAGGGGGTTGTTGTTGGGACAGAAAAACCATCTGCATGGTAATAGCTGTGCATCTCTGCCCTGAGTGCCCAACTGAACTGGTGTCTGTATCCACCGTGGGGAATGTTGTTGTCATATGCAAACACAGATCATGTGGGAGCGCCATAACATAGGCCTGTCTCACGGTTTGTGGTCTTGTTGGACAGTGAGGGACACTTACAGCACTACCCTCATAGTGCTGGAAGGCTACTGCCTTCACCAAGTGTTAAGCAGCACAGGCTCAGTGGTGGCAGTATACCGTATAATGATCAGTAAGAGTGAACAGGTCCTTTTTAACCTGTGTCATTGGAGTGAGACCATGTGGCTCATTCATTTTAAAGTTCCACTGCTTAAATCACCCTTGGCCTAAATTGGTCTGCTGTGTGGTGCTGCACTACGCATTAGTGATGTATCGTGCTTGGTATTTGTGTAACTGTGAGTGGTATAATACAGGGATAATGCTGTGCAGTGTGAGTGGGGTGGATGAATGTGCTGGGTGTATATGTGCTTGTGAGTGGTACAATACATGAAGGATGTAGTGTTGTCCAGTGTGCATGCTATATATATAGGCATATGTATGCCTGTGTGATTGTAAAATACATGGCAGACTATGGGTCCCCTTACCTGCAAGGTGACACATGGAGTGTAGGTAGACAACTCCCCACAGACATATTTGTGTATTACTGCAATCCTATAAGCTGGCTGGGGCACACACTGCAGAGGGGAGAGCCAGGCTTCCCCAGCATACTTCAAAGGGTGCTCTTTGATTTAGTGAGAGCTCACAAGGACGGGGCCTGGGCACATCTTAGGAAGGAAATGGTGCTGACAAGACAATCATAAAAAGTAGGGCTGGGGCCCAGGTCTAACCTTTTGATAAACAAACCACTATGACTGACTTCCTGGTGTGAACTCTGGTCACTTCCATGGACTGTGTCATGCAGCGATCAGCTTTTAAGTCACTCCTAATGTGACTGGCTGCTTTCAAGCTGAAAAAGAGGGCAGAGGAGTGAGCACTTCAAAAAGAAGCCGACCCCTAACATAAACTTTAAAGACTCAGGGCCTGATTTAGATCTTGGTGGTAACGGCACCACCGTCAGTTTTCCAACCGAAAACCCATCCGCCTCCTTATCTGTCCATCCACTGTATATAGATGTTGGTGGTCCCACAGACGATATCTCGCCTGAGTCCCACCAACTCTGCCAAGAATTCCCATTGGCTGCCATGGAGCTAGAGTGGCTGGGGGAAGAACATCAGCCACACTCACCGCTGTGCAGATTTGGATGTGCCTCACTGCCAAGGTAAAAGTGCTGGTCTGACCTCCAAGTCTGATTTGGTGGGCTGAGGGGGAAAAGGGGTGAAACCTCATCTTTTCTCCTTTAGGGAAACCAATCAAGGAGTACCCTAGCTACTTCAAAAGTAGTGACAGTCCTAAGGGGTGTGGCTTCTGGATATCTTATGACATGGTCCACTATCACTGATATTAATCTGTCTCCAGGGGCTGTTTGTAGGTTTAGTGGATTACAAGGTCAGTCCCCACTCTCTCAAAGGAAGTCCCCATCACAGGAATTGATATCAGGGGAGTGTTTGGCTAGCCCCCACTCCCATCACTTGTCACTGGCTTGACGAATGACACAGGACAGGTGTGACAGAAATCCTTTACCTTTTCAGGCATCTGAGGCCAATAGAAAAGGTTGACCAACCTTTCCCATGCATTGGTCTGCCCTAGATGCCCAGCTAAGGGGAATGTCATGGGCTAAGTTAAGGAGGAAATCTCTGTATTGTTGGGTGGACAACCACTCTCTGATTGCCCATTGGCTTGGGGTCCCTTTCCTCCTGTATATAAGGTACCCACCTCCCAGGTTACCCCACGGGTTCAATTACATCCCCTTGTTTTTGCTTACAGCCATTTGTCTCAGACCTTCAAGAGTGGGACAAGCCTTTTGTCCCTGTCTCAAATCCTCTCTGGAGGTTCCTCCTGCTCCTTGGAGTTCTGCCAACTCCGGCCGGTCTCGTAAGGAAGTAGCCTCCTCTTCAGGCACCAGGCCCTCCCTCAGGGTTAGGCTTCTTCTGGGCATTGGGACCTTTGGAAGTTGGTTTACCAGCCTTCCTGCCCGTTCTCTTGTGGCTAGGAACCTGGGCCATTCTTCCAAGCTCCCTTGACTTTCCCTCTTTTCCTCAAGGCCATTTGTACCCTAGGTGGATACACTCCAATTCAGGAAGACCTAGCATTTCTCCATGATTGCTTCTCTCTACTTCTGCTCAGACAGAAGTCTCAGGGTCATTTCCTAGCAGACACTCCACTGGGACAGCTGGGGACACATCAACCTTTTTGGGCCAGTAACGCCTTCCCACTCAAAGACTAACAGAGGTAAGGAATGGAACTTTGTAACATTGTCAGAGCTGACAATTTGGTGCACCTCATCAGGGATTTTTAGTCTGGGGAAACCAGCTTAGCCATGATGATGTTTGTGCTCGCACCTATATCCTTCAAAGGCTTTACTTCCACCCCATTGATTCATGGCCTCTGCAAATACATACTTTTCCATACTGGGAGGCCAGTGGGCCAAGGATTAAAATTTCTCCCCATCCAGGGAACCTAAGCTGGCCTCTGTGTACCCTTTGCAATTTTCAGGGAAAACCTCCAACCCCATCCCTACACTAACAATGCCTTTGGGAGGATCACCAGTGGGGGATTTTTGGGTGCCTACAGCATTGCCCCTCTTGTACCCTGGCTTCTTACAGTCATAGCACACCCCAGCCTTTGAATGGTCAAAGTTATTTCCCAAGTACACTCTTCCCATGGAATAAGATGTGGTTCTGGCCTCCCCCTTTTGGACATCTTTTGAGGACTCTTTGGGACACTTTCTTTTAATCCTTGCTCCATTTGTTCCCTGGAAGGGGGCCTGTCTCCATTGTGATCACTCCCATGGCACATTGTGGGCACCCTAGTGTTTACCCACAAATTAGACATTGTACCCAGCTCTCTCGGACTAGATAGTTTGGAATCCACCAGATGCTGATGTAGCTTCTCTGAGGAACAGTTTGTGCGTATCTGCTCCTTGACCATTGTATTGTAGAGCTCTTCATATGTGTTCCACCTTTTACCCATTATTCAGCCTTCTGGCGACTTCACAGAAGCATCCACAAAGTCCACCCAGGTCTGTGTTACCCCCTTCTGTATGTTCCTAAACATCTGCCTATATTCTTCAGAGGGGAGGCCAAAGAGCTCAATGAATGCCTCCTTTACATGTAGAGAAGACTTGGCCACCTCATTTTCAAGTGCCAAAAGTCTGTCCCTCCCACCAGTTGTGATCAGTTACCACAACAAGGACCCCCAGTGTTGGGCACCCACCCTTCTCATCCATATAGGCGGTCATTCTGACCGTGGCGGGCGGCGGTCGCCGCCCACCATGCGGTTACCGCCGAATGACCGCACCGCGGTCAAAAGACCGCGGCGGTCATTCCAACTTTCCCGCTGGGCCGGGGGGCGACCGCCAAAAGGCCGTCCGCCGGCCCACCGGGAAAGCCCCTGCAACGAGGAAGCCGGCTCCGAATGGAGCCGGCGGAGTTGCAGGGGTGCGACGGGTGCAGTGGCACCCGTCGCGATTTTCACTGTCTGCAAAGCAGACAGTGAAAATCTTTGTGGGGCCCTGTTAGGGGGCCCCTGCACTGCCCATGCCAGTGGCATGGGCAGTGCAGGGGCCCCCAGGGGCCCCACGGCACCCGTTCCCGCCATCCTGGTTCTGGCGGTGGACACCGCCAGAAACAGGCTGGCGGGTAGGGGGTCGTAATCCCCATGGCTGTGCTGCAAGCAGTGCCGCCATGGCGGATTCCCTGGGCCAGGGGAAAACCGGCGGGAAACCGCTGGTTCCCCTTTTCTGACCGCGGCTTTACCGCCGCGGTCAGAATAGCCCAGGAAGCACCGCGAGCCTGTTGGCGGTGCTTCCGCCGCCCTCCGCCATGGCGGTCATGGACCGCCAGGGTCGGAATGACCCCCATAGTCCTCTCATGGGGTAAGAGCCATTTGTGAATGTCAAACCCCTCAATATATCTAGTAACCAAGTATTTGGGTAGCCTGGAATCATAGCCACTCTTTGCAATACCTATTTTCATAGCTGCCACCATCTTCTTTGGACATGATGCCCAGAACAGCCCTTCTTCATTCTTGGGCTAGCTTTCTCCCCTCCAAGGCCTGGCTCCTCTACTTGAGAGCTAAGAGATTTACCTGGGCCACAAGATTGTGGGTCCCTTCTCTGAAGTGGAGCTCTTTTCACTGCCAGATGTGTAGGACCACCTTGAACTGATAGCGGGGAACAGGCTGTTGTTAGCCTCCTTGTCCTCTTCCTCAATGAATTCTCTGCCATCATTTTCATCCCTCCTGTCAAGGTATATCGCACATTCCAGCAGTGCTTGGCCTTTTCCAGGTCTTCCTTCTTGGCAGAGACACCCAAGCTGATCTTTTTATTCTTTCTCACCATCATCATCTTGTTGATCCACAGTGCAGGCAAGGTGTCCAAGTCAATTTCCAAGTCCAACTAAAAGTTAGTAAACTCCAGGAAAACTGTGTTGTGGATACCAAAACTGGTCAAACTTTTTAAAACTCCTTCTTGGGTGTCGACTTGGCAGATTTTTCGGTGGTTACTAACCTATTAATTGTTTGTTACAGCTAAGTACAAGTTCTTAATCACTCTGTCGTGCACCAATTTGTGGAAAAGTGGTGTATAATATGGTGTGGTGGTGTGACCTCACCATGTAATACACTCACCCTGCTCAACCCTGGTTTGCTGTGGCTTTGTGCAGTCAGGCTTAAACAAATGAACACATTTGAATCATTTAGAAGACCTCAAACAACAAAACAAGAAAGTCACTCAACATGAACACAATCTGGCACAAATTTATAACAATAGATCATATTCTTATTAATATTTAGACTCCAAAACAAACAAAATTGAACAGAGCGTTTAGGAGATACAGATTACTAAGTAAATTGAAAATCACTGCAAACATTTCAACAAGCGTTTGTAACCGCAATGTTTGAAAACTTTGTAAATCTTTTAAAGAGTTGTTTCTGGCTGCTCTGGCCTTTTTGGGTGGCCAACTCTAGCAAGGGGATGGTCAAGGGGGTCAAAAAGGAGTTGCAGGTCAGTTACCTTGTCATCAATGCGGTTCCAACTCCAGTTGCAGGCTCTATAGAGGAACCACATGGACTTTAACAGAGTGGTCCTGCTATAAGAAATACAGGATGCTAAAGATGCCTTAAGATTCAGAGGATGCAGCGCAGTCAATGGGGGTCTTTCTGGGGTTACTCCTTGGTCCCTGGTCCAGGAGAGGTGACTTTGGCCACAGGGAACAATGTCCCTCGAAGCCCTCTTTGATCCAGCAAAAATCCAGTTGCCACTGGACTACTAACCTGCGGTCACAGCAAAACCAGTGATTTCCTTTGGCGTAGGCTAGTGTCCATCTTCTGAAACCAAACTGCACTCCAGTGACTCAGCCAGCGACCTGAGTACATCTTTTGAGCTTTGGGACTTGGTTGTCCAGGCTGCACTTTGGCAGTCAAAGGTGAACCATCAGTTGTGGCTACTGACTGGACATAATGAGGATCTTCGGCCTTTGTGACCATGGTGCTGTAACAGGAAGTCAGAAACCCAACTCTTGGAGCTCATCTCTTCTGTATGGGGCTCTGGAGTGACTTTTCCATGAGCCAGGCACCACAGACAAAGCCCTCGATTTGCTAGCCCAAGGATCAACAGGTGCAGTTCAGCAGTTGGTGCAGCCTCTCGTACCAGTTCCAGGATATAACAAGGTATTCTTTCTTCGGTCCTCTCTCCAGTCTAGATATTATCTGAGGTCTGGGTGTCAGGGGTGTCATATTCATTCCCAGAAAGTGCCCTTAGAGAATACAACGGTTACTAGCCAATGGGCTAGTAGGATCCTCCCCACCTGATGATATCGTCCACAATGTGTGGTTTCTAGCTATCCCAGAGTGCCCTATGATGTCCACTCTCAAGACGGCAGAACCCCTCTCAGTGTGTGGAGCTTGGCAGCCCACCCTAGAGGAGTAGAAACCTGAGCACTGCATGCCCACAGTAAAAAATGGTTTGGCAACTTGTCTTTTGTCTCTGTCCCCCGACACTAACCTGTCTACCTTAACAAAAGAGCAGAACTTCTTGTGTGTGTCCACAATTTCCCCTTCTAAAATGTCTTTCCCTTTGAAGCTTGCCTTTTGGGCTCACACCTTGTTTGGCTTCCTGCCATGGAGAGGAGACACCTCTTCTAATGGTAGGCCTCTATTTTTTCCACAGCTGGGAGTCGTTCACACTTCTCCCCAGAAGAGCAGAAGATTGTCTGGCAGCCAGCATCAGTGAACAGCCACTAGAAAACTTGGGTGCCAGAATGAAAACTTTCTAAAAGTTGCATTTCTTAAATACATACATTAAATTTGAGCTGAGCATCAAGTTACATTTAATGAAACAATTATTTTGATACCATGAAGTATTAACTTTAGTAGTCACATTCAGAAGTTAGCACAGTCGAGTTTTCAGTGTGTAACCCTGTACTCGCCAATGGGGTTATTAACGCTTCCATAGCAAAAATAACAATTTGGGGGTTTTACTGTTAGGACATACAAAAATATATGTCCTACTTTTTAATATAGAACACTCTGTCTTAGGACTCGATAGACCTGCTGTAAGGGTGACATATACATCAATAAGGTAGGTATGGACCTTGCCATTACTTCAAAAGGTAAAGCCTAGTTAGCAGTTTAAAACTGCTATTCCAGTCTGCAGTGGAAGGCTGGGAGACATATTTTTATGTTGTGACATCCAGGATGGCACAATAATTGCTGCAGCATTGATGGGACACTTTAATGTACAGGCCCTGTGTACCCCTGATACCATATACTAGGGACATATAATTAAGTAAAGTTATATCAATTGAGTATAAGCCAATCAAATATATACCTTTAAGAGTCAGAGCACTCACACTAAGGTCTGCTTGGCAGGCCTTAGTGCACTCTCAGCTGAAAAATCAGCAGCAGCAGTCCACAACTTTGGGTGTGATCATGCAAAAACAGAGGCATTGTATTTCATGATTTGTCACTGGATTTATCATACATAACAATTAAGTCTTGCATATATTATCTTATAATGTGTAACACGTTGATTTTTTTCTTAATATGACAGCTTCTTGTTAATGGGTTTGTAGACAGAACACAACCTTTCTCACAATTTAAGTTAAAAATGTAGATATATTGACATAACATGATCATGGTGCTAGTATATATACTCTGATCAAAAGGGACGAACATTAACAAAAACATAAGACAGTCTTATCGAAGTGTCCAACATTGGGTTGTCTTCAATGATGGTACTGTTTAATGAACAGCTTATCCACACTGGAGTTTCTTTGGATGCAATTTGGATCTTGCACTTCTGTGTCTGTGTGTCTTTAGTTCCAAAAACTGCTCAAGGTCATTACATTCTGACAATTCCACTGTTTTAGCACTGACTGTGATAATCATAAGTGCTGGATCGAGTAGGCCATGTTTGATTTCTCTTTGCCTTAGCTGTGGCCTCGGTGACTAGGATTTTTCTTTGCTTCAAGGAGATCTCATTGGAGAAATAAACTGAAATACATATTTTGTGTCTTCTGTAGTTATATGACCAATTCCTTTTTTGCTGCTAGTAATACTTGCCTTACTTGTTGATGGCATAAGAAGCATATACTGATTGGCCTAGGGCTGCTGATATTGCCCTTTTTCCATGCTCTGATGTGGTGGGCCCTCTGGAATTCCAGGCTGGGGGGCAAGGAGGAGTAGGAGTCCATATTTAAGAGATGGGACAAAAGAAGGCTAGAAAATCTTCCATCGCATTTGTTTCCAGGGGCGGCCCCTCCGCTATGGCAGAGGAGCATCGCACTGCTGGTGGAAGCAGAAAAATAAAGAGATAATAAAAGTATTTTATTATCCCTTTATTTTTCTACTTTCGTAGGGCGGGGCCAGCCTCCTCCACATGAACAAGTGGAAGAGGAGTGGTGGTGCGCTTCCAAGTGTGCATGTCAGTTTGGCTGGCCAAATGACATGCGCACTTAGACCAAACACAGGGGGTCATTCTAACCCTGGCGGTCGGCGACCGCCAGGGCTAAAATGACGGAAGCACCGCCAACAGGCTGGCGGTGCTTCCTTGGCCATTCTGACCGCGGCGGTAAAGCCGCGGTCAGAAAAGGGCAACCAGCGGTTTCCCACCGGTTTACCCCTGGCCCAGGGAATCCTCAAGCAGCGCCGCCATGGGGATTCCGACCCCCTTACCGCCATCCTGTTCCTGGCGGTTTTCACCGCCAGGAACAGGATGGCGGTAACGGGTGTCGTGGGGCCCCTGGGGGCCTCTGCAGTGCCCATGCCACTGGCATGGGCACTGCAGGGCCCCCCTAACAGGGCCCCAATAAGATTTTCAGTGTCTGCAAAGCAGACACTGAAAATCGCGACGGGTGCCACTGTACCCGTCGCACCCCTTCGACTCCGCCAGCTCCATTCGGAGCCGGCATCCTCGCAGAAGGGGGTTTCCCGCTGGGCCGCTGGGCCGGCGGGCGGCCTTCTGGCGACCGCCGCCCCCCAATGTAGGAATGACCCCCACAGTGTCCCATTCCCTCCTTGAGCGCATTTCTTCCCAATCAGGCCAATCCCAGCACTTCTTTCATGATGTGTAACAGCATGAGAGAAGCATCAAGATTGGCTGGGGAGGGAAGAAGTAGACGGAGGCTGATAGAGTGGCGGAACACAGAGGCAACAGGTAAGTTTATTTATGTTTTTTATTGCCACTCTGTGCCCCCCACTCCATGTGCCCCCCATCCCGCATGTTGCGATGTGCTGCCCCGCATCCTTATCCCTTCCTGCCACTAGCAGCTACTGTTTGTTTCTATCCTCCCTGGTATGCCATGAAAGCAGACAATGTCCCTTTTAGCTCTGCAATCTAAAGTCATTCATTTATGATTATGTATTGTAGTTTTTGTCCCCAATCCGAGGTACGTCTATTGTAGATTCTATGTTATCTGATTGCCACAGTCAGATCTGAAAGGAAAAAGTTCCTGTCCTTCAGGGCCGAATATTCGACATGTCACCTAGTTTATTTTCCAATTTAGTTGCTGTAGTAGCCACTGCAGCCAATTCATTTCTTTCTAATGTGATTTTTGGGTTTGTTGCCAGTGTTCAGAGTGTGGGATTGTTTGGCCCCAGCAACCACCCCTTGAAATAGTAATTGCCTGGATGTATGATTTTTTGCTGTGAATTTTAATTTCTTTTAGTACCTTAGGTATGACTTGGCCAAATCTCAAAAGTTGTGTGTTTGACAATTATCAGGTTGTCTCCCGATTTTTTTATGGTGGACCAATTGTGTGTAATATAAAGAAATGTGAGCCAGATAGCTAAATGCGGTTTATATTTATTTTTACGTGTGCTCCTCATCCAGTTTCCTATATGACTTTTGGTAAATTATTGACACAAGCCTGCCATCTTCGATGTTAGCATTAACCACTGTCTTAACGTCCTAATATTCAGGGTAATAATGAATTTATCTGACTATGCAGTGTTCCAGATAGGGTAAGGCAGGGAGTGAGATCTGCTTTCTGGCTGGCAAGAAGCCGATGCCTACGTTTGGCAGCTTTTATTATGCAGCAGTGCAGGGCGTTGAGGACTATCAGAATGGAATCCCATCATTTTAGGACAAGTCAAGACAGATAAAAGAAAGGAAGCAACTTACCTCACTCTGGCATAGGTGCAGATCTTTCAACTAGTCTAATAGTGTCAAAGTTATTCATGTTGAATGTGGGTATTCGGAACCCAGATATGAAATTAATTAGCAATCAGCGAGTTGCCTTGTTCTCATCACTTCAATAACTCTGCATCTCAGTGCCCCCGCTTCAGGGCCCAGCTTGCTTCACTGCTTACCACTAATTTTCTTATGTTTCTCAGATGATTCCAAATGGAGCAGGTTTCGGACAGTTCCCACTACATGTTTGTTGTTTGTACTTGAGGTTTTCAGCAGATCGTCACTGCTCACTTGACATTTCTTCAGCCACTGCCGTTGTTCAGTGCAATGCAGCTCACATTCTCTATGTGCTCCTAGATAGGCCTTCTCCGAATCCTGGCTCTCATGTTTCATGGGTTGAAACATGCCACAGTGATGCAGTGGCGGTTCTTCTGTGGGAGCATAGGAGCGTCACCCCCCCCCCTCTTCACGGCTGTGCAGAAAGTGTCAACATCAAAATGGTGATAAAATGATTTTGTTACTATTTTATTTTTTACGCTTTCGGTCAGCAAACAAAGTGTGAGGGTAGGATGGGGCCAGTGCGTCACTGCTGCCAAGGATTGCTAGCAGTGAGGAGGGGCCCTTTTGCTTGAAGTGGGCATGATGGTTTGGCTGTCTAACTTGCTACGGCCAAACCGACATGCACATTTCAAACGTCTCCAACTCTGTATTAGACAGCTGGGTTGGAGAGAAGGCACAGGCATACTGTGCCTTTTGTAGCATCGAGCCATCCCACTCCAGCCAATCAAAACACTTTTTTCATGCTGCTTAACAGCATAAAAACAGTGTCTTGAGTGGATGAGGTAGTTGGCTGTGAGCTTTGCGCTCCGAGTACGTGCTGCAAAATGAGGATGTGCTGCAGGACGTCGAGTAAGGTAAGTGTTTTTTATTTATATTTATATTGGTGTGCATGTTATGTGTGGTATGTTATGTGTGTATGTTGCCTATGTTATGTGTATATGTTAGGTATGTTATGTTGTGTGTATATGGTGTCGTTTTTTGCCCCCCCTACATTTTACTTTCTGCCAGCCTTCACTGGATGCAGGCACGGTTGGTCAGGGCCTCGGATGACCTTTTCCCACTGCATCAGAACATCTGGGATCATATGATTTTATTTCACTTTACATCATATCTAAAATGATGAACATAAAGGATGTAGCATAATGGGCAGAGCTGTCAACGCTGGAGCTAAAGAACCAGATGTGAGTCTGGGTGTCGCCTCAAAGTCCTGTGATTCTGGGCAATCACTTAACTTCCCTGTGCCTACCTTAAATCAATGTGTACTTGTGTAACGTAACTGGAGTGCTACAATACCTTCGGGTCAAATTTGCACCAAATAAAACTACACAAAAATAAATAAATAAATAGAACACTATGATGAGGTCTCTGCACTGCAAAAATTCACCGTAGAGTGGTGGGGCATTTTGAGAGTTTCTAGGTGGGAAGCATTAGTCTCCGGGCCAAGCTCTCCGCCTGTATATTCATTTTGAAAGGAGACTAAAATTGCATCATTAGGGCCCTACAAAGAATAGAGGGAGGTAGTTGTTTTTCCCTATTTGAAGTGTAATGGGTAAACTTTAAGGGGAGGGGACAGAAGCAGAAGGATGGAAGAACACATCAAAAGGAAAGGAGCTAAGGGTTTGAAAGTGCCATTCTCTTAGGCTGACTTTAACCTCAACCAGATTGTTCTTTTAATGTTCATAAATAACTGATTCGAAAGTAGGCAACAATACCATTTTGACACGTCAGATCAGAAACAATTAAAAAAGAAGTAGCTAAATAGCAAGAGTTAAAGAATATACACGTTATAGGATTATAACAGATACATAAATAGACTATAGAGTAAATGATTGGAGAGTTAAACCAATAGGGGTCTAGGGATGCTATCTGTGGCTCCATTTAACAATCAAGCTACATGATTATGCACTGAAACATCAGCTACAGTAACATTATAGTTAGGTGTGGGAATGAGACATGAACTAATGCTAAAGAAAACAGTGAAATATGTCAGTTATAATTTAGTGAACTTTCTATGACTTGTCACCCCGTTTTGCGGTGCTCGTTATACCTCAGATTTCATCACTCATGGTATGTTGAATGACGTAATATATTTAAATAATAACATTTTTGAAATTATTAATGAGATCGACAAATGATACCAACAGTGTGTTATAGGCTTTGTGAAAGCGGACCGCTACAACAAAGTAAATTAACTGTTGGATTCCTATAAGCTTGTCTGTAAGCTTTCAAAAGATGCGAATGAAATTGGATATTTCAGAAGTGAAGCACTTTTGATAGATATCATTGTTTTTTCACTTGTTTTCACCCAAAGGATGGGTGTGGTTGGGGAAGGCCAACTACGGAGTGTTGGCTGCTGAACTTTGAACAATCGATTTTTTGGTCAATCTCTGCTGTGAAAGGCTAAAGAGTGAGCAAGTAGGGTGTTATATGCTCTAAGGCCAACCTTCACTTTATGTGGTGGAAGGCCATGCACAGCGGGGGATAGCCACATGCAGAAGGTTGGGGCACATAGTCTGCCAATAAGGCAATCCCACCACCAAACCCCTAACGTACGTTGGTTGCTAGAATTTCACAAGACCTTTCAGACAATGGTCATGTCCTACGTCTGTACATAATGGGGTTTGTCTATTTGCGGAGTAGTGTGTGCAGACCCTGCCCACAGGCCTGTGTCAAACATGTCCTATATACAGATGATGATGGTGTGCAGTTGATGTTTGATGATTGGGGTGGGTTGGTGGCAAGACAATGCCGGGGCCTAGGTACAGAATCCAATCAATGATGCAGACTGGGCACAAGGTTTGGTTGGAGGATATGCCAGAGATTTCATGAGTGGTGATGAAGAAATTGGAGTACTAGTTGGGGATATGTGCAGTCTCAGGTAATAGTCACAGTCCTTGTCAGGATGAACCACTAAAGTCACTAAATAAACCTGGGCTCAACACACTGATAGCTCTGGCACAGAGCAGACAGGCTTAAATTACGGGCAATATGTTGCCATGTATGCAGTACCAAGAAAGTAATAAACCAAAACACAACACAAGAAAAATCCAAATCACTTGAGAAACATAGAAAACATTTAAATAAATAATATGACACCAAATCACCAAAAATCCAATAAAGGGAACCAGAGATATGAACTTTCAAATTTGAAATTAAAAATAACACCAAATGCATTAAGCACTAACCACTGTTAACTGGTTGCCCTGCACTAGAACCAAGCCACAAATTAAGGCTAACCATGATGGAGGACAGGTCTGATACAGAAATCATGCTCAACCCAGTTGGACATGTTAACTTCAATCTCAGTCTCAGTAACTGAAGTTAAAAATCTTCAGGGGGACAAGGCAGCAGGCTGTAGCCAAGGAGCGCAGTTGGTTGATAGCAGTTGGTTGAGATCCTGGTGAGACCTTTGACTTTTGGCAGGAAAGCTCTGAGGAGGAGAAATTCACACCCAATGAAGGTTTTTCTCTAGCAGTGCAGGAGCAATCTGAATCTTTGGCAAAGAGGAAATGCACCTTTGTCAGATTGACTTTTCAGGTTTGTCATAGTTCTCTGAAAGTTTTTGGAGCCAAGATGTTTTAAATCCCTGGTTTCTCAGGGTGTTCGGAAAGGTATACTTTGACATAGCCAATGGCCCCAGTAACTGAGGAACAGCACTTGGGCATCACAACTCACTCCAGCAAAAGCCACAAGCAGGGTCCAGGGCAAGGTCAGTTGGAACTGGCCAGCTGAGCCTTTTCTGAAAAGGGCTCCAAGAAGATTGTTGTGTTCCTGTAGTTTAACATATCAACCAACTGAACCTTAGAGTTCACTTCTGTGTCCTGAGTACAAGTGGAAGCAGGTCCAGGCATTCACATCTCCTCACAGTTCTGAACAGCAGATGTAGTAATGCTTCTGTCTTTCAAAGGTCCAATAGTGTTCTAAAGAGGACGCCCATAGTTGCAACATTTTTGGCTGGCACTAACCTGTGGGTGACACCTGATACCTTTCTAACCAATAAACCAATCGGGGAAAATCACCTATGGGTATTCTTACCCACATGTGCAGTAGTTTCTGTGTGCCCTACTGCCACAGTGCTCCTCTCTGCCTAACTCCAGCAAGGCAGACTCTTTCTTCCCCTTCTCAGAACTCATGTGCCCAACAAAGGTGGAGCCACGGAACTGAGTAACTCCTCCTCTTTGGTCAGACAAAACCAGTTCTCGGGGCAGTGCCTCTCCCATTGGGATTGATGCATGGCTGACTAAAGGGACAAAGAAGGGGACAATGACTGGTGTAAGCAACATTTGCCTGTGACAGGGTAGGCCTCATTGAAGTTAATTAAATTCTTGGGCAATGGCTAGATGGTCATCCTGTCAGAGAACTCAAACACCTCCCCTTATCTATGAGCTTTGTCTCACCTCTGGGAGCAAGGTCACATCTCATCTAAGGGGCCATCCAGCTCCTGGGCGAGAGTTAGAAGCTCATGAATATGGGCTTCTAAAGGTTTTAATCAGGGAGAATGTGAATTTTGAAATGCCCCTGTTCTAAAATATTTATTACAAATCCTACTTTATCAGTGAATTGGGCTTGTAATATATATTTTAAAAAGTCCAAGTTTGAATTTTGTAGCTGTTTACTAAGTGGAGATAACATTATGATATTCTTAAAGTAGGTTGTATATACATTGACATATGGTAAATAATATTTTAATTGTGTTATAACTACACAATGTCAGTGTATTTTTAGATTTATAATGTGAACCCCTTCAATTCTATATTTAATACTAGTTTTTCTTGAAATACAGGTTTGTTTATTTCTTCACCTGCTTTGTCATTTTATTTGTTTACTTCTTATTTGTTTACTTCCACAGTGTCAAGTACTGTGTCAAGTAACTACTGAAGTCACTCACGCACTCGTCAGTAACAAACTGGACTATGGCAACACCCTCTATGTCAGCATCACCGAGAAACTGCTATCAAGACTACAAAGAATCCAGAATGCAGCAGCCAGGCTAATCCTGGACATCCCCTGACACAGCCTTTGGCTCCCAGTCAACAGGCCCAGCACATACAAACTTCTTATTCACACCTACAAGGCACTACACAACATAGGACCGGCCTACCTCAACTACTGCCTCACCTTCTACATACTCAACAGACAACTCCGTTCTTCCCAGCTCACCCTTGCAGCGATTCACAAGATCCAAAAATGCACAGCAGGAGGAAGATCCTTCTCCTACCTTACAGCCCAGACATGGGACACGCTACCTCTCAAACTCAGACATACAGCATCTCTTAAGCAATTCAGGAACGGCCTCAAGACCTGGCTTTTAGATTGAGCAGCACGCCCGCAAACCCCATGGGTTATTAGCCGTGCTATAGAAATATTGATTGATTGATTGAGTGAATTCAGTTCTGATGTTATTTCTGGACATCTGAAATATTTAGCTAATTAATTTAAATAGTTTATGTTTGAATAAATCCTTTACCAGCACTTTTACTTCCTTCACGTCCATGTTTTAGCCAGCCCTTTGGGAAGTCCCACCCCCGCCAACCCCACATGCTTCTAGAGTTGAGGGTGTGCTTGTATGTCTTCTTGCATTCTTTAATTCATTTTCCTGATACAGGGACCTTTCCGTGAATACCGTAAGGGCTGCCACAACATATTGTTCATGTTATAGTCTGCCAATCAGAACTGACTAGTCCTTTCAAAGTGGCCAATCGTAGCATATCTTAACCCCAACAGTCCAGATATACCCAACTTTCATACCCCTTCTTGCCCAAAAGAGACACTCTTAAACACTAACTTCTAAAAAAAAAAGGCTAAACTGAGTTACACCAAATCACAAAAAACACAGTTTCTGAGTAAGTTCTATCTTTTTACAAAATTTTGAGAGATAAGTTTTTTATTGGAATAAAATGGACAATCACATTTTTGGGACCTCCTTTTTCTTGGACCCCACTTGATGGATCAACACAAAACATTCTGTGAAGGAGCTGAGGAGGATGAACTTTTTAAAAATGTCCTGCAGATTTGCAAAATGAAACAAAAGTTATTATCAAAATCAAAAAATGGTTTTTCTACAGAAACTCATTCACACAATAACTCACAGACCCACTCAGACACTCACAGACCCACTTGGACTGTCATGCCCCTACTCACAGACTCACTCAGACACTCATACTCCTAGTAAGAGATCCACTCAAGCACTGGCTGACATACCCACGCAGACATGTACACCCCCATTCACAGGCCCACGCACACACTCAACCCACTCACAGACCTACTCAGACACTTATGCTCCTAGTGGGAGACCCACTCAAGTGCTCAAGCACTGACTCGCAGACCAACTCAGACATTCACACACCCACTCACAGACCCAATCAACCAATCACGCACCCAGTTACAGACCCATGCACCTACTCACAAACTCATGCACCCACTCACAGACCCACTCAGACAGTGAAGCATCCAACCATGGGTACACTGACACTCATTCACCCACTCAAAGACTCACTCATACTCTCTTAACCCCACTCACAGACACAGTGAGACTGGTATATCTACTCACAGACATGCCCAGACGCTGGTACACCAATTCAAAGACCCACTCCCACACCCATGCACCTACTCTCAGGGCTAGTCACAGACTCATACACCCACTGGTACACACAGTGAGAGTTATGCACCCACTGAAAAACCTACGTACACACTCACACACCCACTCTGACATTCACTATCACTCTCATGAGCCCACTCAGAGATCCATTCAAAGTGTCATACACCCACTGAAAGACCCACTCAGACACTTGCACACACATTCACACACCCTGATGCACACTCATGCACCCACTCACACAATTACTCAGGCACTCAGACACCTACTCACAGGTACTTCCACTCATGCACCCATTTACACATGCATTCACACTTTCACACACCCACTCACCGATCCAGTTTCCCACTCTTGCACCCAATAACATAGTCCATTAGACTTCCACTGAGTAATTCAGAAATGCATTGGTACATATAGAGAGTAAAAGAAAGACATGTGAACAATATGTTGGGTGTTGTGCATTGAATGTTTGTGTTTTTGATTTGAAAATCTGGGACAGAGTTGTGCCTCCAATTTTTTTGTTAAAAAAATAATCAGATTTTCTTTGAAATTTAAAGAGTGCTTGGGATGTTGAATGGCTCTAAAAAGAGCCTCTATGTTTATTGTGTGTATATGATTAGTAAACATACGAGCAGATGAAGAGTTTGAAGTTGCTGAGAAACACTCTGCTTCCTTCATCTGTGAAGTGAACACCATCTCTTCTATACATCCCATCCATGTGAAAGTACAGGTTATTATTGTAGATAGAGCCCATGGTATGGTCTCTGAGAAATGCTGAAACAGTTTTAATAACATGTTTCCTGGCTTTGTATGTCTGTTGACAGAATTCAGTTGACCACTTCCATTTCTGCTTCTGGCATATGTTAGAGAACACAAAGGCTGTGTGAGGGAAGAGGTGCATTAGTAGAGCAAAGGTATTCCTCACTAGGATTTCCAGTCCTACTCCAGTCAGTGTGCCCAGGTCATTACCACCACATTGCACAATATTTAGGTGGGGTGGTTGGCAATCTCTAATGGTTTTAACCAATAGAAGCATTTGCTCCAACTTTAACCCTCTCTGGCCAACCCAAGTAATATCCACATTAGGCCAACCAAGGTCCCTGTTAATGTCACTCTTTCTAGCATACTCTCTAGCCCACAATCCACACTCCATTTTAAAGGAAAGGAGAAGTAGCACACAAGAAAAAGCTGCAGCTGAATGAAGTAGCTTTCAAAATGTGAGGTGGTTAAAATGGAGGGAGCAGTGGATTTAAAAAAGCACAATTTTGATTGGATATTGTAGATACACTAGTAGGTAAATATAGGTTGTGAAGTCAGTGAATCACAGATTGGTTCTTATTTTTTCATAATCAAGTAACCACATTTTGGAAATGCTTACATTCTGTAATAGTCAACCACGCCTGCTACAGCACAAATTAAAGCTAGTCTGCTGCTAAGAAAAACTGCTGTGAACTATTGAACTACTGGTACAGTACAATGTTCTACAGGAGGTCGCTATGGCAGCTGAGGAGAAAGAGTGTGGGGGAAGGGGAGATTTTAAAGCAGACATACATTTTTCAAATAAGAGATGTTTTGGTAGACAAGGAACTGGAAAAATGATTTTTCCAATTCAATATTCTCAGAAAACTTAAAATACGGCTGAAACTGTACCAAAAAAATAATGGGAAATATAATTTCAAACCCCTGTATGGAGTTGCGACTCTGTTGCGAAGATACACAGGAGGTGTGCACTGGGGGCTGTGACGGAAGCGCGACACCAGCAGCACACAGCAACAAACTGGGCTCCTTACCAAAATTATAAGAAAGGGTTAACAGCCACTACCAATTCAGATGTGGGATAACATAAATAAAACATGAAACTCCGTTTGTGACTTGATAAGTAGGACAGTATCACTGAGGGCAAAGATGAACAGGTTGCCATTACTTGTTCCTTGGCCTAAGAGTGGTTTACCATTCTTATTCTGAGATTTCATTCTAATATAAACAAAAGTGCCAAAGTGATATTGTGATAGTATTTTACCTGTCAATGCAAACTATTAACAGTTATGTGATTAAAAGTATTAGTTTTAAAGTGAGCTGTGTTTGTAAATAAGACTGATAAAAGTGTATATGATATTGATAAAACCATATTACCTCAGCTATAGGTAGAGAGCCATTGAACTTTTATTCTTATCCATAGTGATGTATTTAATATTTTAGAAAATGATTAACAGTAGAAGGTTTGAAATCATGGCTTTTATTTAGTACTGTAGATTTTATATGCACACTATTTATGGTGTAAGTTGAGTTAGTATTTATATCCACTTAGAAAAGCATAAAGTTACTTTTTTAGTAGATAGAGGTTAGGTTTAAAGTAGAATCTATAATTGTTATGGGAGAGGATTGTATCTGTTTATAAAATAAAATATATATGGCCTCACACATGAGGTCCATGGCACAAGGTGGATCACAAGTGTCTTGCTACACCACCCTTTGCACCGGGAAAGGGGAGAAATGTGCTGTATCTACAAGATACGGGGCATTTCTGTCCTCCCCCCTGTGCTGTCACATTATTTGCGACCTAGTGCTAATGCAGACACCCTTTGGTCCCTGCATTGTGGGGATCATTGTTGTTGTGCAGGAAGGGGCACCTTCCTGCACAAAAAACAATCATGAGAGGTGTTTTCCTGTTTGTATGTGTGCTGCAGAATTCTATATGCACCAACAGTATCAGGTACACACTAAATCATACAGTGTCAAGTTGACTGTCACACTTATGCATACACTAATAGACACAAAAACACATTGTTGCATAAAAAGAGACTGTGAGGCTGATACTGATATTATAACTATATGAAATTGAATAGTTTCCTATGTAAAATTAATGTTTCTATATTTTTTTGTGTTTCAGAGATTTATTTTTACTTAGAAGAGACATTTAAGATGCCAAAAAAAACGAGGAAAGCCTACTATCTACTTGCAAAACAGAAATAAAAGATGGAACATGAGGAGATTGTGGTTAAAGACAAAAGAGCTGCTGGTAAGAGAAGCAAAAACATTCTTAAAACTATATGTGGGAAACTGCAAGGTGTGCAAAATGATGTAAATAAAAAAGAACATTTGAAGTCAACCAAGAAAGAACCAAAATCATGTAAGATGAAGAGCAAGAAATCATTGAAAAAGCCAAATAGGTTTAACAGAAGACAGCAGCAGTTTAAAGGAATTAGAGTTAGAATGTTTCGTGCCAGGGTAATTAAGAATCTTCTTAAAAATATGAAGTTGTACAAAAGGAGAAGGGAAGTACTAAAACAAAAAGAACGTCTTGAGGATGTAGTTCATAAGGCATTTGTGTTAAAGAGTACGTTTTTTATTTTGATTCTCACAAGAATGAAAACACTGGATAAAACAGTGTTATGTATGAAGAGATGCAGCCAAAGGAAAAGACTTGTAAATGAAAGTAATTTTTGTAAAATAGTTAAAAATGTATGGAAGCATACCTCCAGTATAGAGTCTTTCTTTAATGAAGAAGGGTATTTACAAGTCAACACATTAGTGCATCAACTGGTGGATGTTATGAGATGGAAGATGCCAGTCCAGTTGCAAAAAAGAGAGTGTTGCTAGACATGTGGAAGAGGTGGCAGCTGAAGAGGTTCAGGGAAGGCGTAGACAGGCTCCTGTACACAAATGGAACTGCCGTAGTATTTGTACTATTCGGCAGCAATCAATTGATTTTTTAAGGAGTTTTGTACGTGAGTTACCATGCAGAGGTCTGAAGCAAAAAAAAATCAGTTTTGTAAGAATTAGATCCATGGAAAGTAAGAAAGTACAATAATTTACAAGGACATTCATTAGCATGTTTATCCAAGAAAGTGTTCCAAAGCACCTTTTATTATTTTAGGATGTTGGCAGTTCGTCATTCAAAAACACGAAGTTTAGTTAGGAGACTTTACTATGTGAAGACTCCAGCGTTATGTTTAGGAGAGATGAATAGAGTACTTTTGCATGGTACCGTACAAGAGGTAGAAAAAGTTGTGAGGATGTGCAGTTTCGGTTCTTTGGTCCTGAAGAGGATTCTAGAGAGAATGAAGAATTTGTAGGTACAGTTATGAGAAAGAGAGCACAGGTATTGCTACTGAGAATTTCGAACAAGAAATTATAAAGTTTAACACAGCTTGTTCAGAAAAAACAAACTATGTTTGCATTTGCTGTAGATGCACTCACTACAAAAGTCAAACATGAAATGTAGATGTATTTTAAAAAAAACTGAAGGGGAAAACAGGGAAATGTGGCAAGAATTTGCTGCTTATTTACTTGTAGAGGAGTGTTTTGAGATGGACATTCAGCAAGTTATATGTAAGTACCTCTATGATAAGTTAAGGGATCAGAAAACACCAGCTGGAGCAGTACATAACAGGTTAGAACGTGTTACTATTCCAGAACAACTACGAGATTTAAATGTATATGAACCTATCCTTATACAATCTGTACATAAATACATATTTCACCTTCTATTTGAGAGTGACATGCCCAGACTTTTGTATGCAGTAAATCACATTCTAAAAACAGAAGTTAATCTTCAGAATATGTCTGCGAGAGACTTTGTTAACAAAGTTCATGAAAATTATGAGAACTTAGAATACAACTTGATTAATTTAATGGTGTGCCAACGTGGTACAAATGAATATAGGTTATGTGGTCATGGAGAAGTGAAGTGTATGCTGAGAAACCTGGGACCCTCAACGTGGTTTTTGACACTGAGTTGTGGGGAGAATTTTTGGGATGACTTGATTCAATTCTTGAGAGAAGCAAACTCTAATATAAAAGACATCAATGTAAAGACAGCTGGAGAACTTTGTTCAATAGATCCTGCTAATGTTTGTAGGTGTTTCAACCACAGGTTCCAAGCTATACTTGCTTTTATCTGCTATAAAAGCAATCCTCCTCTTGGAGAAGTAAGTGATTTCTTCTGGCAGAAAGAGTACCAGAAAAGAGGTGCTCCTCATATTCACATGCTACTATGGATAAAAGATGCACCCACATTTGGAGCAGACAGTGATGAGTTTATGTTCTCTTTTATAGAACAGTATGTCACATGTACCATACCAAAACACACTGGTGAAAAAGGTCTCAGAGCACAGGTTTTGCATTTCCAAACACACAGATCTGGGAAGTACTGCTGTCGTAGATACAGGTCTAAAGACAATTTTTATAAAAGCTGTCAATTTGGATTTCCAAAACCTCTAATTTCAAAAGGAAGAGTAAACAGCTTCTCGTCTTCAGTCAGAGATACACTGACACAGAAATCACCAAAGAATATATATAACTTAAAAAGAACTGAAGAATCCAAATATACTAATGAATACAATCTTGTGATTTAAAAAATGTGGAATGCTAATATGGACATACAATTTGTTGCAGACAACTCCATTGCTGTGTCACGGTATATCACATCGTATATTACAAAACAAAATAAAAAACAGTGATAAAAGACATGTGAGAGGAGATTTCTGCAGAGAAGACACTTAGCAAGAAATTCTATTTGTTCAGCCTGAAAATGCTTTCCAGTAGGGAGATGGGGTCCTATGAAGACTGTGATAGGTTGAGTCTTGCATGTTTGTTCTCCAAATCAAAAGGAATTGGGTAAGTCTGGGACTATCTAGTACAATAAACAGAGTTTTGAAGTATTTCCCTGAAATCCAGTACCTGGCAGAGTTTGAACCAGAAAGTACAGACATTGTAAAATCAAATATGTTAGATACATACTGTTAGACCTGACAGCCTTCTGGTGGTCATCCCCCAACTTTTTGCCTGCCTCCCTCCACTTTTCTGACACTGTTTTTGCTGGATTTAGGACTCTGCACACTTTACCACTGCTATCCAGTGCTAAAGTGCATATGCTCCCTCCCTTAAAACATGGTAACATTGGTTCATACCTGTTACAAATGGGGTTTATGGCTGGCTAAGGTATGCACCTAACCGAGGCAGAACCTACCCACTTTAATCAGGGCAGGGGAGTTACACGTTCAAGATAACCCCTGCCCACCCCCTTGGTAGCTTGGCACGAACAGTCAGGCCTAACCCAGAGGCAATGTGTAAAGCGCTGGCACAACACACACACACACACACATGACACAATATGTTCTCCACAAAGTAAACACAACACTGAGCTATGTAAAAATAAACTATATTGCACAAAACAAACTTAGACCAAACATTACATGTCATTAATATCCTGCTACCTTAGCATTGGTCAGAATGTTACACAGGTTACTAATACTCTGCAAGAATAAACAGTAGTCACGTTAGAACACACAGTACTCAGGATTCTGCAACATAAGCAGCAATAAAAAATGATATCAAAGAAATGCACTTGTTATGGAAATATAATAAATGCCTATACTAAGAGCATTTTAAAAACCTATGGCAAGTCATAAATACATCCGCATAGAATGCAATGCCCATAAAAGGAATGTAGGCAAACATGTATAAGTCCCTGTGATGGGTTCTATGTCTGTATGGGATGAATATTGGAATAATACTATAGGCCCCGGGCTCTAGGTTGGATAATTGCTTTATCGGTATGGTTTTACAGTTCCTTTTTTTCTCTTTGTTGGATTTTCTTGGTGGCTTGCTAATGAGTTCACCAGGGCTCTTTTTCCTTCTTTTAGGGATTTGGTTGGAGGTCTCAAGCCAAGCTGTCCATTGGAGGAATATGGTCTGTTCTTCTCTCCCGCGACGATGGACCGGGTTCCCCAAAACAGAAAGAACGGAACAACAGGTAAGTGTAGGGGTAGATTTATGGGGTTTTAGGAGGGTTAGTAGGGGTAGTGGGAGGATGGGGGTGTGCAGGGTTGTGGTTGGGTATTTTAATTTTCTAGTGAATTTCACCTTCTCGTGAGTATTCTCCCTTTCTCTCTTCTTTAGTGTCTCTCTATTGCTGGGAGAGGTGTTTTATAACAGTTGTTCGTGGGATTATTCGATTTTGGGGCTCAAAAGACTTCCCCTTCTTTGCAGCACCTTTCCCCACTCCTCCCTTCAATCCCCTTAAACTTCCTCCCACCCGGTAACCACGGAGGCATAAAAAAAAAAACCTAGGTACGATCGTACCTGAGAATGCCACGCCCCTCCTGGGACGTGGCGGGCCCCTCCGTGTTTCCCCGGTTTCTCCTTGGCATTCTTCTGCGGTGGGAATAGTGGTTCTCCTTCCTCCGGCTCCCTCGGGTTCTAGTCGTGGGCTTCTGGGATCCCTCGTCTTCTGGGAATAATGGCATCTCCTTGCTCTCGGTCCTCGATGGCAGGGTTCCTTCCTGCTTCTCTGACGCCTCATTCGGGTGTCTGTCGTCAATTTCAAGTTCGTTTTCGGCGCATTCTGCGTCTGAGGTCACTCGCTCCACGTTGCTTCTCTCCTGAGCGCCCCGGGGGTATGTTTTTGTCGGCTCCGGGTGACGAAGAGTAACCGAGACGATAGATGCCCGGTTACATGTCCCCTCCCATGAATGGGGCTGTTCGAGTCCCAGAGAGGCCGGATAACGGGACAAATAGTCGGCTTGACCCATAAGCTCCCCAGAAAGGTGGCATACCTGGAAGGAAAAAGGTTGAAGTTCCATAAACCATCCCAATATAGGGACGTTGGTATCTTTGTGTCTTGAGAGCCACATAAGAGGAGCGTGGTCAGTATACAGTAAGAAGGACAGTCCTAGGAGTTAATACTGCAGGCTTGTGATTGCCCACTTGATGGCCAGGCATTCCCTTTCTATTATAGGATATCTCTGTTCCCTGGGAAAAAGCTTGTGACTTATGAAGACCACGGGGTGGCTTATGTTCTCATTATCCTTTTGGAAAAGAACCGCCCCCAGCCCTACATCTGAGGCATCAGTTTGCAAGTGAAATGGAAGATTAAAATCTGGACAGCTCAATACCGGCTGCGTAGTGAGACATTTTTGTAAAGTTTGGTAACTATGGGTCTGGGAAGAGGTGAGACTCATAATATTTTTGGGCTGTCCTTTCTTCAGGAGATCTGTTAAGGGTGCCGCCAAGGTTGAATAATGCGGTATAAATCTCCTATAGTAACCAACTAGGCCTAGAAAAGAACGTACCTCCGTTTTTGTGGTAGGAGCTTTTATGCGAGTAATGGCTTCTACTTTGTTCATCTGTGGTTTAATGATACCTCCTCCGATGTGATACCCTAAGTAAGAGATTTCATGAAAGGCTAAACAGCTTTTAGAAGGATTGGCTGTAAGCCCTGCCTGATGTAAGACAGTAAAAAATGTATATAAAAGGCGTAAGGGATCATCCCAGGTCTCGCTATATATAACAATATCATCCAGATAGGCAGCCGTGTATCTGGTGTGAGGTCGTAATACAGAATCTATAAGACGTTGGAAGGTGGCCTGAGCCCCATGTAAACCAAAAGGGAGAACATTAAAATGATATAGGCCCGAGGAGGTAGAGAAGGAATTTTTTTCCTTATCCTCTGCTGCTAATGGAATCTGCCAGTATGCCTTTGTCAAATCAAGGGTGGACATATACTTGGCTTTCCCTAGTCTTTCTATGAATTTGTCTACCCTGGGAAGGGGATAGGTATCAAATTGGGACACCACATTGACCTGTCTGAAGTCAATACAGAACCATATGGATCCATCCGGTTTGGGGGATAACACCACCGGGGAACACCAGGGACGTTTTGAGGGCTCTATAATACCCATGTCTAACATTTTCTCTATTTCTTTTTCTACTAGGACTTTTCGGGCCTCAGGAATACGATAGGGTCATAACCTGACTATTTTACCTGGTTGGGTTAAAATCTGGTGCTGTACTAAAGTGGTTTTACCCGGCTGCGTAGAAAACACTTGATTATGACAGGTGAGCAGTTGGGTTAACTGATTTTTTTGCTTTGGCGTGAGATGTGTATTTCTTTGCAGCTCTTCGGTTTTGGAATGTCTATCAGTAGGACACCACCCTATCTCTAGCTCTTTAACCGTATTGACCAAGCATCCAGTTGCCTGAGCATCTGTAGGCTCTTCCCATTTTTTTAACAGATTTATATGGAATATCTGGGTTCGTTTGGGATTATCAGCCAATTGGATGGTATAGGTAACTGGGGTCACTACTCCTATCACCTCATACGGCCCATGCCATTTGGCCAATAGTTTGTTATCGGAACTGGGTAGGAGTACTAACACCTTTTCCCCTTTATTTAAGGTCCTCATTTGAGTACTCCCATCATAATACTGTTTTTGTTTATTCTGGGCTTTTTCCATATTTTCCCTTACATCTTCCCATACTGATTGTAATCGGGATTTTAAATCGCTGCTATATTCTAAAAGGGATTTCTCTCCCCCTTCCTCCTCTTCCCATAATTCTGCGGCCATATCCAATAATGTTTGTGGTTGCCGTCAGAACACTAGTTCAAAAGGACTGTGTCCTGTGGATGCTTGCTCATGGGTCCAAATGGCATATAGTACTAATGGCAACCTCCTATCCCAGTCTTTTCCTGATTCAGAAACTGATTTTCTTAAAAGGGTTTTCAGGGTGCAGTTGTATCTCTCCACCAAACCATTGGTTTGAGGATGATAAAATGCAGTCCTTATTTGTTTAATTCCTAGAAGTTGACAGATCTGAGCCTTTAGATTGGACATGAACTGTGTTCCTTGATCTGTTAGAATCTCTCTGGGAAAGCCTATTCGGGCGAAGGATCCTATCATAGCATTGGCTACACTTTTGGTGTTAATACTGGTGAGCGGGATGCCCTCGGGGTACCGAGGGGCGTAATCCACTAGTACTAATCCATATCGATAACCCTTTGAGGAAGGTATAAGAGGTCCTATGATGTCCACTGCTATCCTGGAAAAGGGTATTTCGATAATGGGAAGGGGTTGTAAGGGGGCTCTCTTCTTCGGCCCAGGATCAATGAACTGACATTTAGGACATTGTTGACAAAATTTCCTGATCTGGGAAAATACCCCAGGCCAATAGAACCTCCTTAACAGATATTCTTCCGTTTTTTCTCTCCCATAGTGACCACCCCCCGGTTGACTATGGGCCAGATGTAATACTTGCTGTCTATAGGGCTCGGGAACAAGTAGTTGTTTCTTTTCCTGACTGTCAATATTAGTGATACTATAAAGCAGATTTTTGATTATGGAAAAAGTAGGGCCCTTATCTTCAGGGGTTCGAGGTCGGGCGGTTCTCCAGGCATTAAGTAGACTAGGATCTTCCCTTTGGCACGTACGGAATGGGGGAAGACTGTTGTGGGTGTGGACTCGTGTAATTACCTGATTATAGTCAATGTCCTTTTGTCCATAGAGTCTCATTGTTTCCCGTTTCTCTTTTCTAGTAGGTTTATAACGGATAGCCTGAGGTTGTATTTGCGTGCTGGAAAAAGGGGCATTCTTCCACCAGGTGCTAGTATCTTCCTGATTCCTTGTACTATCCAAAACAACAGCAAAGTCCATATAATCCGTTCCGATTATGGCTTCTTCAACCAGCCGTTCTACTACTCCCATTCTTATGGGTGTTTCTTTCCCTTCCCAAGAAAGGGTGGCCAAAGTCATGGGATATTCTCAGGTTTCTCCATGGATACAGCAAATTGAAACGGTAATCCCAGGAGTAAGGGTATGGCTGTCTATCAGGTCAGCCCTGATTACTGACTGGCTACATACGGAGTCAATAAGTACCATGGTTAGTCTCCCATTGAGTAATAGCTCTTTCTTATAATGGGTATCTTTTCCCCCCTGTAAAGAAAACCCGTCTTCTAGTAATACCTATCTCCATAGGTTCTGGTTACTAGTTTTAAGGGAACATACCCGGGCTATGTGGCCCCACTCCCGCAACTATAACATTGGGGTTGTTGCAAAAATGGTCTCTCTATCCCCCTGGTTTTTACAGGTTCTTTGACCGGTCTTCTTCCCAAGGGTGGAGTCTGTCCCATGTTTTGTCGCGATGTTGTAGGGGCTGTACGATGGAGGGGTGTTTTAAACTCGAGGGAGCGGTGAAAAGCACAGGCCAACTCAATGGTAGTATTTATGTCGGGAGTAGGATGTTGTTTGATCCAGTTGCGGGTGGTGACGGGTAGAGCCTTTAGATATTGTTCCAGCAGAATGGCCTCAATAATATCTTCCCTATTAGTCCCTATGGGCCCAAGCCATTTGAGGCCCAGATCTTTTACCCTAAAATACAAGGCTCTTGGATTCTCGGACGGTCCCCACTTGGCTTTCCTAAACCGAACCCTATAATGCTCTGTGTCAAACCCTACCCTCTCCAGGATGCTCTTTTTAATATCTTGGTAGGGTGTGGTACCTCCCGGGTTCACTGCTTGATAAGCTGCTTGGAGGGTTCCAGTTAATAAAGGGGCAATATACTGACCCCACCTATCTGGAGGCCAGGTGGCTGAAGTGGCAACTCGCTCAAAGTTTGTAAAAAAGGCATCCGGATCTTCGCCTTCCTGGTACCTTTGTAACACTGAGCTTGGTACATTTGGGTGTACTCGGGTGGCCGCGATGGTGTCTGTTAAGGATTTTAGAGTGTTTTCATGTACCAACTGATTGTTGGCCATGATAGTGGCCTGACTCTTATGAGCACTTTGCAGGGCTTCTCTTTCAACCTTAGCTTCTTTCTGTTGTTCTTCACACACGATCTGAAGGTGTCTCTGACCTTCAGCCAATTGCTGCATCATGTCCGCTATTGTGGGGGTACCTTCCATTGTCTCTATCCGTCCTGGGTGCCTATTCCAATATCCCACTTCTGACACCACTGTGATGGGTTCTATGTCTATATGGGATGGATATTGGAATAATACTATAGGCCCCGGGCTTTAGGTTGGATAATTGCTTTATTGGTATGGTTTTACAGTTCCTTTTTTTCTCTTTGTTGGATTTTCTTGGTGGCTTGCTAATGAGTTCACCAGGGCTCTTTGTCCTTCTTTTAGGGGTTCGGTTGGAGGTCTCAAGCCAAGCTGTCCATTGGAGGAATAGGGTCTGTTCTTCTCCCTCGTGACGATGGACCGGGTTCCCCAAAACAGAAAGAACTTAACAACAGGTAAGTGTAGGGGTAGATTTACGGGGTTTTAAGAGGGTTAGTAGGGGTAGTGGGAGGATGGGGGTGTGCAGGGTTGTGGTTGGGTATTTTAATTTTCTAGTGAATTTCACCTTCCCGTGAGTATTCTCCCTTTCTCTCTTCTTTAGTGTCTCTCTATAGCTGGGAGAGGTGTTTTATAACAGTTGTTCGTGGGATTATTCAATTGTGGGGCTCAAAAGACTTCCCCTTCTTTGCAGCACCTTTCCCCATTCCTCCCTTCAGTACCCTTAAACTTCCTCCCACCCGGTAACCACGTAGGCACAAAAGAAAACCGTAGGTACGATCGTACCTGAGAATGCCACGCCCCTCCTGGGACGTGGCGGGCCCCTCCGTGTTTCCCCGGTTTCTCCTCGGCGTTCTTCTGCTGCGGGAATAGTGGTTCTCCGTCCTCAGGCTCCCTCAGGTTGTGGTTGCGGGCTTCCTGGGATCCCTCGTCTTCTGGGAATAACGGCGTCTCCTTGCTCTCCGTCCTCGATGGCAGGGTTCCTTCCTGCTTCTCTGACGCCTCATTCGGGTGTCCGTCGTCAATTTCAAGTTCGTTTTCGGCGCATTCTGCGTCTGACGTCACTCGCTCCACGTTGTTTCTCTCCTGAGCGCCCCAGGGGTATGTTTTTGTCGGCTCCAGGTGACGAAGAGTAACCGAGGCGATAGACGCCCGGTTACAGTCCCATCATGTCCAAGAACAGGTTAGCATAATAGTCCCCTCAAGCCCATAATAGGAACATTAGGAGAAAGGGTACCTGTTCTTGCTAGGAAACACAATTACCTTGCCAAGAAGAACAAAATGGGACCCCCGGCGCTCCGTGCGCTAACTTTGGGGGCATCTCCGATAACTGGGGGAGGAGGAGGGGCATCACGTACCTCCTCTGGTTTTCATACTGGGCCCCTTCTGGGGAATGCGATCTCTGGGTGACCCTCCCTGGGCCTAAAACTGTCCCTCTAGCGGGGGCCAACAGCAGCAAACGACACACTAGGGAGCCTGGCAGTGAGGGGAGCCTCTGACAAGGCTTCCGCCCCACTCGCCCTTCACCGTGACCAAAATCACTGGAGTTTCACGCTCCTGCGGCAGCGACTGGGGGAGAGGGGTCCTCCCCTCACCTTCTCCGCTTCCTGCTCTCCGGGTGGTCCTGGGATCCAGAGGAGACGACCAATGAGGTCGTCCTCCCTCCTTGGGCCGAAACTGAGCACTCGCCCACACCCGATCTGTAGTGCGAGTGTCTCCTGGAGTTCCTGGGCAACAGCATAGATTTTAGGCCAAGAGTCGATGTAGGATGGTACTCCGGGGCCACTCCTCAGAGCGTGCCTCATCTAGGGGGCACTTCACGAAGTTCCCTGCCAACGCGCTCCAGTTACCAAGATCGCCCGTGACGCGGCAGTGAATTTGTTCTTCAGCAATGCACCTTTCAAAGCACTGGGGCAATTAAAAGACAAAAAACAAAGAAAGGGCTAGGATACCGGGAGACTTAGGAAAATAAAACTGGTCCTGTGTATAGTACTCCCATCTGATTCACAACACAAAAAATACACAGTTCCACTAAGGGATAGACAATGTAATCCCAAAAACGATTGAAGAAAGAACGGTCCCTGTGAGTCTGAACAAGAGCCCTCAATCACCAGATGGTGACATGCTTCATCATATGGCTTTGCTCCTCATCAGGCCGGTGCTGCAATGCCTGACGGGCCCCACATGGGGGCTCTTTGCCGGAGATCTTTTAATATAGATGATTGCCGGTTGGTGAATGCTGAAATGTGGGATTGGTACAAAAAAAGTGCTGTTAAAAATGACTAGAGAAAAAAACAATAGAAAAAGTATTTATTAGAAGTTAAACCTCTGTCGTTTAAAAAAATATTGTGTAGGGGAGAGAGATTAGATTAATGTCTAATCTACCCTAATTAAGTGAAATGTCTGATAGACACATGTCCTGCCTACTACATACACAGCGTCCTGCCCATTGGGCTAGTTAGGGCCTACCTTAGGGGTGACTTACATGTAGTAAAAGGGGAGTTCTGGGCCTGGCAAATAAATTTAGGTGACAGGTCCCTGTGGCAGAAAACTGTGCTAGCATGCCTGAGACAGGTTTGAAAGGGTACTTCAGTGGATGCAAGCAGCGCTGCAGACCCACTAGTAGCATTTAATTTACAGGCCCTGGGTATAGAGATACCACTTTACAAGGGACTTATAGGTAAATTAAATATGCCAATTAGGTATAAGCTAAGCATACCAAGTTTACAAGGGAGAGCACATGCACCTTAAAACTGATTAGCAGTGGCAAAGTGTCCAGAGTCATAACGTCAACCAAAAAGGGTCAGAAAAATAAGGAGGAAAAGGCAAAAGGTTTGGGGAATGACCCTGTAAAAGGGCCAGGTCCAACAATACCCAATTGGCATATTTAATCTACTTGTAAGTCCCTACTATAATGCACTACATGTGCCCAGGGCCTTTAGATTGAATGCTACTAGTGAGTCTGCTGCACTGGTTGTACCACCCACATAAGTAGCCCCTTAACCATATCGCAGGCATGCCATTGCAAGGCCTGTAAGTGCAGTTTCACTGCCACTTCGACTTGGCATTTAAAAGTGCTTGCCAAGCCCTAAACCCCACTTTCTCTACATATCAGTAACCCCTAAAGTAGTCCCTAGGTAACCCAGAGGGCAGGGTGCGGTGTAGGTAAAAGGCACAACATATATCTGTGTGTTTTATATGTCCTGCTAGTGAAACATTCCAAAATTTGTCTTCCACTGCTATGAGGCCTGCTCCTTTCATAGGCTAACATTAGGGCTACTCTCAAATACTGTTCGAGTGGTAGATTCTGATCAGAAAGGAGTAAACAGGTCATATTTAGTATGGCAAGAATGGTAATACACAATTCTGCTTATTGGTACGGTTGGATGTTATATTATTATTTTAGAAATGACACTTTTAGAAAGTGAGCCTTTCTCTGCACTTATAATCCACCTAAGCCTTACAGCCTGTCTCCAATCCACATCTGGGCTGGCTGACAGCTCCCTTGTGCATTTCACCCACACAACACAAACACAGGATACGCAGTCAAACCTGCACTCATCTGCATACTGAATGGCTCTTCCTGGGCTGGAAGGGTGGAGGGGCCTGACACTTACATTTCAAAGGCTAGTGGCCTGCCCTCACACAATGGACTGCCAATCCCCCTACTGGGACACTGGCAGACAGACCTGTACTGAAGGGGGACCTTGTGCACTTCAAAACCACTCTTTGAAGTCTCCCCTACTTAAAAGGCACTTTTGGATATAGAACCTAGGTCCCGGACCCCACCATCTTCCAGGGACAGACACTCTGAACCAGATCCTGCAACCTGCCAAGAGGAGATGCCTGGCTGACCAAAGGACTCCTCTGTACTGCTTTGCTGTGAAGGACTGCTGCCTTGCTGTTGCCCTGCTGCCTTCCTGGCCTCTGGCTCTGCTGAAACATGCTCTCCAAGGGCTTGGATTGAGCTTGCCTCCTGCTCCTGAAGTCTCAGGACCAAAAAGACTTCTCCTCTATAAGGAAACTCCTTGTGCGGCAAAAATCAACGTAAGCCTGCTGGAATCGATGCACAGCCTGACCAGTGGTGAAAGAATCACCACATCTCCGAGCCAGAATGACGCAGCCTGGCTCCCCAAGTGGAGATCGACACAGCGACTGAGTTGCAACCAGAACTTCGATGCACAGCCATACCGGGTCAATGCACTGTGAGCCGGAACGACGCAGTCTGACTTCCTGTGTAAGGAATTGACGCAGCACCTGCCATGCAACAGAAACTCCAACACATCATCATACCGGATCGACACTGCACCTGTGACTTCATCCTGTATGCCCAGGATTTCCACACATCGTCCCTGGGCATCAAAAGACCCTGCATCGCAGTGAGGACCCTAGACTGCATGGCAGAAATCAATGCAAAGCCCTTGCAGCATGGAAAAATTCAATACATCATCTGTGCGCTTCAGGAAATCCGACGTGCACCTTCCTTTTGCCATGCATCACCTTCTCGGCGGTCTTTATGTGGTAATTTTGACGTATACCAAGTACTTTGTGCACACAAGAGACATTTCTTGATTTCTAAAGACTTAAGACTCTTGTTTTTATTGCAAAAGTTATATTTCAACTTGTGCTTATCAAATCTTGATTGTTTTGACCTTAATTTACTTAGATAAATACCTTAGATTTTTCTAAACCTGTGTGGTGTATTTTTGTGGTGTTTTCACTGTGTTATTGCATGATTTATTGCAAAAATACTTTACACATTGCCTTCTAAGTTAAGCCTGACTGCTCAGTGCCAACCTACCAGAGCCTGGGCACAGGATAGTTCGGATTGTGTTTGACTTACCCTGGCTAGGATTGTGGTCCCTACAGATGTAAATACGCTCCTTATTTAGGACAGTATCCTGTTTATGAAAAATGGGTACTATGTCCTAAGCGGAAACTAACAAAAACAATCAAACAAATTTATAGAAAAGACAGAAAGCATACCTAAAGACGAGGATGTCAAAAAACAAAAACTGGAAATGTATGGTGTAAACTGCTTTGCTAATGTTGTTCTCAATGTTCACTTCCATCTACCACATTTTGTAAGTGCAATTCAAGAAAAAACATGGAACACATTGTGCACAGCATTGTTTAACTCCTATAATGGTTATCTTGTGACAGAAGTATAATACATTCTGCTTCAGGCATTCAAGAACTAGTAGACAAGTATAGTGGATCTGTAGTATTTAGTCTAAAAGCTCAACAAGATGCAAAGGAATTTATTATGGTGATCCTTGGAGTTTTAAAAGAACAAAATGTAAATATTGTTGACATATTTGTACTCAGTTATACATGGAACAATGAGTGTGAATATTGCTCTTTGTCATCTACAACTTAAATCCAATATAAGCGATTTCTGTACTTAATCTGTCAGAATCTAAAAGTGTATCTTTTGATAAACTAATAAAAAAGAGTGACCAAAACATGACCTGTCCCATTCACTGTGTACATTGCTTATACAGAGAAGTGGCAAATATGTTATAGCAATGTCTCAATGATGCAGAGCAGATGGAACAAAATTGGACACCGAGATTCCAAACTTTAAAGCTGGACAGATATAAATTTCTGGTAGAACATACTGTACCTTGTCTATCATTTTCCATAAGGGCCTTAATATTACATCTGGACATTATAATGTATATTTAAAGACTCACACTGGATGGCTGGAGAGCAATGAAAGCAGTCTGCAATTCAAACAAAAACTGCCTTTCAAGCTTTTCAATTATTATCTGCTCTTCCAAAGTTCTAAGAAAGATTTAAAAACAATATATGATACAGTCTTCTGTGTTGATATTTACTGCTTAATATATCATTCCGCCTACCGGGGATCATGTCTTCAAAAAGATGTCACAAAAAGAACTGTAGATGAAAAGTGGTCAAAGGATTTCTGCTGAAAAAGAAATGTACAGTTTTCTCACTACATGGATCATTACTGTTTAAGACATAATTCAGCCTATCACAGGTGATTTCAACAAAAGGATATCCAAAATGAAGTGTTGAACAAATATCTTCATATGATTTCTGGAAGAAAATGACTATACTGTATAGTCTTCTCTCTACGTGGATCATCACTGTTTAAGACATCATTCGGCCTATCAAGGGTGATGTCAAGAAAAGGATATCGAAAAATTAAGTGTAGCTATAATATCTTCATAGGATTTCTGGAATAAAATGACAATATGATCTTCTGTTCACATTGATCAGCACAGTTTAAGAAATCATTCAACCTATCAAGGGTGATGTCAACAAATGGATATCCAAAAATGAAGTGTGGATAAAACATCTTCATAGGATTTCAGGAAGAAAATGAATATATGTTTTCTCACTATGTGGATTATCATTTCTTAAGACATCATTTGGCCTATCAGGGGTGATGTGTACAAAATGATGTGGAAAACATCAAGACTGGATTATATTTGTTTGTAGTTTTGTACCAGCTATAATATTATCCAAATTATTTTTAACATACAATTTTTTGGTTAATGTAGTAAGTGTGGCTTAATCAAATAATGTAACATTTGTAGCGAGTGCAATTTACAGTATAACTTACTTGCAGTGAAATACTGTGGAGATAAGGGTTTTTTCTACAATCCAAATGATTGTTTTTCCCCACTGTTCAAAGATGAGTATACAGTATTCTGTTTATAGGTACTAGTATGAAGACTGAGAACAGAAAAGAGGAAAAATAAAAGATTTTAGCAAATTCTCATACACTGCTATATCATAATTAATATATACTGCTTTGTTTTACATCTCTTATAAGAATCATACTAACATATTTATATTCTTCTTTTTTTCAACAGTATTTGGAGACATATGTCATAAAAACTTTGAAGATAGTAGAGTGTCAGAAAATTTTTTTCAGGCATGTATTGTTTGTATTTTGCCAGTAATGTGTTTTCTGGTTACTGATCTGTACAGTATCTGACACACACACTCAGTCAGTGTGCAATGTAAGTACTCACAAAACAGTATACACATCACTTATACATTCAATTACTCATTCAGTTACTCATTCACACTGATATACTATCACTAACTCACACATACACCACTCATACAGTCATTAAGGAATCCAGATATCACTGGTACAATTATTCACCCATATACCACTGATGATCTTACTTAGTCACTGATAGTACTACTCATGCATCCACTTACTTAGCCATACAGCAACTACTAGACCCTCTAACTCACCTACACAATAACTCATACACCAACTCACTCATCCATACAACCACCCATGCACCATATAATTCACAGATTCAGTCATTCATTCACTCACTCATACAGTTACTCATGAACCCAGCTACTTACACATACAGTCACTCACGCACCCATTCACTAACCTATACAGTCACTCATGCAGACACTCACTCACCCATACTGAGAGTCGTGCACCCTGTCACTATCCCATACTGCCACTTACGTATCCACTCATTCACCCACCCATACAACAACTCACACACCCGTTCACTCAACCATACAGGAACTCATGTATCCTATCACTCACTCATAGAATCACTCGTGCACCCAGTCACTCACCCATACAGCCACGGTCACTGACCATATCATGAGAGATGTAACATGTGAGGTCACAAGCAGTGCATTATAGGGCACAAGTTATAGTTAGCTCAGGTAACTATAACTGAAAATTTCTATGGTTTTGTATGTCTCAAATGTGAGCCTAACTATAACATCTCTGTAACCTTTGTTTTTTTCAGAGAATATTACCTAGTGGCGTTTGCCACTAGGTGGTTATAGTTAGGACCTAGTTTCTAAAGAAATAGCAAGTTTTGCTAATAACGTTGCTGCCTTTTAATGAATCTTTATGA
Source organism: Pleurodeles waltl (assembly GCF_031143425.1). Taxonomy (NCBI): domain Eukaryota; kingdom Metazoa; phylum Chordata; class Amphibia; order Caudata; family Salamandridae; genus Pleurodeles; species Pleurodeles waltl. Next base: position 274,188,085 of record NC_090444.1, on the reverse strand, counting down.
TTTTTTTTACAAGGAAATATGACACTCACTTCAGCATCTGCCTGGAAAGTTTCCCTTCATTTGTGTCGGAAGTGACGTAATGAGGGATTTGGTTATTGTTGGAGATAGATATATACATATATATATATATATATATAATTTTTTTTGGGGGGGTCCTTTGGCCTTTGGGGTCCCCTTGAATTTTCCTTACACCTTCCTCCCCTCAATGTGCCGAAGTGGGTTTATTTGGAGTTTGGTGGCTGCCTCAAACTAGATTTTAGCGTTAGATGTTGGAGGCCATTATGATTACCATAGTACAGTACCCACATACACCCCAGCCCACAGATCCAAGTTGAGTACGTACAAGGACTTTCACCATCTTGAAAATGTCCAAAGTGGGTAAGGGTTGGCCCCAGGAACTCCACTGGTTAGGGCATGCCAAGGCAGCATTCCCACCCACTAACTTCTGCCAAGTATAAATGTGGCTTTTCCATGCATCCACTTCAGAACACACCTGGACCAGAGGAATGGCAGAAGAGGATTGGACCTGCTGCTTGTGACCTGAGTGGACCCCTGAAGGACTGGGCCTTCTCCCACTTGTTCCCAGACAAAAAAGTGGAATCCAAGGGTCAATGGACTGACCTCTTGTTCAAGATAAAGGAATGGAACAAGCTACAAGATAACATTTTTTAAACTGCTCAGCTGAGCAGTGGCAACTGGACCTGGACTGGACCCTGATGTGGTCTCTGCCTGATACCCTGAAAGGCTCCTTTAGGGGAGACGAGTGCTATCTCATAGCACTGTTCCTGTTGGTCTGACCGGCGGGAATGCTTTATTGCAATGTTCCTGCTGGTCAGACCAGCGGGAACATTGTAATAGGGCAGGGGGGTCGCTGCCGCCATTGCGTCCCCCCGCAAGTTTGACGGTCCCACAGTGAGACCGTCAAACTCATAATGAGGCCGTAAGTTCCTCCCGTAAGGTCCTGGGAGGCTAAAGTTGTATGCATGTAGTAGATTGGAACTTGAAGGACTAAAGTCAGAAGGTAAAATCTTTGAGCGGGACGGGTTTGGTTGGTGTATCACAGTTGGCATCAAATTGCACCTAGGTCCTTGTCTACCATAACCATTGACTATCATTGACACTCTATGCTTCTTGCGACTATTCCTATTTAAAACTTTTTTAAAAAAAATCTTTGGTTCCCCATATTAGCTATTCGTCCTTTTGGTTTCAGTATTTAAATGAAATTGTACTTAATTTTGTTCTAATTCAGTTTGGGTTTTTTATTGTTTTGCATTTTACTTCATTATTACTGTTTTCTGTACTCCATAAATGTGTTGCCTAAAGTTTAGCATGTCTGCTCTGTGCCATAGCTACCAGGAGGACGAGCTCAGGTTAATTTAGTGATTTTGAGAGTTCACCTTTCAAAGGTTGCAATAATTCCTTGAGATGGATAGTCATCACCCACCACCCCCAAAAAAATTATACAGTTTCTTATACATATATAGTTATGGTTAGGTCAGAGTTTCCATTGAAAAGGGCAATTTTCGTTTTCTCAATTACTTGATTGCCGACTGAAGTAGCTATACAAAACATTACAAATAAAAAGTACATCCACTTTGGGTTTACATTTCAGTAGTGGTGTAAGTAAGGGATTGAGACCCTAACTTGAGAATTTCTGCAGTTTTTTCAGTTTTAATATACAATCACTTTAATTGTGCTTTTTATCATAAATGTCTATATTTTTGTTTAAAAATATGTTAATGAGGGACAAGCAAAGCTAACCATAGCTTCACTATATATCACTGAAAACTGCAACCTCGTAAAAAAGGAGAGGCACTCAAGGAGCTGGGTGCCATGTGTTTTATTATATCTATTGTTTGGAAACACTTTTGATACCATAAATGGTTGTATTTGCAATTTAAACCTTATATCTCAAATAGGAAGTAATACAAACTTTTGCAATATCCAGGTCTTGATCTGCCTTTACTTAACAATCATTGGCAAAGCAAATAGGTTGCACCTTTTGACTTTGCCAATGCAGATCTATTGAATTTACCGTTAAGCAACTGCTAACGCATCCCTTTATGACTAATTTACTCACTTTGGGACTCGTTTTAGGCCAATGAATCTTTTGACCCTGATTGAAGACACCTTAGGACGAGATAGCTAATCAGCATGTCAATCAATATGTCAATAATGTAATCAAAGTTCACTGTAATACGACACTTCAAATTAGTCAAAGACATTTAATAGAACTTTCAAACCACCATGACCTTTCAGTCATGAATAACCACACCAGTTTAATATGATTTTGTGAAGTTTATTCCCTATTGATTACAATTCTACTAATAAGTTTATTAGTCTCAAAACCAAGAAACACATCAGCATAGTAACAATTTGGCAACTCTGATAAGATTTCATCAAAGTAAGAATCACGAACATTAGACCATAACACAGCGTCAGCATAGGTTATCCTTAGCAGAGTAAGGTTAGCGCATTATTTCAACAAAGCATAGATTCAGTCATTTGTCTATTTGCGTCAGTTTAGTGAATCCCTCTCCTAACCTCAAATTAGAATTGGCATGTTGGGCTTCATGCAAAACAATTTAGTAACATCAATTTAGAAAACATCTAGCTATGGTCTCTGTTAAAAGAAGCAGTTGGTACCTAGAAAGGAAAAGCAAACAGACAATTACAATTTCATTGTCATATAGTTACCCTCCGTATTGGGTCAGCACTCAGGTTCGGTCTTCGTCCTCAGGACATCAGTTGATTCGCCATCAGCCAGGAATTCAGCAATCGGATAAAAGGGGCACTTCCCTCATAAGGAGGTAAAGTGTAAACGGGCAATATAAGGTAAGAATGGTTTTAAGAACCAAACAGCAAAGTCTCTATGCAGAGTGACAAAGTGTCTGGATCATAGCAAATCGCATCAGCATCTCCCTAACTCTCACCTAGGGCCAGATGTAGCAAAAATAAAAATTGCGACTCGCATTTTGCGAGTGGATGCGACTCGCAAAATGCGAGTCGCAATTTGGAATGCCAGAAAAAAAAAACGATCCGATTTTGCGATTCGCAGCCGGTCTCGCAACGCTGTGTGCTGTTTGCGAGTGTGCAAAAAACGAACTCGCAATTAGTGAGTAGGTGTCGCAAATTGCGACTACCTTCAAAATTGCTTACAGGTGCAGCAGAACACTCCAGAAAGCACACCAGAACACTCTGTAAACACTTCCTGGCACATGATGATGACATCACAGCCAGGAAGTTAACAAATACACCTGGGAGGAGGCTGGACCACACCCTTTTATAACTGCCAGTCTTCACACTGAACAAGCAGCAGCAGCCATGGAGGGAACCCCACGAAGAAGAAAACTCAAATTTTCTGAGAGGGAGCTGGAGGTGCTGACAGAGGAATGCTGTCAGCACCATGATGAGCTTTTTGGGAGAGCAGCCCTCACTGTTCCTGAGGCCACCAAAAAGAAACTCTGGCAGGACATTCAAGAAAAAATTAATTCCCTGGGTGTGAGCCACAGGACAATTGAGGACATAAAGAAGAGGTGGTATGACCTCCGCTCCCGGACCAAGGAGAGGGTGGCAGAAAGGCTCTGGGAGATGAGAGGCACTGGAGGGGGACCATCATCTGTGCCACCACCCACACCCCTGGAAGAAAGGGTGGAGGAAACATTGGAGCAGGAGGCAGTGTGTGGATTTGGGGACCTGGACACCTCAGAGCCCAGTACATCAACCGGTGAGTATCATGTGATAAGCCTGTACCCCTATCAATGTCATACCCCACCCACCATGTACACAGGTGCATGCACAACCAAGATAGCTCCATTACAGGGTAGAAAAAGCCAGAATGATGCATTATGGGAAATGTAGTCAAATAGGCAGTTCATAGTCAAATGTTTATTAGGAATTGTGCAATAGATACTAGACACTGGCAGTGTGTTCCCCATGTCCCACAGGTCTCCAGCAAGACACCCCCAACACCCCAACCACCCAGGCCCAGGAGGACACCCCAGGACCCGCCAGCACCCCCACCTGCACAGTCAGCAGCATTCCAGCATTAGTAACGCCTGCTGCAACAATCACGCCAGAAGCTGCCCCAGCAACAGGCAGGGAGGATACAGGTGGGAGCACAGGGCAGCCACCGCTGTGCAGGCGTCGCAGGTCAAGACCATCTGGATCCGGGATACTTCCTCCAACCAGCAGTGAGGCACATCTGCTGCGGGGTCAGCGCCTGCAGAACAGAATATTGGGCAGGATTAGTGGTGTGCTGCACCGCTTTGTTAGACACAACCATGCAAGCATGCAGCACCTCAACAGACGCATGGACATGATGTGCCAGAACACTGGGGACATTGCCCTTGCCATTAGGGAACTGGCAGGCGGACTGCTGGGCCAGGCAGAGGCTGGCCGGCGCAGAGATCGCCAGACAATGCAACGACTGGACAGGATGGCCACATCGATCGGCAGGCTAGCCATTAATACAACAGGCCTGTCGAGGAGGACAGTTGGCCTGCAAATAGAGATGGGCCATTTTGCTGGGGATGTTGCCAGGGGCCTGGGACGTCTCACCCACATAATTGAACTTATGGAGACAGGGGAAATGTCAAGGGCCACCGGGGAAACACCCCAAGACAGTGAGGAGGGCTCAACAGTGAGCAGTGTATCTGCCACTGACAGCAGGGTGCTGAGGAGTGGTAGGCACAGCACCACGGACGCAGCAGGGACCAGCCAGGCTGGCAGGAGGGGCAGGAGAACATAGATGACACCCAGGACCAATAAATGTGGCACATGGTGTTAATGTGCCACATGACTGGTTGGCATTTCCCTGCCCATGGACAATTTCAACTTGTATATAGTTTCTCAATTACAGTAATAAAACAGTTATTTTTGTTCCACTTAACAAATGGAGTTTTTGGTTAATAGGTGAGTATGGTGGGAGTTGACACGTACCGTCCAAAATATTGTGTTGCAATGTGTTCCCATCTCAGTCTGCCTTGATTAGCTAGACTCCTATCCCCATGATGGCGATGTGGTTGTTCTTGCTCTTCATCATCAGGATCTGGGTCTGCAGGGGTGAGAGGTAGCCCACGTCGGGTGGCTATGTTGTGGAGGATGGTGCATGCGACCACAATTTTGAATGCGGTAATGGGGGTGTATTGGAGTGCACCTCCACTGCGGTGGAGGCATCTGAATCTTGCCTTCAGGAGTCCGAAGGTGCGCTCTATCAGGTTCCTGGTCCTCTTATGCGCACTGTTGTATTGCCTCTCAGATTCAGTTCTGGGTGTCAAAAACGGAGTCATGATCCAAGGCCTAAGAGCATATGCACTGTCACCTGTTGGGCACAAAAAGTACACTGTTAGGAAGTCCAGATTGTCGTGCACAGTGACCTGTGTGTATGTCTGCAAGTGTCTGTGGCTCTACCTAGGAGGTAACCGTCTCCGAATTCCCCACGTTCCAGGCGTTGATGTATCCCACTATGCCTAAAAATGTATGAGTCATGGGTACTGCCTGGAAACTTAGCTACGATGTCCGTGATGACATAATGGGCATCACAAACGACCTGTATGTTGAGTGAGTGGGTACACTTTCTGTTGCGGAAAATGTGTTCCAGATTAGCAGGGGGGCATATTTAAATGTGTGTCCCATCTACACACCCTATGACATGGGGAAAGTGGGCAATGCGGTAAAAGTCCAGCTTGGTGCTGTTGATTTCTGCCTCATTCCTTGGTAAGTATATGAAGTGAGACATGTGCGTGACTACGGCATCTAGGAAGGCCCTGAGGAACCTTGACACTGCACTTTGGGATACCCCACCTGCCACAGCAATGACCCCCTGATAGCTCCCTGAGGCCAAGAGGTGCAGTGAGCATAGTACTTGCACATGTGTAGGAATGGCGCAGCCACGCAGAGTCTGGTGTTCTAGCTGTGGTTTCAGTAAATCAATTAATTCTAGGATGGCTGCGCTGCTAAGGCGGTATTTGTCATAGATCTCCTCTTCAGTTTGCTGAAAAAGAGTCTGCCTGGTTCTATATATCTTCTCCTGTCTGTGGCCCCTCCTCCTCCTCTGCTGGGCTGCGTAGACTCTCCTCCTCACTGCTATCAGGTATATCTCCGCCATCTTGAGAAACCCAGATGGCTTCTGGGTCCCCTTTTATACTTTGGTAATGGTTACCACCTGCTCTGAGTTAGTGGTAAATGGGACATGCAAACTGGGCTTTTTGCGACTAGTCGCAATTTGCGAGTTGCAATTGCATAAGGTTTGCGACTCGCAAATTGCGACTTGCTATTTGCGGGTCGCAAAATGGGGTCGCACCGGATGTGACTCGCAAACGGGTCCCATCGCTTTTTGCGAGTCGGAAATGGGCTTTTTGCATCCCATTTCCGATTTTGCACTGTCGCAAATTGCGATTCTGCCCGTTTGCGAGTCGCAAACGTTTGCTACATCTGGCCCCTAGTCTCCTATTCTCTGCTGTTCTGATTTACTTCCTGGTGTCAAGGGTTTTTATCCAATTTCTGTTGTACATCCCCCTAAAATTTGGTTGGATAAGGGGTTGCACCCCACTATCTCCCTCCAATAGATTTCCGATTACTTCATCAAATTTGTCACCCCATAACAGTTCTCACGTATTTTATTGGTCCTTATGATTGACGTCTTTAGCGGGTGGAATGTCCGGTATGATTTTAAACTCTCATGGTCCTTTGCACATTTTCGGTCAGTGGCTCCATTGTCTGTACCGGTTCAGGCGACCTTGTACCTGCCAGTGGTCTACACTGTTGCATTCAGCTAAAATGTTTCTACAAGCAAGTCGAATTTCATAAGAACGGATCTACTACAGTAGAAAACAAGAGTTCATGTCCTTCAGCAAGTCAGCACACTGCACGTTAGAAAAACACATTTAATATGAAACCAGGCAGCTAGGTCTCGACTCATGCTAACTAAGGCCTAATGATTTATTAACAAAACCTAAACATATAACCTATTATTATTAGTTCAAAATCATCTCTTAATATAACATTTTATAATTATTAGTCAGTTTCATTAGTTCCCGTATATATTGACGGCCACTCCCCGTGGGCACATTTCAAGCACACGTTTTAGCAAAACATATTTATAAATTTTCTATGCGATATTATTACACATTAGTTCATAAACATTTCATGTTAATATTGATTATATAAGCTACGCTCTCTCACAACACTGAACAGAAATAAGCATTTGCTATGCAACGGGTCTCGCATTTGCTGAAGTTAGAGCTATTAGCATTGTAAACTCCAAACCGGACATAAAACACAGCACAATCACGCTGAAATAAAAAAATAAAAAATCAAGCGTGATCGTGCTATGTAAATTCCAGCGCGATCGCGCTGCTTGGAAAATATAAAGATAAAGATAAAGCAGTCTGGAAACCAGGCTGAAAACATGGAGCCTCGTTTCTTATCAGCAGTTGGCCGGAGCGCTCAAGGAGGGCTAAACACCAAAAGGCATGACGTATGCATGCCTTTCACTAATAAAATCAAGAGGATTTTAAAAGGCAAGCACCCGAACCAGTGAAAGTGACGGACGTGACATGGCCGTGGTTAAAAGCCCAAAGAGAGATTACTACAGGGACGGATCGCTTGTGCACTCGACCATAAAAAGTGCTCATTTGCAGATACGAAACAGCATAAGCAATAAAAAGAGGTGCAATGTATATACATGCATGTGTCATCGTGCATGCAGACATTTGTTTTATGATGGCTACAGTGGCTCACTGTGTTAAGGCATATGCATGCATGGTCGCACGTACATCATGAGGCAGCCACAATTAAATTATGATCAGTCCAAGAAGGTGCAGTAAATTTTAAACAAAATAAAGTTTGCGTAAGAGCAACTTTTAAGAAACTAGTGGCCCAGTAGCAAAATTGCAGTTAATTTGGGGGGAGAGAATTGCAGGAGGGAGCACTCGGACCGATGGAGCAATGGAGGAGCTGGCAGGGTGGGGTTAAAAAAATAAAATGAAGAAAAGCCAGACTTGGAGGCCTGGTGGAAGCAATGGACTACATGGTGGGAATAGGAATGCAGAGAGTGTGAGGTGGTTGAAGACTTGAGGAGGGATGCTGCACACAAGGGAGAAAGAGCAAGAAAGCACTTGCAGTCCTACGGAATGTTAAATGAAAAAAGAAAACGTGTAGTTCCTGGAGTGAGTAGTGGAAGGATAGAAGTCACCCAATGAGAAGGAGAGCAAAAAAGCTATGTTTCAGGGAGGGACAAGCACAAGAAAAGAAAACTATCAAATAAGAACCAAACAAATAAGAAATCTTACCAATGACAAGCAATGGGCTGAACCAAAGTGCATTTTTGGTACTGGCTACAACAGGTCTTTGACAACAGACAACTAAAGGCTGCCTGCAAGCGAGACCTTACAATAGCGGTCATGTTGGCAACACACTGGCCAAGCAGCAACCATATAGGAAGAGTGGAGCATGGAAGGGAAAAGTGAATGTAATTATACAGAAACAGCAAACGAAAGTGAGAGGCTGGAATGAGATTGGATGTGACTATAGCATAGAGGGGAGAGGTGGAAGGACAAGAGCAGAAAAAGCAAGTGAAGCTAAGAGGACCGAGAGAGAGTTAAAGGGTAAGTGAAGTTGTGAGACTCGGAGGGGCGGAACCGGCAAGAGAATGTATGATACTCGGAGAGAGAGGGAAAGGGGAGAAGTAAGTGTCAAGTATAGGAAGGACAGAACCAGCGAAAAATGTGAAAGGCCAGAGAGAGAAAGAGAAAAGAGGTGCTGTAAAGAGTAGAACCAGCAAGACAAGATAAAGAGGCAGGTGGCGAGAGGCGGGCTGAAGAGTAGAGGATGGAGGGGATAGGCGGATGTAAGAGAGTCAGAACTAGTGAGAAACAGTAAAGCTGAGGAAATTATACAAAGGAGAAGTGGGGAAGATGGGCAGAAGCAGGGAGAGTAGGTTAGGGGCAGGGACTACATATAACAGATTAGTAGAGCATTCAAGAAAGGTATGGACAGAACAGAGGCAGAACCAATAACTGAAGGTAAGAGGTTGAGGGCAGACAGAGTGAGGGGAAGGTGAGAAGTGGAGAAATACTATCAGAACCAACAAGAAAAGTTAAGGGACTTGGTGGAGTGCTACGAATTGAAGAGTAGGCCCTGAAAGAGCAAGTGGATGTAAGCAGACAATTGTAATAGATGAGGAGTGCTTAACGGTGACTGAAGAACGGAGGAGAAACGTGGAAGGAAAGGCTCAGAACAATCAAAAGCAGGTAGGAGCTTGGATGAGTTAGTGGAAGGGGAGATGTGGTGAAGAAGGAATCCAAGCAAAAGATAGATATAGAAATGAAGGGGAAATGTTGATGTAAGGGGTGATAACTAAAGACTTTGAGAAAAGGTTAGAGTCCCGGGAAGAGGTGAGAGCAGAAAGATACAGAGAAAAGAATGGAGGGCAGAGCTGATTGTAGGAAGGGTGAGAAAAGATGAAGAGCTGAAACAGTGACGGAGGCAGGAATGTCAGATGCAGGTATAAGGAAGAACAAGCACCAGAATGGCAGGGTGTAAGAGGGGTAGAACCAACAATAGAAGTAAGAATATGGGCAGAGGGGAAGCACAGAAGTGGATGATTGTAAGAGACTGCAGGGGGAAGGAAAGGAGAAGGGGAAGGAGTGGGGTTGATTTAAGAAGGCAGACCCAGCAAGTGAAGCTGGGTACTTGAGGCGATATGAATGGTGAAGAAGCATGGAGGACAGAGAAACAAGTAAGAGGTGCAGAAGAGCAAGAACATGTAGAGATTTGAGGGTGAGAGGAACGGGAGAGGTAGGTGTGAGATTGGGGGAAAGATCAGAGGTGAACAGTAGAGCTTGGATGGCAGATGTGGGTGGAAGAGAGGCAGAACAAGCATGAGACTTTAAGAGGCTGGGCAGAAATGAGAGGTATTGAGTATAATGGAGTAAGAGAAAGGTGGATGTAAGCAGGGCTAACAGGCAAGAAGAGGGAAGAGTCCATAGGGGAGGAAGGAAAAGGTAAAGAGTGATTGTATGGATTAAAGAATGAGCAAAAAGGTGCAAGAGGGTGCAAAAGAGGAAAAGGGAATAGGATATACGATGAGCAAATTAGGAAAAGTATGTTACTAAGAGGCAGTTGTGGGAGAGAAGGAAAAACAAATTGTAGACTAAATCAGAACAGGATGTACAGAACTGTTTAAAAGCAATACTGTGCCTGGCATTGTGTTAAAGGGTGATTTATCAATCATTCTTCTTAATACAACATCATCCCTTTCTTTGTTGTTGCTGTCCCCTCTAAAACCAATGAAAAATGACCTCCTGAATCTCCTCCTTTGTTGACCATAATTAATGTAATATCTGTGTTCAAGCCTGCTTCTGCTCATTTACTGGGATGGAACAGCTCTTCTTGCTGTCCCAAACAGTTTGTACCCAATTCATGATTGAGGAGGTAAAGCAGCCCTGCAGCATTGAATTTCCCACATGGTGCTTATTACTCAATTTAGAACAATGTAGTATTCAAAGTACTGCCCTGTTGTGACATACCTCTTTTCAATTTTAGAGTCCAGCCCCTCCCATTTCAGTCATGTTCTAAACATCTCGATAGCGAGACTTGTACCTATTTACTCTTTATGGTATCTTACTTGCTTTATTAATACGATCTTTTGGTTTCTCTCTCATATTGTAGGCAGTTGATACAGAAAGTAACGTTTCCTTACGCTGATCTTTGCAATGATCAGTGCTCTCCCGAAGAGAAAGTTTGGTCCTGCATCCAAGCAGTTGCCTCCTGCATGAAGATTAATTCAAACTTAATACTAAGCAAACAGAGGCCCTCATCTTTAGATGATATGCTTAGATATGGTCTTCTCTTAAATGGCCCGTGTTGCTGGGCTGATTACCCAACCCAGTCGAGTCAACAAAAAATCTTATTTCCTTCTCTGACTAGATCGGTCATCTTTCTTCCACTTGCTTGCATTACAGCTGTATGCTATGCAAAATCATCCCTTATCCTCTGTCATAATAATGTACATTTATTTATGTTCCTGACTATATAAGATCAACGTTGTCTAGGGCATCCTGCCTTTAGCAGTCACAGACTTAAAAGCATTCAAAACACTGCTGCATGCATCTTCCGAGGACTGCCCCCTTGCTCTGCCATCTTCTGCCTCCTTCTTCTGTCCATTGGCTTCCAGTCCCAGAGCTATTTACCTTGAAAGTGTCGGTTATTTGTCATTGTGCCTTCAAAACATAGTTCCTTCCTCTCTTCAGCATTACATCACTTCTTGTAATCCTTCCAACACCCTATGCTCTGCGACAGCCAAAAAATAAAAAATAAATAACTTGCCTTTTCTCGCATTAGTGGCATTAAAAAATGTACTATTTTCCAAAATTTCCCAGGAAGAATGGAAGGGGAGGAAGCTCTAATATCTTCCAAAAAGTACTTGGAAGGCTTAATTTATTAAGTTGAGATCAATCAGTCTGATCCAGGGTGTCTGACAGTGAAGCATTTGCCAAAATGCCACATTATACTAGATAATCCTACGTAGTACACATTAAGATGCAACATTTAATATTTGTTGTGCTGCAATTCCTTGCCGAAGAACTGTAAAATCCCTGTAAAAATTGTTAATCCATGTTAGACTTAGTCCAATATTAGTGAGTCAGTATGCTTTAAAATGCGTTGTTTTCCACATATTGTCCAAACACGACTCCAGTGCATGGCACCACTACAGTGATGGGATCACGAGATCACCAGATCACCAACAAGTACATTTGAGTCTGTCTCTGAATATGGCTTCACATCCAGCAGTTGAAGAGTTTTAAATTGTGGGTCTAATTGTGCCTTTGTCCATACAGCCTGTGGGGTACTGCTCTAGGGGTCCACTTGGTAATTAATAAAACTGGTTTCTTTCAGGAGTGGGGATTCAGAGCTCTTGAACGGGGAGCAGTAAATGAATGAATCACCCCTTTTAGCTGGCGCTTCTGCAAAGATTGACGCTTTGAACAGAATTGAGCACTCAATACCCAGAATAAGCTGTCTGGGGTGTGGCTAGAGACAAGCAGAATCAACAGAAATGGGCGAGCCACTGAAAGGTCAAGCCAGGCTCAAGCCTGAAGCCTGGCTGTGGCTCAGCTCAAAAGACTGTTGGAACCTGGGAAATTTTAAGGATTTTGGGGGCCATGGGTCGATGGTATTTGGGGGGGGCTGTTTGGAACAGCTTTAAATTAATGATCCAGTTTTAGCTCTTTCATGCTTTCTTTGGCCGGGTCACTGACAATGCACAGGCACATTCATCCAAATTCTAAATGTGTTTACATGTAATATTCAGGGATAGAGATATGTGATTTCAATATTGCAGCACAGCTACAGCTCACTAATATTACTGCAAATAATCTATGTAACACACTCCCATTTCTCACATGTCAGGTCCTGTTTTCATCCTAAAACAAAAATCTTTTTATTAGAAGGCGTGGTCTCGCCACAGAGGAAGATGGCTGCCAGAAGTGAGCGCTCCGCGAGGTGGCTGGGCTTGGGCTGGAGACGGGGGCACTGCAGAGGCGTGGAGCATCTTTCTATGGTTGCGGGGGCGGCTGGAAGACGCCGTGGTAGCGGCGGCGATCCCCGGGGGCGCCACGGACCTGCGGCACCGGGCAAAATGATGCGGCCGCGGTGCGGCCTAGGGCGGGGCTAGGAGCCGCGGCCTCCTGTGATCAGCAGACCCAACGCTGCTCCCGTGTGCGACTGGATTGGACTGGAGCAGAGTGGGAGCTCCTCCACGTTACACCCCCTGCGCCCCCCCACTACAACCCTTGTCAGCTCCTTATGCTGCCGCTCGTACGTGGCTTGTGGTGGGGGCCTGAAATTGTGCCACTTTGCTGTGCCTGGTTACTGGACTCAGCCTGGTGCCGCTTCTGGAGTAGCTGGAGTGGGGCTGACACCAGGCATCGCCAACAGACCCACGTGGCGATGGGGGCCCAGCGGGGAGTCACCCCTTTATTGGGTGCACCTTCTTCTCATCTCCTCCCTGCACTCGCCTGCCTCCCCCTAACCCTCCCTAGCTGGAGGACCCCTGCTGCTGCGAAGAGGACATGTGGACCAGCAGTGGCCAAGTTGTCAGGGCTGGGGGAGGACAGTAGAGTGGACAGATGGACGCGCTGGCCTCCCTCGGCAATGGGTGACCTGGTAGTGCGAGGGCTGCCCGTTTGCTAAGTATGGTGCCCCCATGTGCCCTCTCCTGCCTGCGATGATCGGGAGCCCTAGCTGGCACAGCCTTTATTGAAGCCAGACACAATGCTGAGGGACACAGGGAGGAAGCCGCTACCGCAATTAGAGTGGAACCCCATCCTGGACTGCTCTTTGGACTCTGTACCCTCTCCCAGCTGCATTGGACGGAGGCTGATGGACCTACTACAGTGGCATTGGAGTGGCATGGGATCCCGGCAGCCTAGCCTTCCCCCAACCCCCTCCCCATTCGCTTACAGCCATTCCGGGGGCTTGCTGGGGTTCTTGGAGGTCCTCTACTAAACTTTTGGGACAGTGCATGCAGTCCGTGTCCCTTGCCTCCTTCCCCCCCCTTCCCCTGTTGAGAGTGCCGGGTGCAGAGGGGAGCAACAACAACAACAGCAACAACACTGATTGTCAGACGGCGGACCACGACGTGTCGGGTGGCCAGGCTCTCCGACTGGTGGGGTACCCACGCCCCTGACCACAGAGACTGAGGCCCCCATCCTTTGTCATCGTACCCCCTTAGCAACGGACAAAAGCCTACTTGCCCCCCTGGACTGTGACCTTCTTTCTTTGTTGGGGCTCGGGCTGTGTTGTGGGCCTCGCCCTGACCGCACTGCCCACTGGTTCCCCTGCGGTGGAGGCAGAGACCCTCCCACCTCTTCTCCCCCCCTACCATTTGACCACACAGAGCTCGGCTGACTTTAACCCCAGGAGAGGGCCGCCGGGACCCCTAGTTTCCCGCATCATAGCTCCAAGGCCCTGCGACAGGGCCAGAGATGCCAGGCGGCTAGTCATCCAACAAGAACTCGGGCAAACCAGAGAGACAGTTGCTCTTCCCTGAGGCCTTACTTCAGTCGAAGGTGCCACCCCCTGCTCCGGCGGCACTGTCTCCCGCCCGGCACCACGTGATGGCGGACTCAGCCCAGGAATCCACCATGGATAGTATCCTCCAGGAAATCTCAGCGGTGGGCAGCAGGCTGGAGGGGTTGGACAGTACAATGATCTCCTTGACTGCAGATACTAAATCCATCAGTTTGGAAATCGAAGGCTTCCAAACCCGCGTACTGGGGTTGGAACAACGGGTGACAATGACAGAGACTCAGGTCGCTTCCTCTCAGGATAGGTATCAAGAAGTTCTGTTTCTTCACAGCAAGATGACGGACTTAGAAGACAGGAGCTGGAGGGACAATGTCTGATTCCTGGGGTTTCCCGAGAACATTGAGGGCAAGGACATTCAAGCATTCTTGCGGGAGACGCTGCCCAAACTCACTGGCATTACCTTTGGCCCTCCTATGGAATTCAAAAGAGTGCATAGGCTGGGCCCCAGGAGACCCAACTTGACCAACCGTCCCCGACCGATCATAGCTTGCCTTCTTTTCCATGCGCAAGCCCGTCAACTCATACAGAGAGCACACACACAAGGTCCCTGCCAGATGGATGGACAGGTGATATGAATGTTAGCGGAGTTCTCCAAGGAAACCAGTGACCGCCGCAGGGCGTTCCTGGCGCTCCGACCCAGACTGCGCCGGATGGAGGTGAAGTATGGCCTGTTTGAACCGGCGAGAATGTGGATTACAAAAAATGGTATGTCCAAAAACTTTTGTGACCCAGAAGACCTGCACTCTTTCTTGGATGGCCTGTCGTCCATGAAGACTTCCACCTTGAACCCACTTTGGGATCCAATGGTCGCTGACCAGAATGCTTTGCCTCAAGAGCCACCCTACTGTCTCCCACCCCAGGGGACGGGACCTGGAGAGGCTCATGAACAGCCATGACGACAGGTGGCAGGTGCTGCACGCGGTGGTACTTCACACGCAGGTGGCAGACAGAGACAAGTCCCGTTCCCCCTTGAAGCCCTCGGCGGAACCCACTTGAACTTGCTATTTCCTATTGGGCTGCAGAAAGTCGGGAGCTAGACGACTCTGGCCTCTCCTGGACTGGGGCCAGCATATCCCTCTCCGATCCAATGGCTGGCTTAGTACCGATCTATATTATTGCATAATGTTGGGTGTTTTGTTATTTTGTTATTCTTATACAGCAATGTACAGTACTGTTCTAATGCAGATATAATGTGGGTGCTGCATAGGTTTATAGGACCATTCGGACTCCGTTGGGACTGATTGCACGATGGACATTGCGTACTTTGTGAACCTAGCAGCCCCACAGTTACACTAACCTAACAGCCCATATTATAATATCATACTGCTAATTGATTGATCGTTCGTCAGTTTAGAATTTTCCTTTTGAGGTTCTGGTGCTGATAATTGTATGTCAAACTTTGTTTCTTTCTGTACCCTTTCTTTGCTTGTGCACAGCTCCGCTTCCCTCCCCTCTTGCCTCCCTTCCCCCCTCCCTCCTACGTCACACATGCAGCGACATAGATACCATAACGGCCTTCGCCACCCTTCCCCCCCTTTCTGCCCACCCCCTCCCCTTTCCCCTGGGGGGGGGTCGGCTGCGCTCGCCGCGGCACCCCTCCGGCAGGCTAGCTCTCCCATTGTGCAGCTTTGCATTCTTTCAGTCCGGGTGGGGGGGTTATCGTGATCGCAGTGGAGGCCCCGTGCTGCACCCCTCCTCCGGCCGTGGCCCGGCCGGACTTGCGCTGGGACTCTCTGGGTTCAGGTGTAGACCCGCAGATTAAGGTTTAGGATCTCTGGGGCTCTTGTTCTGCTCCATCCTTTTCTTTTGTTTCTCTCTCCTCCCTCTCCTCCTCCCTTCTCCTTTTCTTCTTTTCTTCATTATCTCCTTTCCCTGAGCGGGGATCAGTTTTGCTATACTATTTCTGTCTCTTGCTTGTCTAAATCCCGCTTTTTTCATCACCCCTCTTTCACACTTTCCTTTCCTTCTCCTTCCCCCTACCCTCCCACCCTCTTATTATACCTCCCCACACTTCATTTTTTTTTCTCTATACTTTATATTTTCGCTCCCCATCTCGCACCCTTTTATTCCTCTTCCCTCTGGTGTCTCTTTATATCTTGCTTCTCTTTGCCTCTGTCTTCTCCATGCTCCCCTCCCCCATTCATAACACTATCAGTCTTCCATTTCACAGGACTCCACATCCCCCCAGTGTCTTTCTTCCCCTTCTCCATAGCATCCATCCTTGCCGCCCCCTCTAGCCTCTCCTAATGACTGGACACTCGCCCGCGTCACCCACCCCGCTACGGGTTGTCTCTTGGAACGTTAATGGTCTTCACCCACTTCATTGAATGGAAGAAAATACTCTTGTACCTCAATACCAAGCGGGCAGATGTGGCTTTACTTCAGGAGACACATCTGACCAGGCTTGAATCTGACAAGCTACGACGGGACTGGGTGGGGACAGTGCTGTCCAGCTGTAGTTCACCCCGCAAGACGCACGGAGCAGTGTTCTGCGGAAGTGTGGTGTTGCGATACTACTGCTTAAAAGCCTGCCTTTCACGGTCACCAAAATGTGGGTCAACCCAGAGGGACGTTACGTGTTTGCCAAATTGAAACTGGGCGGTTCTTCGCTTTGTGTGGGCTCCGTCTACGCCTCAATCAGATCCAAAAGGCCGTTTTTTCTATGTATCAACCGCCTCCTGATGGAAATTGGGACTTCCCAAAACATAATTGGCGGAGACTGGAATCTGATTAGAGACGGAATAGTGGACAGGACTGGGGCTCTGGATGTCACCAATAACGGTGACAGAGCCCTGCAGTCTGACGTAATGCAGGACAATGGCTTGGTAGACTTCTGGAGATTGACACACCCGGAAGATGGGGAGTATACCTTTCTATCTCCGGTCCATAGTACCCAATCCCGCCTGGACTATTTTCTTATCTCACATAGCCTAGTGGCTCACACACAAGACGCTCGCATATTAGAGGGGGGGCGTTTGTTGGACCACTGCCCGATCCTTTTACTTCTCCAGTTGGGTCTAGTATCCCCAGGCCTCAAGCCATGGCGATTTGCTGTTCACTGCTACCGAACCCCTCAAGGGAAGGCGCAGCTGCAGGCACAGGCATCCGCCTACATCGGGGACAACCTCGGCTCAGTGACTTCCAGGAGGGTTACCTGGGCAGCGGCTAAGGCAACATTACGGGGCCACATGATGCATGACGCCCCCCTAGTGAAGAAGAACAGGGCGGCGCAGCAAACCACCCTAGAAACTGACATTGAACGCTTGACACGACAATACACAGCTCACCCTTCCCTCCCCACCCGTAGGGAACTGGAGAGAGCCCATATGGCTTTGAACAAACTCTTTACTTCTCAGGCCGAATACGCGCTCCGACGTCTACAGGGTCGGCACCATGAGCAGGGTGAGAAGGCTGGGCGCTTATTGGCAGCTTAGCTTTGCCAACGAGCTGTGACCCTAGCTATACTGGCCATGAAGGCCCATACGGCGGAGACTCTCACACACCCGCAAGAGATAGTAGACAAATTTGCGACGTTTTACCGTCACCCCTGTGCCCTGGAATTGCAACCTTCTCCTACTCAGATGGAGGCTTTTCTTAACACAGTTACTTTGCCCTGACTCTCCGATGAGGGCTTAGAACTGCTGGGGGGGATATCACCCAGCAGGAACTCCTACAGGTTGTGTCCGCTCTCCCATATCACAATTCGCCTGGTGAAGACGGATTTCCAGCGGAATTCTACAAGTGGGCGGGAGATGAAACGCTGGATGTCCTACATGGGGCGCTGGGTGAGGCGTGTCAGCTGGACTCTCTGGGGGTGATCTCCAACACCGCCATAATTGCCGTTATACCAAAACCCAGCCGGTACCCTTTACTTTGTGGTAGTTACCAACCCATATCCCCCCTGAACGGCAATATAAAGATATTGGCCAGTGTCCTGGTGAATCACCTGCGTAAGGTCATCCCGTCTCTCATACACCGGACGCAGGCCGGCTTTGTGCTGGGCCGCAACTCAAGGAATCATCTCCGTACCCTTGGCCACGCCCTGTGGGGGGCTCTGGCCATGATGGAGGCCGTGATAGCACAGTCCATTGATGCCAAAAAGGCATTTGACCGCATAGAATGGCCATACCTCTGCAACATTGGTGAAGTTCGGACTGGACTATCAATTTATCTCCAAAGTCTGTTTGCTGTATGACCACCCTACGGCACGAGTAAACTGCGGGGGCCTTCTCTCAAATCCTTTCCCTATTAGTACAGGTACATGGAAGGGGTGCTCTCCTTCCCCCCTCCTATTCCTGCTGGCATTGGAGCCGCTAGCGGCTGCAATTCGCGCATCCCCCGGGATAGCGGGCCTCCCTCTTCCAGGCGGCACCACCTCTAAACTTTACCTGTACGCTGATGATGTCCTGCTCATGTTAACCGAACTCGACCGCTCACTGCCTGCTCTCATGGAGATCATTGAAGACTTTGTTTCCCTCTCTGGCTATTGGGTAAACTGGGACAGGAGCGAGGCCCTCCCCCTCTCCTGGGCTACGACGAAATCGGCACTCTTGTGCTTCTCATTTCGCTGGACCCCAAAGCGCCTGAAATACTTGGGGGTCTTTATCAACCGCGGCCTTGAACGAATGGCGGCAGATAACCTAGACCCCCTTATCGCACGCATGAGACTTGACTTTGACAAATGGGCCCAGCTAAACTTCTCCATGTGGGGCAGATTGCAGGCAGTGCGGATTGTCACGGTACCGCACTTCACATACGTACTGGGACATTTGCCCCTTCAGATACCCCTCTCCACGTTGAGATTAGTGGACGCCGCAATCAGGTCCTTTGTGTGGGGGTCTATGCGCCCCCGTCTAGCACCGGCCAAACTAATAGCTCGCGGATCACAATGCGGAATGGGTCTCCGCTCGGTCGAACACTACGCTTTGGCCCTCCACTTGTCACCACTGGCTGAGACTCTGTCTGACCCCGCAGAATCGCCACAGCGGATATCCATGGAGAGAGAATTGCTCTCCCACACAGTAGGCCTTAATGGGCTTTACTGCATGACTTCTGCGCCCTCTCATGACCCGAACCCGATCCTGCAGGCAACAAGTGTGGCACTGCAGAGGGCTCACAGTCTTTTGGGAGTTCACCCTTTTCTCCACGCTCAGGCTCCCTTGTGGCACAATGATAGTATGCGCATAGGTGGAACAGCCCTTAACTGGCCGCAATGGAGGGACGCCGGTCTTAACCGCCTAATTCAGGTGCTGGAGAACGGTAGGCTCAAACCTTTTTCCAGTTTGCAGGAGGAATTCCGCCTCCATCCTGCACAAGAATGGAGATACCGGCAACTCCGACATTGTATGCATCATCACCCTGACGTGGCCCGACGGGTACAGCAACCCTCACCCATAATAGCTCACTTTACGACATGGAGGAGACACAAGGGCATCATGTCTGGCCTATACGAAGTCCTTACCAGCCACCTATATTCTTGACCTGTTCTAGATAAACTGTGTTTACAATGGCAAGTCCGCCTCCAGCAGACTTTTGATGAGGAGGACTGGGCAGACATGGTGGAAGCATTAGACAGAGGTACACGCGAAACACGTTTAAAGTTCTGCCTCTTCAAAATACTTCACGATTGGTACTGAACCCCAGTGAAGTTGCGTAGAACCGGCTTCCTCCCGCATGCGTCATGCTGGAGCTGTGCAGATCCATGCTGTGACTTACTCCACGTACTCAGTAGCTGCCCATCGGTACAACCCTTATGAAAATCGGTTGAACGTGTCCTGTCGGAATCCATGTTGCTTCCAACCCCTTTACCCCCTTCACTACTCCTGCTGCATGACATGACCTCCCTCCGGCCTTCTCGCGACCACAAAAGAGGCTTCTACATACAGCCTTGGCTGCCGCTAAAATATGTATCCTGCGCCACTGGAGGTCCGCAACTCCCCCGCGCCCGAGGAATGGATTGTGGCAATGACTAGCATAGCAACACATGAGAGAGTCATATATAACCTTCAGGATCAGGCGGTCATCTTTGCTCAGGTATGGGCCTCCTTCCTTACGGGTGTCCCGACCGCACCATCGTCGCCATCATTGACCCCCAGTTAATCTCACTCACTTCCCATGCCCTTTCCCCTCCCCTCCATCTCCCCCCACATCGCCCCTCCTTCTTCCCCCCTTTCATTTTCACTCTCTCTCCCTCCTTACCGCTCTTGCCCTGAAGCCACCGCATCTGTCCGTCTGGTCTCGCTATTCCTCCTCCCCCTTCTCTCCCCCAATTCTATATATATATCTATACCTTATTTTATCTATTTTCTTCTACTTTCCTCTATTATCTCTCTTTCCTTCTCCGACGCCAGTCCCCCCTCCGTTTTGTTTTCCCTTCCCTCCCTTCCAATCTCGTCTTTTCCTCTTTCTGTACACTTCTCAACAAGCCTTGCAAGACCTGTAGGTGTCCCACCTTTTTTTCCATGTACGTCTCCATAACTCATATTACTAAAATCACCAGAATACCATGGCGCAGCCTATCCTTGCTTCTGACCCTACCTTGCCTGATAGCCTTTGCTGCGGGACGATTTCATTTGCGATAGTTGTATAGAATCTTTGATCATAGTGACCCTCACCAATGGAGGAGACAACACACAGGGATGCAGAGTTACTGTGTGGGGACCCCATATCTGGATGTTACCCGAACAAGTCGGTTGCCCCCTCTTTTGACAGCGTACCTCTCCAAGACCTGCATTCTTTATTTACCCCCCCTGCTCCCACTCTCCTCTCCCCTCCTCTGTTTCCCATCACCGATCACCCCCATACCCTCCCAAGTATCCTGTTATCTCTTTCTGGCTTTTTTCTTTCTCTCATTCTTTTATTGCCACTGTTTGAATATTCTGTTGCCTATGCTTATGCTTTGTTGCTATGGCCCTGCCTCAGGCAACGCTCTTGCGATCTCTGGACCATAATATGCAAAATCCGTTGTCTGTTAAACAATGCTCTTTTTGGTTTACCTATTTGCATATTGATGCTATGTTACAATGTATATCTATTTCTTTCCTCAATAATAAAAAATTACAACACAAAAAAACCTTTTTATGAATGCTGCATGAAACAAACACAACATTTCTCTGCAAAATGTCTATAAGAGACTCAGACATCACCCACATTACAAATAAATTAAAGGAAAATGGTAGTTAAAACAATATGATTAAGAATTATTCAAGGCCATCAGGGCACAACTCTCTGCAGAACAGAGCTGGCTCTATTAGGGCCCCCAGATGAGCTAGGGACCTGACCACAGCCCATTTGACCATGCCTTAAAACACCTCTGGTTACAACCTCCAGCCCTCAATGAGATGAGCTTTCATATGGCTTCTGCCTCTCTTCCTCCTTCTGGGATGTGGTATTATGGCCAGAGCTGCAAACTATAGAACTTAGGAATCACATTTGAGTCTCACAGAGAAAGCAGAAGGCAGAAAGAGCAGAGTGAGGCAGAGGGTCTGAGCCAGGGAGTCAGAGGGCCCAAGAGCCAGGGCTCGGCTTGATGTACCTCAGCATGTTCCTGATGGCTTTCACCATCGGCGGCCCCCACCACTTGGCTACCAGGGAGTGCTGCAGTCACAAAGGCTGCAGCCAAAGCATACAAGGCACTCGAGGAGCAGGTAAAGGTGGAGAGGTGGGCTACTTATGATTTTGTCACCTCCTTGAGGTCCTCTCGCTTCTTTGCTCTCCTGCCTCAAACTGCTCCCCCGCCTCGAGCTGCACCAGAATGCTTTTTAATGCACTAAGCTGTACTGCTTATTGGAGCCATTTGTGGGTGAGTGTGATGGCTGTAGGTAGCCCCCGTAGAGTGTCTGTCCAGGTCCTTGCGGAAGCAGCCCAGCTAGGTCTGGGTGTAGCTTGAGGGGCTCTGGCAAGACTCGCTTGACCCCTGCTCCAACTTTCCTACACCTATCATCTGAACCTAAGCCAACAGACCTCTACGCCTCCCCCCCGTGGACTGAGAGGCTGGACGCCCCGCTAATCCACCATGCCTGCTTATAGCGCCGAGTGCTCTGGGCCCTGATCAAACTGGAACTGGTACTCTCTACACTTTACATCAACCTGCACCAATACGTGTGCTTCCACCAACATCATGCACAGAAGGAAACCCGTTACTCGGTCCAACTCAGCCACAGAGGGGAAAGTAATCCCAGACACAGCTACTGCTAAGAACACTTGGAGCAGCACACAGGTATCAATCATTCAATCAATCATTGAATTTATAAAGCGCTCTACGTACCCGTGAGGGTTTCAAGGCGCTGGGGGTGAAGGGGGCGGAGCTACTGTTACTGATCGAAGAGCCAAGACTTGAGGAGTCTTCTGAAGGTGAGTAGGTCTTGGGTCTGTCGCAGGTTAGTAGGGAGGGTGTTCCAGGTCTTGGCAGCGAGGTATGAGAAGGATCTGCCGCCAGAGGTCTTTCGTTGGATGCGGGGAACGACGGCGAGGGTGAGGTTTGCGGAGCGGAGCTGACGGGTGGGGGTGTAGAAGCTGAGTCTGTTGTTCAGGTAGGCTGGTCCGGTGTCGTGGAGTGCTTTGTGAGCGTGGGTAAGAAGCTTGAAAGTGATCCTCTTGTCCATGAGGTGCCAGTGAAGATTTCTCAGGTGGTGGGAGATGTGGCTGCGGCAGGGTACATCGAGGATCAGCCGGGCAGAGGCGTTTTGGATGCGTTGGAGGCATCGTAGGTCTTTTGCTGGGATGCCTGTGTAGAGTCCGTTGCCGTAGTCTAGCCTGCTGCTGATGAGGGCCTGTGTCACCGTTCATCTTGTTTCTGTCGGGATCCACTTGTAGATCCTACGGAGCATGCGAAGTGTGTTGTAGCAGGAGGAGGAAACTGCGTTGACCTGTTTAGACATGGTGAGGGAGGAGTCGAGGTACACCCACCCCAGGGTCCTCAAGCAGGACTTATCAGGCAGTTCTTTTTAGCCCCCTCCGAATCCTGGGGCCCTATGGGTTACATCTAATTCTGGCAACTTAGAAGGATCTGAAGTGGTTTCTCCAATGACTGGCCCAGGTAAGTGCCAAGACCATCATAACTTTATTGTGCCAAGCGCAAGTCACACTCAGGTCCTAGGATCCATGGCGCACCTGGGCATAATACAACAAACCTCTGGAAGCCTTTTAGTTTCTTTCTCAATCGCAGGCTGTAGTGTCTCTGGAATAGGTACTAACCAGTCCTGGAACAGTAGCAAATCCTGGTGAACTCCTGAAGAACGCACACATAATTACTGCTCAAATACATCACCACACTTCACCTGCTTCTAAGGCACCTATTTGGTCCACTCCCCCAGCATCCCCAACACCCCCCAGTGTCATTCAGACTCATCTCCTCCACAAAAAGTGTAACTGCTCAAAACTTCAACATGGGGATCTCTCTGTTTCTTTCCTTCACAACCCTGAGTCTGAAATAGAAAGAACCCTGGAGCTTACTCTGAAGTTATTTAGAACATCAGAAGCAACAAGGGAATCACTCCCAGACACAAAAGACTCTAAAAGGATGGAGGACCTGCACGTGACAGCTATAAGTGCAGCACAAAGCTTCATAGTCCACAAAAACATAGTTGCAAATAGATCTCCTGCAGGAGATAGCACAGCACCTAGCGCACTTGAGCACTAAGTTGGACTTTATGGAATACAACATTCAAGGCCACCTGGATGCCAAGATGTGCTCCTGTCCTGCGCAACCATTATTGAAAGGTGGGCAACCCTGCCTGAGGTTTTAAGTGAGCTCATCGCTACATTCAGGGGAAACATTGGCACTTCAGTACCAATCTGCTCGCCTGCCCCTCATAAAGAAATTCTGGAGTCATCTAATGCTGCCTGCCCACTCTCTTGTTCAAATATAAATCTAACCAACAGCCTGCAGCCAAATCAGAGGATTCTTTGTCCCATGCACAGGCCAACACTTCTCCCCCTCCTATGGTTCCTAGCTCCCAAACTGCTACCCAGTCTATCAGCAACGATATCAAGGAGACTAAAACAAGCCCCATGCCATGAGGAGAGCCTCTCTCTGGGAGGCCAAGAAACACTTAAGAAAGCAGCATGAGAAAGTCACCAAAACTAAAAGAATTTCATTGTTGTCAACCACTCAGTACTGACCTTCTTTGGTTCCAAATGAACATGCGCCATCATACCCAATTTTGACCTCTAAATTTGGCTCAAACTATCAAACAACTACTGAGGGCTCAAGACCTGATCCTAAGATTCCTCTCTCCCCCAGGAACGCACAGGAAGGCCTGGTCCCCGGCAGGGCAGGTCTGGCACCCGTGTCCTCTTCCACTGAATCAAACAAGAAGGAAAGGGTTGATGCCAGCACCCAGGTCACCTTTGTGAACGTACCAAGCACAGACCTTGGGGAGCACACAGCATGTCCCCCCCCTTTTTGCCAGAGTCAGGCCAATGTCCAGGCAATATGAGGTGTCACCTGTAATGGGCACTGAGTGGCAGAGACTTCTGGGAGTGGCCCACTGAGTTCTGCTCAAATATATAGACCAAAACTGGTAGTGCCAAAAGCCTCTAGGGAGGAGTTGCACGCTCAGGAGGTAGTGCTAACACCAAGATACTTTGTTAAAGGTCTATACAACATCCTAAACAAGGACAATATACTTCACCTAATGAAACACCTACCAACTCTGGCCTTTATTCATTCAGACGACATAGCCTGAATCAGCTTTCAGAAACTCCCAGGGGACACTCACGGAAAGACAACTCGGGTATGATTTCACCAACTGCAACATCAAGTCTCAGCACTCAGGGAAGCGCCACAATTGGCAGAATGGGAATAGATAGCAACCCCCCTCCCCCTCAGAGAAAAACCCTAATGCCCTCAACATTTCTCCTCATAGGAAGGGGGCTCATTTTATCCTGCCCATCACAAAGAGTATCAACAGTGACATGATTCACCAAACATGGCCTAGAACCTCCAAGGCCATCAGAATAAAATGCACAAGCGGGCTAAAGGCTGTGCACCTCCGGTCTCCTTTGGCAGACACAGCAACAGGCCAAAGTGCCTTTGGATGGCATTCCTAACATTAGCCCCAGATTGATGCAAGGCTAACATTCCAGGGAGGAAGGCCTTTTCCAACAACTGTCAATCATCTCTAAGAACATGGCAGGCCTCAAGAAACTCTTGGAGGATAAATTAGCTCTTGACTATAGTGATTATTATGCCTACAGGAAACATGGACTACCGCAACAATGCCAGTTGCAGGGTATTATGAATTCCATGTCGCTACCACAAAACACAGTATATCTGGCCACGTGTCTGGCGGTCTTTCTATTTTCATCAAGCTTGCCCAAAAAATAATGGCCACTGAAATACCCACCAACTCGCATACTCTTCAATGGCCCAAAGTTTAATTCCCAAGCCCTCCGACTGTTGCTAATTAATTGCTACCTTAATCCTGCACAGGACCAGAAGAAAGAGGGTCTGAGCTTTCTTGTAAATACGACTGACAAGTTTCTAAAAAAATATGACTCTCATCAGTCTATCATAGTTGGGGACTTTAACATCCACGGCTTATGCGCGATTCTTCATAACTATCAAAAAAGCATCTGCTCAATCTTTAAAAGAATCTCATAATCCCTGCTGGAATGTCAACCCTAATTTCAGGAACATATCCATCATCAATTAAATCTTTGTCAGTGAAGCACTAGTGCCCAAACTTCAAGGCTTAGAAGTCGACAACTGAAATGAAAGCAACCATAGACACCTGCACACAATTCTGCAATTTCCCTATAAGGGCTCTCTAGCATTACCAATGCTTGGGAACCAACTGGGAAGGAACGCTACAAGGTCCTTCACAGAATCAAATGGTCAGTAAATCTTGGGGGCAAACTTCTGCGTGGATAGGGAAACAATAGTCAGAATCAGCAATTAAGCCACCCTGTACATTAACACCACTGGAATACTTGGAGGAACTTGTTGACGACCTCCAAAAGGCTCTGGGAAATGGACAACAGAAACCCTCGAGAAGGAACTTCACCACCTTAACAGTTGCCCCCATCCACACAAAGGAGCTCACTGCCAAAGGAACAAGTTCCTCCCAGTATTATACCGTATTATACCCTTTGTAGGGCTTTGACTACTAGAAGAAGAGGCTGAAAAACACAATCTAGCCAAACACTAACCGCACTTAGAACAACCCACAAGAGGAAAGTATGGCAACTGAAAAAGGAGCATGTTGAGGTGGAGTGGATTAAGATCTCCCTTCTAAAAGGAAAGAACCATTCCTGACTCTTCAAACGCATAAACCGCCTTGGTAACTCAGGCCAGACCAAAGAGAATGATGTGGCATGAAGTGCCTGGATCAGTTATATAAAGCAGCTATATAAAACTGATCAAGCTACAGACATAACTTCTCTCCCACCCCACCCTGCTTCAGAGCTTTGGCCCCACCATGTCACCCCTATCACAGAGGCTGCAGTAATGGTCATCTTCAAAAAATGAGGAGTGATGGAGCACCTGGGCCAAATGGGATCCCTGCCTCTATGTACAAATCAGCACAAGATATTTGAGCCAGGATTCTCACACCACTAATTATGCTTTTACTACCGCCATTACACCAACTTCAAGGAGGAGTTCAATCCTCTACCCAATACATACAAAGTGATACCACTCCAAACTTGCTAATTATCGGCTTATTGCCCTTCTAGATCTGGAGCAAAAGCCTATGCCTGCATCCTATGCCAAAGACTCCAGTTGGAAGGTGGATTATTAGTGAGGGTAAGTGCACAGCTATCACTAGCATTAAGGCCACCTACCCAATGTTAAGTCCAGTCAAGGTCTCAAAACATTAGCCCCTGGCTCAATCCCTGGTAGTTTGGCAATGAGCAGGCAGGCTTAATTTAGGAGACAGGTATGTAAAGCATTTACATACATCAATACAGTAAATAGGTGAGGCACAACACACAATAAAAACCCTACACCATTTTATAAAAATAGGAAACATTTTTATCTTTAAAATGACACCAAAATTACAATAATCCAAAATAGGGAAATAGAGATAGGAATATTTAAAAATTACATTTAAAAATATGCTTTTGAGTTCTTAGAAATCAAAAGCACCAACCGGGGACATCTGGTCACGCTAGACAAAGAGCAAGTCACAATTTGAGGCTGATTGCGATGGAGCCCTGCTTGGATACACTGAGTAGGAGGCCGCGGTCACAACTGTACCTTCAGACTAAGTTGTTTTTCTAGAGCTTTTTCTCTTGTCAGGCGATGCTCCTCTTCAAGCCAGGATCCGATGTGACATCGTCTGGCTTGACCTTCTGTGGAGCACCTGCCAAATCCTGGAAGCCTCGTTGATGGGGAGCTTCATCAAGATGCACTTGAAATTCAGACTGGCTCACGAGTCGGTGGTGGCGGTTTGACTCTTGTCAATGAGTCGGTCACAAAAGTTCCCCAAACTTCTACAAACTTCTGGATCTCTTTCCAGAAGTTCTACTTTAGGTCTTAAAGTATCCAAAACACAAATCCAGCCCGGACAGGGCCCTGTTCACCAACCTTTGAAAGTTAGCAGGGGCATTCTTTAGGCCAAAGGGCATTACTTTAAATTGGTAAAAATCCCTCTGTTGTGGAGAAGTCTGACCTCTCATTTGCTCTTTCACTGAGGGCAATCTGTCAGTTGCTAGAGGTCAAATCAAATGTACTCAGGTACTCATCTGCCCCTAACCTATCAATGAGCTCATCAGCTCTAGGTATAGGGTCAGTATCAATATTTGTGACTGCATTCAGTCCTCTGTAGTCCACACAGAACCTCAATTCTTTCTTTTCCCCCGGTAATTAAGTTTGGGTACCACTGGACTGGCCCACGGACTTTCAGAAGGCTCATGTACCCCCATTTCTAGCATCTTACCTACCCAGGTTTAATACTGGCTCTGACCTGGTCAGACAACCTGTACAACTTGCTTTTAAGAGGTAGGCTGTCACCAGCATCAGTGTTATGGACACCACAAGTAGTGAGTCCATGGGTCAGGGAGAACAGCCCAGCAAACTACTCCAACACTTGTTTGCAGTCTTTTTGCTGCTAGTCTACCAGCGTGGGAGAGAGTACAACTCCCTCCACTGACCCATGGTGCACATTGTGGCAGAGGAGGTCTGGCAGTGTCTCAGTTTCCTTTTCTCCTCCTTCATCTGTGACCATCAGCATGGCATGTCGGCCCTGTCCTGGTGGGGTTTCAACCTATTGGCATGTGGGACTCTATAAGAGTTTCTGGGGGTATTAGCACCAGAGAGGTAACATCACCTTTCTTCTCTGGAATGAGATAGGGTCCAGTCCATGTGTCCTAGAGGGTCCTAAGAGCCACAGGCTCCAATACCCACACCAATTGTCCTGGTCTGTACTCAGTCATAGTAGCATTCTGGTCATACCAGAGTTTCATGAGCTCTTAGCTGGACTCCAGGTTTCTGCTTGGTTTGTACATGTACTTTGCCTTGCAGGATCTCAGGCCTAGTACATAGTCCAGCACACTGCCCTTGGGTTTCTTGAGAGGCTTTTCCCAAGGCTCTTTCACCAGGAACAATGGGCCTCTTTCAGGGTGCCCAAACAACAATTCAAAGGGGCTAAAGCCATCCCCTTTTGGTGGGACATCCCTGTAGGCAAACAGTAGGCATGGTAGAAGAACACCACATGTCCTCCTGAGTTTGTCATACAAACCATTGATCATGCCCTTCAGGGTCTTATTGAATCTTTCCACCAGACCATTAGGCAGGGGATGATGTGGGGTGGTGAACTTGTTGGTGACACCACATTCTTTCCACAGCTCCTTCAGATAGCTGGACATGAAATTTGTGCACCTATCTGAAACAACCTCCTTTAGGAAATCCACTCTAGTTAACACACCAAGTAGGGCCCTAGCCACTGAGGGAGAAGTGACCATCCTGGGGGAATTGCTTCAGGGTATGTGGTGGCATGGTCTACTATCACCATGATATACCTCTTCCCTGATGTAGTTGGGGGGTCTAGGAGACCAACAATGTCTACCCCCACCCTCTCAAAGGGAGTCCCCACCTCTGGCAGTGCTATCAAGGGAGCCGTTGGTTTGCCCCTTCTTTTGCCACTGGTTTGACAGGTTGCACAGGAGCTACCAAACTCCTTCAATTTGGCAGACATGTTGGGTCAATAGAAATGGGTCACAACTGGTTTTAAGTCTTATTCTGACTCAAGTGACCTGCCAAGGAAAATTCATGACTTAGGGTGAGGAGGAATTTTCCATACTTTTGGGGGCCACCAGCGTCATGGTGGCTCCTTGTTGAGATCTCTGGCCTTAGTGCATACAACTCCATTCTCTCAGTAGACTCTGTGGAATCCACTGACATCATCCATCTCTTGCCTAGAGACAGCCTGCCTCAGGCCCTCAAGAATGGGGCACTCTCTTTGTGCCCGACAAAAACTTATGTCTGGTGGGTCCACCAGCTTCTGTCAATTCTGCCAAACAGGATAGATCTTACAGGGGTGGAATTCCACCCTCAGAGAGACCAGATCTCCCCTTATGCACCTGTGGAGTTCTCTGGGTTGGCTCACCAGACCCAGGTCCTTTTCTCTTATCATTGGATGTGTGGCCCATTGTTCAAAGCTCCAAGTGTCCAGCTTTTCCCTGCTGAGCAGCCACAACATATGAGCAAATATCAACTACGATCAATCAAATTTCTAAGAGGGCTCAGTGCCCTGCAGGCAAAGATTGTTTAAAATTATTGGTGAAAAATCGAGGGTAGACACAAGACCATAACATTTCTGACAGTTCTATACTGTGGTCGGAACATCTGAAGTATGCAATGCAATAGGTATTGCATTTGTGGGAGTTAGAGCTATTGGCATTGTAAATGACAATGGGGGTCATTACAACCCTGGCGGTAAAAGCCGCTTACCACCATGCAGACGACCGCCAACACACCGCCGCGGCCACGGAATTCCGCCACGGTCATTATGACCCAAAGCCCGGAATCCGCCAAATCTAGACACCCACACAAGTCCGCCACACCAAAGGTCAGTGATAAACTGGCGATAACAAAACCTCCACCGTCACGCCAACAGGAATACGCCCACACTATCACAACCCACGAATCCACGCAGCGGTCTTTCAACCGCAGTAAACCATTGGCGTACACACCGCCATGCTCAAAATACACACACACTTACAAAACACTACCACATTGGGCATTTCAAAATACACACACCTGATACACATACAAACACCACTCCCACACACCCAATACAATATAAAACACACACCCACATCACCCACAATCCCCTACGACCACAATTGCGACTGAAGGCCAGAGAGAGACACCACCATCTACAAACTAGCATCCACAGGCACTCAACACCATCACCCACATAACATCCACGCTCCTCACACAACACACCTCTAAATATGACCTCACACATCACAATACACCACCACACACATCACCCACACCACCCCATGGCACCGCAAAGACACCCCAGGTTCTCTGAGGAGGAGCTCAGGGTCATGGTGGAGGAAGTCATCTGGGTAGAGCCACAGCTATTCGGATCACAGTTGCAGCACACCTCCATAGCTAGGAAGATGGAGCTATGGCGAAGAATCGTGGACAGGGTCAACGCTGTGGGACAGCACCCAAGTGTCAACACCAGAGCACTACGCGCTCTACTGGCGATAAAAATGCAAAAACCCAGCACTCTCAAAACAATGTAATTTATGCATTGTGCTGATATGTTGTGGTTTAACCTTTTGCATTGCAGAGTTCAATCCTGAAAACTTATTTTTAATATACTTACAAATACTGTTCCTTTGCAATGTATTGCTGCAGGTTTTCAGAGTGTGTTAGGGTGTGGCCCCTTTCCAGGGCCTTACAGAGACTTTCCCTGCAACATGCCTAGGCGTGGTTCTGGGCTGGGCCAAGACTCTATAAAAGAGAGCCAGCCCAACTCCCAGTGCTCACTATTCAGAGGTCCCGGTGCAGAGCAGCAGCTTCTTCCTGAGTTCCTGTCCCGGCGGCCTATTTGGATCTTCCAGTCTTCTGCCCTCATCCTTCATTGGTGATCATTGTTCCAGGCGGTAAGGCGGTGGTTGGACTGTCCCGACACCGTTATTGAGAATTTTCATAGTCTTGGTTTAATTCTTAAATGAGCAACAAATTACTTGCGCGCTACCGTTTCTTGACATTTATATGGTAGTTTACAAGTAGGCAAGACACGCAATTTATTTCATAAAGATTTGACTTTGTTATTCATTGCGTGCTACAATTTCTTGACATTTATATGGTAGTTTACAAATAGGCAAGACACGCGATTTCTTTCATAAAGGTTTGACTTTGTTATTCATTGCGCGCTACCATTTCTTGACATTTACATGGTGGCTTAAGAATCGGCAAGACGCGCAATTCATTTTATGGTGTTTAAACATTGTTGTCCATTGCGCGCTACTATTTCTTGACATTTACATGATGTTTTACGAATTGGCAAGACGCACAACTCGTTTACATGAACATTTAACTTTGTTGTTCATTGCGCGCTACCATTTTTTGACATTTACATGGCGGCTTAAGAATCTGCAAAAGAAGCGCGATTCGTTTCATTGTACTTTGATCTTGTTATTTATTGTGAGCTGTTATTCCTTGACATTTACATCGTGTTTTACGAATCGGCAAGACGCGCGATTCAATTAATGATGATTTGACTTTGATATTCATTGCGTGCTACCATTTCTTGGTATTTTACATGGTAACACTCGAATTGGCAAGACGCACGATTCTCTCCTCGAGTTTAATTCATGTTGTTTATTGTATGCCACTATTCTAAGATATTTATTATGTAATATTCGAGTTGACAAGTTATGTGATTTGTTTCCTGAATCCATATTGTGTTATTCATGGTGCACAATCCTTTTATGGTGTTTACTATATATATATATATATATATATATATATACACACACATATATATATATATATCTGCAATATGCGCAATTTGTGTTGAAACATTTTAAGAGTACACAGAAGGCCAGAGTTTCTAGATGCAATATTGTATGGTCCTCGTATACATTCTCAAAACAGGATTTATATGACTGGTTGAAAATTTAGTCAGAATGTTTTTTCTGATTCTCATGTAAAGGAAAGTACTTGAATAAGAAAGTTTTCATTTAATTCATCTTGATTCCCCTACAGGTATCCGGCCATTTTGAAACTCAGTCATTTTAAACTTAACTCTTAGATTGTTCATGTTTTCAGAGTGACTAGGCTTAGAATCATAATCTAGTATTGATTTCAGGAGATATAATTTTCACATTGTGTGTTCTAACCTTTTTCTTACTACAGGTCTCCTTCCCAGCTGTTCCCTTCCTAATCCCCTCTTCCCCTCTTGAACTCTCTCAGTCTCTTTGATTTATCTATCAGAGTCTTGGAGCTGTTCAGTGGTGGACGTGTTGGGAACGTGCACAGACCCCGAGGATCTGGTGACTCTGACACCAAGAACTTGGGATGACATCAGGAAGAGGTGGAACGACCTACGGGGGAAAGTGCGTTCCGTAGTCTCCAGACACCACATCGCAGTACAGAGGCCTGGCGGCGGACCCCCACCTACTCCCCCAGAACTAACAACATGGGAGGAGCAAGTCTTAGATATACTGCATCCTGAGGGCCTCGCAGGAGTAGCTGGAGGAATGGACTCTGGTAAGACAAATCTTTACTACTTCATCCCTCCAACTCCTCACACATGTCCCAATATCACAAACCACACATCCCAAACCCAAGCCCTGCATGCAACCCCAAAGCATGGCCACTGCACATATCCATACACCCCTAAACCATCATCACACAAGGTCCTACACAGGAACACAGGAATGCAAGCACTGGGGTACACGGTCACCCATCCATTGCACACCATGGCACACAGAGATGCAATAATCATGGTTTTACCCCCCTGCAGGGCCGCTACACAACGTCACCGGACAGGAGGGTCCAGACATGTCCACTCCACCCACAGAAGAGGCCCACAGTGATGACAGCAGCTCTGTCTAACTGGATCTAGATAACCAGCCCGACCCATCTGGGACCTCGGACAGTCGGTTCCCCTCACACTGGCACAAGCCACTAAAGAGCTTCCCCCCTCTGGAAACACCAGCACAGCACCCACCCAGCGGGCCCATACCTCTGTCCCCAGGACACGTCCAGCAGTAGTGTGTCCACCACTACAGGGAACCCAGGCTAACCCACCACCCCAACAACAACAGGGACCTGGGGGCAGTGGCAGTGGGCACACGGTTCAGGGGACAGAGGCCCAGGAACACAGCGGAACTGGGAGGGCTGCTGTGCGACAGGGGGAGGACAGGCCCAGGGAACCCACACTCCACGAGGCCCTCTCCAACATCATGGGAGCCTACCACTATTCCCAGGAGACGATGGCAACGGTACTGGCCAAGTTTCAGGAGACCCAGCGGCTGCAGGAGGAACAGTATTTGGGGTTCCAGGAGGAACGCAAATTCATCAATTCCACCCTGGGCACCATTGTAGGGGTGCTGAAGGAACTCGTGAACACCAGAAGGGACACTGTGGCACAACAAGGGGCCCCTGACACTAGCCTGGACGATGAACTGCTCACCACCTCCGCCGGCGCTAGTGGACAGGAGGCACCACCACAGGACCATCACACCAGCACCCCACCCCCTGCAGAGGGAGAACCACCCCGCAAACTGTCCCTGAGATCCAGGACAAAGACAGAGAACGATGCCAAGACCCCCGCCAAGAAATGAGACCACCCTGATTGTCATACTTTTGTCCCACCTTGTCACCCTGTCCATCCTTAAACTGCCCCAGCTCCACTTCCAATGCCCCTTTGGACAATGCACCTGTGAGACTAATAGACTGGACTCTGCCATGGACATTCCTCCACCATCACCCCTCACCATTTTACAACCACCTCCAATATTGAGCACTTAAATAAACACCCTTAAAGCACAAAACAATCAAGAGTCTGTCTGTGATTTCGAAATAGGGTATTACCAATTACAGTGACAAAATGCTTTTTCAAATGTAATGTCAACATACCTATGTCACACAGCTCTAGTCCATGAGGAAACAAAGCAGAGGTCACACAGTGGGACCCACATCTGTGAAATCATAAGGGAAAGTGACAACTCAGTGTCCATATACTGGGTGAAAATGACAGACAGATGAGAGGTAGAAGAATTAAATCAGATGTAGCAGGCAGTGTTGTCTTCTTACCTGTGTCTCACTGGACGTATTGCAGGATCACTGTGTTCCTGTTGTTGATGTCCTCTTCTTCTGCTTCCTCGTCTTCACTATCCACAGGGTCCAGAGCTGCCACAAGACCTCCATCTGGACCATCCTCCTGCAGAAAAGGCACCTGTTGTCGCAAAGCCAAGTTGTGAAGCATACATCAGGCCACGATGATCTGGCATACCTTCTTTGGTGAGTAGAATAGGGAACCACCTGTCACATGGCCTTCAGGAGGCGGAAGGTCCGCTCTATAATCCTCCTAGTCCACCCATGTGCCTCATTGTAGCGTTCCTCTGCCCTTGTCCTGGGATTCCTCACTGGGGTCAGTAGCCATGACAGGTTGGCGTAACCAGAGTCACCTGCAAATGGCGAGGGACAACTGTTAGACACACACAAACTCATCGGGACATCCACAGACCCAGACAACTATTCCCACTGTATTGGGTCCATGTGCTCACCTAATAGCCACACCCGGTGCCTCTGGAGTTGCCCCATCACATAAGGGATGCTGCTATTCCGCAGGATGTAAGCATCATGCACTGAACCAGGGAATTTTGCATTAACATGGGAGATGTACTGGTCTGCCAAACACACCATCTGCACATTCATGGAATGGTAACTCTTCCGGTTTCTGTACACCTGTTCACTCCTGCAGGGGGGGACCAAGGCCTCATGTGTCCCATCAATGGCACCTATGATGTTGGGGATATGTCCCAGGGCATAGAAATCACCTTTCACTGTAGGCAAATCCTCCACCTGAGGGAAAACGATGTAGCTCCGCATGTGTTTCAGCAGGGCAGACAACACTCTGGACAACACGTTGAAAAACATAGGCTGGGGACATCCCTGATGCTATGGCCACTGTAGTTTGAAAAGACCCAATTGCTAGGAAATGGAGTACTGACAGCACCTGCACTTGAGGGGGGATTCCTGTGGGATGGCGGATAGCAGACATCAGGTCTGGCTCCAACTGGGCACACAGTTCCTGGATTGTGGCACAATCAAGCCTGTAGGTGATGATCACATGTCGCTCCTCCATTGTCGACAGGTCCACCAGTGGTCTGTACACCGGAGGATGCCACCATCTCCTCACATGCCCCAGCGGACGGTGCCTATGGAGGAGAACAGCGAGCAGACGGTCAACCAATTCTGAGGTACGTAAACACAGCTTACTCTGAAAATATTAGCAATTCGAAATTTGCCTGTATGAGTGTTTAGGCAAGGCCTAGATATGTGTGACACAGTCCAAAATAATGCCATGTGGGCCCATGAAATGGCGGTTGCCTGACCTGTAAAGTGGGACAAGGGGATTTGAGGTAACTGTGCTGGCGTTGTACACCGTCCCGGTAGGCGGTCGAAGACCGCAGTGCAATCCTGCTTTGGTTAACATTGGACCCTATGGGTCCCAGGAGCCAATGACGATGTACGCCGGCGGGGACGGTACGCACCGCCGCGGACGTGACCACCATTTTCTCTCTGTTCAATCACTTGATACCTGATCTTCGACAGGAGAGGACCTACACTGCAAGTGCTGCTGTGACCTCATGGCTCGTGTGTCCGGGGAAAGGGACCCTGCCTTCAGCACAGAGGAGTTGGAGAAACTCGTGGATGGGGTCCTCCCCCAGTACACGCTAGTCTACGGTCCTTCAGACAAACAGGTAAGTACACTGTGAGCATGCTGTATGGGCAATGCCTGTGTGGAGTGGGGTGGATGAAAGATAGGGGGGGTGAGAATGAGGCGTGCATGAAAAGACGGTGAGTGCATGTGCATCATGGCAAGGATAGGGATGCGGGCCAATGACTGCGGACGGTAATATCTTCTCCTTTTCCCCTGTACTATTCCTGTAGGTCAGCACCCACCAGAAGAAGGACATTTAGTGTGCCATCGCAAAGGAAGTCTGGACCCTGGGGGTCTACCACAGACGGAGCACCTACTTCCGGAAAAGATGGGAAGACATTCACCGCTGGAGCAAGAAGACGGCAGAGGCCCAGCTGGGGATGGCCTCCCAACGTGGGAGGGGTGCCCGTTGCACCATGACCCCCCTGATGTTCCAGATCCTGGCGGTGGCATATCTGGAGTTGGATGGACGCTTGAGGGCATCACAGCAGCAACAAGGGGGTGAGTACACTCTCATTCTGCTGATTCAGCGCGCATTGTAGGTGCCTGGGTGAGGGAGGTGGGCTGTGGGTTCCCCTAGGCCAGGGTGAGTTTACTGGGCAAGGACCCTACTTAAGGCAGGCCCTGTGGCACCCCACCCCACCTGTGTACAGTGCCAACTACACCTACTCAGGCTCCTGTGACATCCATGTGTTCAGAAATCGGCCATAGCCTTGTAACCCATGTTCCTGGGATTGAATAGTGGACTCCAAGTGCGTGGCGTAGTGCAGGGGGCTTCTGTGTCTGTCGTGTCCGCCAACGGTAGCGGTATTGCATGCACTCAACATGTCTTTCTTCTGTCTCCCCCCCCCCCTTTTTGTGGTCTCCCTGTTCGTGTGTGCATTAGCATCATCAGGCGGAGGAGCAGTGGCATCGGAGCAGGAGGGAGCTGCATCCCACTTGGCCCTGGAGGGCGGCACTACAGAGTCTGAATTCACCAGTGGGACGGAGGGCGAGGGGAGCTCCACGGCGGGGACAGGAGCTGAGACCAGCGATACGGACTCCTCCTCTGATGGGAGCTCCCCTGCGGTGGCGGGCCCCTCTGTGCCCCCCGCATCTACAGGTACAGCGGCCACCCCCCCTACCAGCACCACCCTCCCAGCAGCCCCATAGCTTTTGCCCCGTGCCCGGTCACCCAGGAGGGTGGGCATCACCTTTGCCCCATGCACCCGAGGCCCTGCCCCAGTCACCCCTGCTGCCCTCAGTGAGGAGGCCATTGACCTCCTCAGGTCCCCCACTGTTGGGCAGTCTACCATTTTGAATGCCATCCAGGGTGTAGAGAGGCAGCTGCAACAAACCAATGCATACCTGGAGGGCATTCACTCTGGTCAGGCAGCCCTTCAGTGAGCTTTTCAGACTCTGGCCTCAGCACTGATGGCAGCCATTGTCCCTGTCTCTAGCCTCCCCCCTCCAACTTCCTCCACCCAGACCCACACCCCTGTACCTCAGCCTATCCCAAGCACACCATCGGACCAGCATGCACACACCTCAACACACAAGGGAATCTCTGGCAAACATAAGCACCACACATCCCACAGGCACTCACGCAAGCATCAGACATGCAGACACACCAACATCCACTGCCTCCACTGTGTCCCCCTTCTCCTCGTCTCCCTCCTCCCTCCCTGTCTCGTCTCCGCTCACACCTGCATGCACTACATCCTTAGCCACTACGTCCATCACCAGCACACCCACCACCACACCCCGCTCACGTGCAGTCACCACCCCCACTACCATTCACACGTCCCCTGTGTCCTCTCCCAGTGTGTCTGTGAAGCCACCTCCCAAGGTACACAAATGCAGCCACACACCCACCCAACAGCCACCCACCTCACGACAGCCTCCAGCCCATGCATCTTCACCCAAAGTCAGCAAACGTACACCTCCTACAACCACTACCTCTTCCTCCACTCCCAAACCCCCTCCAGCTACCCGTCCCAGTGTTCCTAAGAAACTTTTCCTGGTCAACCTTGACCTCTTTCCCTCACCTCCCCCACCCCTTCAGTCTCCTAGGGCCCGAATCTCCAGGTCCCAACCTAGCACCTCAGCCACAACATCGGCGGGACCAGTGGTGCCAGTAGTCACCGGATTATGGAGTACACCAGGCAGCAGTCAGTGTGGCAAGGAGCCGGAGTACGGATAGTCCCCCACCTTTCAAGCATAAAAAGTTGGCCAGTGGCCGGCGGGAGAGGGGAAAGAAATCAGCCACCAAAGCTGCTCCCAGGGGTACAGTTGGGAGTGTGGAGACAGCTGCGCCACCATCCAAGGTGGGGAAGGGGCACAGTAAAACCGGCAAGTCTGTGAAGATCAGCACGGCGGACAAGACCACCAGCAGCCCCGTTGCCCAGTAGAAGACCGCCAGCAGCAGCCCTGCTGCCCAGGAGTAGACCGCCAGTAGCCCCGCTGCCCAGGACAAGACCGCCACCAGCAGCCCCGCTGCCCAGGAGAAGACCGCCACCAGCAGCCCCTCTGCCCAGGAGTAGACCGCCTCCAGCAGCCCCGCTGCCCAGGAGTAGTCCGCCAGCAGCCCCGCTGCCGAGGACAAGACCACCAGCGCCCGCTTCCCCGGACAAGACCACCACCAGCATCCCCGCTGCCCAGGACAAGACCGCCAGCAGCACCGCAGGCCAATGAGCACAAATGATTCCGATGCTACTGAGGCCGCCACGGGCAGGATGAAGCACTCTGGACAAAGAGCCCCCTCCAGAACCAGTGGAGTATCACATCCACTACCTCAGTCCTTGGCAGGATGAAGCACTCTGGGCACTAAGCCCCCTCCAGAACCAGTGGAGTATCACATCCACTACCTTAGTCCTTGGCAGGATGAAGCACTCTGGGCACAAAGCCCCCTCCAGAACCAGTGGAGAAAGGCATCCACTACCTCAGTCCTTGGCAGGATGAAGCACTCTGGGCACAAAGCCCCCTCCAGAACCAGTGGAGACTGTTATCCACTCGAGAGACTGTGGCTTTGCACTCCCCAGGATTGAACGGTGGGCAACCCACCCACTGTAGAGACTTGAGAGACTGTGGCTTTGCACTCCCCAGGATTGAACAGTGGGCATTGAGCCCCCTCGTGGATCTGGCTTTGTGCACTCATCCGGCTGAGGTGCCCCCCCTTCCCTTCCCCTTGAGGTGCCTGTTTTATTTCTATCTGATGCCCCTGCAGTGTTCTCTCCGTCTTGTTTGGGTATTGAGTGTGGGCCTCGCCCATGCCTTTTGGGCCCAGTGATCCACGGACTACGATGGTGGAATCCCTTGGACTTATGTTCTTGGTGTATATAATTGTATATAGTAGAAATGTATATATATGTAAATATTTTTGATTTATGTAATTGAATATATCACAATTATTTGACTCATTTCCTTTTGTCCTTGCATTCTTCCAGCGGGTTTTGGGGGGTGCAACTGTAATGTATCAATATGTATTAGTGTGTGTGTTGTAGTGGGTGAGAGTGGGGTTGGGGGTGTTGGGTATTGCGTGTGTGTGTCACTGTTTTTTCCCTCCCCCTCACCTGTGTCGTAGGTGCAGTACTCACTGTGGTCTTCGCCACCGACATTCGTGCTCCTGGTAGGGGAGCAGGAAGATAAAGGCTGGGAGTATCTGAAGTTCTGGTTCCATGGCGTCCTGGTTCCTCATGGGGTGTGTAGAGGTGAGCGTTTTCCCTTCAAAGTCCTGTTTCCTCCGTGTTTTTGTTCGTGGTGAATCCGCCTCGGAAAAGGTGGCGGATTGGACTGTTGTAATTCTGTGGGTGGTGCATTGTCCTCCGCCTGTCTGTTGGCGGTTCCCGCCGCGGTGTTTGTTTGTACCGCCATGGTGGTCAGAGTGTTAAAGTGGCTTTCTATGTTGGCAGCTTCTGCCACGGTCGTAATTCCATTTTTTTTACCTCCGTCCTGTTGCCAGTTTTACCCCTGCTTTAACACCGACAGCCAGGGTTGTAATGAGGGCCAATGTCTTTTTGCTATGTGTTTTGGTTCGGAGTGGAGTGAATGGATGTGGTTTGGAGTGGAAATATATGGGTTAAATTGGAAATGTTAGTTGCGGAATTGTGTGATATGTAATGTATTTGTGTAGTAGGGATATTAGTGACTTGGTGAATAGATAGTGGTTAGAGCTGCACAGAATACACAGAACGCACAAGAGACCCTAAGAAGAGGAGAGCGTGGGTTTGATGGTTTGATAGACAAAAATGATGAAAAGGCAGGGGAAAGAAATTCTGCTTAAAGACCTGAAGTGAACTAAAGTGAAAGTGGTGGGAAACGTTTGTGAGAAAATGAGAGAGAGACGTCTGTGTGAGAAAGACAGAGAGAGAGAGAGAGAGAGAGAGAGAGAGAGTTGGATGAGGAGAAGGGGCACCCAGATGGTTAGGAGGCGAGAGGTGGACTTTTGCACAGCGTGAGGTAGCAGAGGAAGGTAGCATGTGTGAGCAGGCAGGATAGAAAAGGGATAGGTAGCGTGAGGGAGGGATGAGGTGGTAGTGGAATTGTGAGATGAGAGAGGGTAGTGGCAGTGTGAGGGAGAGATGAGAGGGCCGTGGGCACATGAGGGTGTTTCATGACTTTCAACTAATAGAGGTGCAGACTTGGAACTCGTTCCAGGTTCAAGGAAAGCTCAGTAAGAGTGGAGGGGGTGTCCAGAGTTCAGTAACGGCAACCATCATGAAGCTTAAGGAGGTCAAGAGTCAGGCTGATAGCAAGGCTAACAGGTTTCCACCTTTCAGAAGTCAATTTAAAAATACGTTGGTTTATAGCAACACTAATTATTTGAATCAATTGAAATGGCGAAAAAAGCAGCAAGAAGTGTCATAAACAAGTTA
Organism: Pleurodeles waltl; assembly: GCF_031143425.1. Lineage (NCBI taxonomy): Eukaryota > Metazoa > Chordata > Amphibia > Caudata > Salamandridae > Pleurodeles > Pleurodeles waltl. The sequence goes on along the minus strand of NC_090444.1, from coordinate 274,147,275 downwards.
CCTATATTGCACTTCACCCACACCAGCTATACAAATCCTAAAAATCCACCCTATTTTAACAAATCACTCCCTCTCCTTACACAAGCTCCAGATGCTAACTTGTCAGGTCTCTGTTTTGAGCAGGTGGCGAAAGGCCCCAAATACCCCTTTGCACCGCCAGATCAATTGCTGCTCCCAGGGCAACTTCCTGCAGCATCATAGTACCAAGAAAGCACAAGGAAATCAATACATAGACCTCTTTCCCAGCCCGCCTCCTACGTGCACTCCCACTAATGTAATTCTGACATTTGATGTCTAGCCAATAAGAAGTTCCTCCACTATACAGCTGTTTTTGATGTCTGCTGCCAACGAGTAATTTGAAAATATGTGTCTATATTTTTCATAACTATTTATTTTAGTCCTTTTTTTCTGGTTTAGTGACTGATATGTTTTATGCAATAAAATGTGTTATAATTCACAAAACACGGATTAATGCAAATAAGACATTTTTAATATGATTGTCTAACTCCTATTAAAAATTATTTAAATGTATGCACTTTTCCTGCTTTAGTGTTTTTTAAAAGTGAGAATATTGGCGGTTTCAAGATGGCAATTTTATTAGCGGACCACATAGTAAGATTTGCCCTACAAATAAGTCAATAACATTGTGAAGCTGGGATTAATTTAATTTGACCTATTATAGCCATGCGCAACAGGCGTGGCTAAGCCGTGATACAGAGCATTTGTCCCTGCATTACCGCCTTGCTTCACTGTGGGACTGAGCTCTGTTCCAGCCATGCCAAGGTCTTATTTGACAGCCTTACTGGGCAGGGCATGGCTGCACTTTGGAATTCAAAGGTTAGGTGCACACAGAATATCTCAGAACTGATCTAAAGTGTATTTCCTAAGAGTGTCTAGTGTTGTCTCAATTGATATTGACACTATACATGCCTACTCATTCACTGGAAAGCAGTGTGGTGAACTCAGGCCAAAGGCAGGGATGGGCAGGAGTTTAGGCAAAAAGTAAGCAAATATCATCGGATTGAGCACCATGCTATATTTCCATAGGGCTGCAGTGCGGGAATTACACCTAGCACGAAAGAGTATTTGATAGCATCAATACCTATGATAAAGGGATTGTGAGAAGAGGTAGCAGAAAGGCCAGAGCTGCAGACTTTGAAGCTGGGGAACCAGGTTTGAGTCTCGTCGTCAGCTCAACTTCCTGCAATTCTGGGTTAATCGCTTAATCTCCCCATGCCTCACAAAAATGTGTAATATAACTAGTGCTCATGTAAAGTGCTCCAATATCTTCCTGTCGAGTTCGAGCTATATCAAAACTCCAACAATAAAAATCAGGAAAACAAATGGTATAAAGGGACCAGCAGGAGGGGAGAACGAATAGTACCTCAATTGCATCGGAAGCTGTTGATGAGCACTGATTAGGTTTAATCAATCTGTGCTTGGCTGGTGTTCCACTGCAAGCACCGGAAGAGACGATTTGGCTGAATCAGCCAATTAGAGATGCTGGGATGAAGAGCGATGCTGCAGCACACAAATGATAAGCATGGGAGGAGCCCCTTTCTATACAAAACATGGTCTCGCAAGCAAGACACATGCGCTGGCACATGCACTTGCATGCTTGACCCTAAAAAGAGCAAAGTGCATTAGTAAAAACGTATGCTAGCACCAGGCACCCCAGGGTTGATTATTGAAGAGATCTTACTGGCTTCATCATGGACGGCTAATTAGTCCTTGTGCTGCTTTGGGGCTTAAGGTGCTTGGCTAACGGTGGCATCAGGAGTTAGTCTTAAACCAACTAAGCATCCTAACTCCTCTGGGTGAGGCCCTCAAGGGTGATGCAAGGTAGTCATTCTTGTGAGGTGCAGGTCCCCCAGGGCAAGGAGACCTTTACATGTGGCCCTTGCAGTAGTCGGTGGGGACTAAGGGAAGGAAAGAGAGCCTGTGGCTCTATTCAACAAGGCTAGCGTCACCCTGCGGGGCATTGAGAAGGACGATGAGAATGGGATCTGTGAATGTTTCCTGTCTGGCTAGGTTCTTTGTGTATCATCACAAAAGCACAGATCAGAGGCCTCCCTGCACAGTCTAGTGCCTTTTGCCTAGAACAGAGGAAGCAACAGTCGGCGACGACCATCAGCAAGTTTGGAGCACCAATACAGCATGTGGAGCTGCGATTCCCTGTGACAGTTACATAACCTGCAAGTTGTTGCCTGAGCTGGCCTTGCCCAGGCGAGGTTAAAGTCTGAGATTGGCAAGGCAATGAGTCTCATGTGAAGGATTTTCCAATGTGCTTTGGCCAAGAGAGAATGTTAAAAATAGGGCTTGGCCTTCCCCTGGATGTAGGAAGCGCACAGTAACTCTATGCTAAAGCTGGGCCATAGCCATTCCATAATGTGCTCAAATGAGATTTGCATGACCTGTCTGTTCACAGCTTTTGTCAAGGCTGGGTGTGATATTTCTTGGGTGTGCATATTAGCAGTCATAATATCGAGACAACCGTTTACTTTTGCTAAGTGGGTTTGCCATGGGAGGTGGCTTCCCCTTTAAAGTTAAGTTTGTGATGATATTTCAGGGTGTGTTCTGTGGCCCGTAGGACTCTGATGTAGTATTTCATTAAATCCCCCTGACATACAAGGTGTGGGGTCCCAAGACCCAGCTCCAATCTCAGCCATGTTCTTCTAGCCTGCCTGGAGGCAGACAAGACTTTCTTATACGCCATAATCTGAGAGCTCCTGAAAAGCATGTCAAAGGCATCGGTAAAGGCTAAGTGGCTGTCGATAAGAGCAGGGACCAATTTTGCTTTGTAATCGATTGCTTAGACATGCATGGCTGTGGATGACGCTCTGGACTTGTTTTGGAGGTGGTTTAGGTGGGTTGTCAGTTTCGCGCCTCCCGAGAACCTAAATATTTGTAAGTTGACAATATTGTAATTTGTAAATCCCCTAGCTGCCAGTAAGTTTGATTCTTATGTGGGTATTTGCCAAGGACGAGGACCTTGTTTTGTCCCTGATTCACCATGAGTTTGTTCTCCTGATTGTAGTGGTGTAGGTCATTAAGAGTTCTCTGTAGGATAACTGTAAGGAAATGCCTCCTTGGCATGGTTACCGCCTGACTTTTTGCCGTTGCTGATGCTATGTTTTGATTTGAAAGTGTGCTGAGGCCTGCTAACCAGGCCCCAGCACCAGTGTTCTTTCCCTAACCTGTACTTTTGTTTACACAATTGGCACACCCTGGCATCCAGGTAAGTCCCTTGTAACTGGTACCCCTGGTACCTAGGGCCCTGATGCCAGGGAAGGTCTCTAAGGGCTGCAGCATGTCTTATGCCACCCTGGGGACCCCTCACTCAGCACAGACACACTGCTTGCCAGCTTGTGTGTGCTGGTGAGGACAAAACGAGTAAGTCGACATGGCACTCCCCTCAGGGTGCCATGCCAACCTCACAGTGCCTATGCAGTATAGATAAGTCACTCCTCTAGCAGGCCTTACAGCCCTAAGGCAGGGTGCACTATACCATAGGTGAGGGCATCAGTGCATGAGCACTGTGCCCCTACAGTGTCTAAGCAAAACCTTAGACATTGTAAGTGCAGGGTAGCCATAAGAGTATATGGTCTGGGAGTCTGTCATACACGAACTCCACAGCACCATAATGGCTACACTGAAAACTGGGAAGTTTGGTATCAAACTTCTCAGCACAATAAATGCACACTGATGCCAGTGTACATTTTATTGTAACATACACCCCAGAGGGCACCTTAGAGGTGCCCCCTGAAACCTTAACCAACTACCCGTGCAGGCTGACTGGTTTTAGCAGCCTGCCACACTCGAGACATGTTGCTGGCCACATGGGGAGAGTGCCTTTGTCACTCTGTGGCTAGTAATAAAGCCTGCACTGGGTAGAGATGCTTATCACCTCCCCCTTGCAGGAGCTGTAACACCTGGCGGTGAGCCTCAAAGGCTCACCCCCTTTGTTACAGCGCCCAAGGGCATTCCAGCTAGTGGAGTTGCCCGTCCCCTCCGGCCACGGCCCCACTTTTGGCGGCAAGGCCGGAGGAGATAATGAGAAAAACAAGGAGGAGTCACTGACCAGTCAGGACAGCCCCTAAGGCAACCTGAGCTGAAGTGACTCTGACTTTTGGAAATCCTCCATCTTGCAGATGGAGGATTCCCCCAATAGGGATAGGAATGTGACCCCCTCCTCTTGGGAGGAGGCACAAAGAGGGTGTAGCCACCCTCAGGGCTAGTAGCCATTGGCTACTGCCCTCCCTGACCTAAACACACCCCTAAATTCTGTATTTAGGGGCTCCCCTGAACCTAGGAACTCAGATTCCTGCAACCTAAGAAGAAGAGGACTGCTAAGCTGAAAAACCCTGCAGAGAAGACGGAGACACCAACTGCTTTGGCCCCAGCTCTACCGGCCTGTCTCCCCACTTCTAAAGACACTGCTCCAGCGACGCTCTCCCCAGGGACCAGCGACCTCTGAAGCCTCAGAGGACTGCCCTGCATCTAGAAGGACCAAGAACTCCAGAGGACAGCGGCTCTGTTCACCCAAGACTGCAACTTTGTAACAAAGGAGCAACTTTGAAACAACTTGCGTTTCCCGCCGGAAGCGTGAGACTTGATACTCTGCACCCGACGCCCCCGGCTCGTCTTGTGGAGTACAACCACTTCAGGGAGGACTCCCCGGTGACTGCGAGACCGTGAGTAGCCAGAGTTGCCCCCCCTGAGCCCCCACAGCGACACCTGAAGAGGGAATCCCGAGGCTCCCCCTGACCGCGACTGCCTGACTCTCAGATCCCGACGCTTGGAAAAGACTCTGCACCCGCAGCCCCCAGGACCTGAAAGATCGTAACTCCAGTGCAGGAGTGACCCCCAAGAGGCCCTCTCCCTTGCCCAGGTGGTGGCTACCCCGAGGAGCCCCCCCTTGCCTGCCTGCATCGCTGAAGAGACCCCTTGGTCTCCCATTGATTTCAATGACAAACCTGACGCGTGTTTGCACACTGCATCCGGCCGCCCCCGTGCTGCTGAGGGTGTACTTTCTGTGCTAACTTGTGTCCCCCCGGTGCCCTACAAAACCACCCTGGTCTGCCCTCCGAAGACGCGGGTACTTACCTGCTGGCAGACTGGAACCGGGGCACCCCCTTCTCCATTGAAGCCTATGCGTTTTGGGCACCACTTTGAACTCTGCACCTGACCGGCCCTGAGCTGCTGGTGTGGTAACTTTGGGGTTGCTCTGAACCCCCAGCGGTGGGCTACCTTGGACCCAAACTTGAACCCCGTAGGTGGTTTACTTACCTGCAAAAACTAACTAACTCTTACTCCCCCCAGGAACTGTTGAAAATTGCACTGTCTAGTTTTAAAATAGCTATATGTGATTTATTTTAAAAGTATATATACTATTGTGATTATTCAAAGTTCCTAAAGTACTTTCCTGCAATACCTTTCATTTGAAGTATTACATGTAAAAGTTGAACCTGTGGTTCTTAAAATAAACTAAGAAAATATATTTTTCTATACAAAAACCTATTGGCCTGGAATTGTCTTTGAATGTGTGTTCCTCACTTATTGCTTGTGTGTGTACAACAAATGCTTAACACTACTCCTTTGATAAGCCTACTGCTCGACCACACTACCACAAAATAGAGCATTAGTATTATCTCTTTTTGCCACTATCTTACCTCTAAGGGGAACCCTTGGACTCTGTGCATACTATTCCTTACTTTGAAATAGTGCATACAGAGCCAACTTCCTACATTGGTGGATCAGCGGTGGGGTACAAGACTTTCCATTTGCTGGACTACTCAGCCAATACCTGATCACACAACAAATTCAAAAAATTGTCATTAGAAATAGATTTTTGCAATTTGAACTATTTTTCTAAATTCTTAAAAGTCCTGCTAGGGCCTTGTGTTGGTCCCTGTTAGCATTTCTTTTAGAGTTTAAAAGTTTTGTGAAAGTTTGAATTAGGTTCTAGAACTAGTTTTAGATTCTTAAAAAGTATTCCAACTTTTAGAAACATAGGGGGTCATTCCGACCTTGGCGGGCGGCTACCGCCGCCCACCAGGCGGAAACCGGCATGCGGCCGCCAATGCAGCCGCACTCACGCGGCCCCCATTCCGACATTCCCGCTGGGCCGGCGGGCGCAAACCAAGTTTGCGCCTGCCAGCCCAGCGGGAATGAGGCCGCAACACAGGAGCCGGCTCCTAATGGAGCCGGCGGTGTTGTGGCCGTGCGACGGGTGCAGTTTCATCCGTCGCGCTTTTCACTGACTGCTATGCAGACAGTGAAAAGCTGGCCGTGGCCCTTTTAGGGGGCCCCTGCACTGCCCATGCCAGGACACCCCTTACTGCCAGCCTCTTCCTGGCGGTGCAAACCGCCAGAAACAGGCTGGTGGTAAGGGGGTCATAATCCCCAGGGCAGCGCTGCTTGCAGCGCTGCCCTGGCGGATTATCACCGCTGGGGCATAAACGGCGGGAAACCGCCGGCCCCGGCGGTGCGACCGCGGCGGTACCGCCACGGTCAGAATAGGGAAGAAAGCACCACCAGCCTGTTGGCGGTGCTTTCGTCATTTTTGCCCTGGCGGTCTCGGACCGCCAGGGTCAGAATGACCCCCATAATGCCTGGTGCAGATGAGAATGTGGTGGAACTCGACCTCACACCTTACCTCCATCTTAAGATGAGGGAGCTAAGGTCTCTCTGCAAATAAAGAAAATCCCAATTGGCTTATGACCCTCCAAACAAAAGCTCCAGGAGCTTTTGGCAGAGTTTGAAAAAGCCAACCCCTCTGAGGATCACAACCCAGAGGATGAGGATAGTGACTTGGAGGAGAATTCCCGCCTTCCAGTCCTAACTAGGGAACCCAGGGACCCTCAATCCCTGATTCCAACTGTGTTAGTCAGAGATGCTGCTTCCCTCACAGGAGGGGCCAGCACCTCTGAAATCACTGAGGATAGCCTCAGTGAAGATGACCTCCTGTTAGCCAGGATGGCCAAAAGATTGGCTTTGGAGAGACAGCTCCTAGCCATAGAAAGGGAAAGACAAGAGATGGGTTTTGGTCCCATCTATGGTGGCAGCAACTTAAAAAGGGTCAGAGATTCTCCTGACATGTTGAAAATCCCTAAAGGGATTGTTACTAAATATGAAGATGGTGATGACATGACCAAATGGTTCACTTTTTTTTTTTTAGAGGGATTGTGCAACCAGAAAAGTAAACAGATCTCACTGGGGTGCTCTCCTTTGGGAAATGTTCACTGGAAAGTGTAGGGATAGACTCCTCACAATCTCTGGAAAAGATGCAGAATCTTATGACCTCATGAAGGGTACCCTGATTGAGGGCTTTGGATTCTCCACTGAGGAGTATAGAATTAGATTGAGGGGGGCTCAAAAAACCTCGAGCCAGACCTGGGTTGATTTTGTGGACTACTCAGTGAAAACACTGGATGGTTGGATTCAAGGCAGTGGTGTAAATGATTATGATGGGCTGTACAATTTATTTGTGAAAAAACACCTATTGAGTAATTGTTCAAATGATAAACTGCATCAGCATCTGGTAGACCTAGGACCAATTTCTCCCCAAGAATTGGGAAAGAAGGCGGACCATTGGGTCAAGACTAGGGTGACCAAGACTTCCACAGGGGGTGACCAAAAGAAAGGGGTCACAAAGCCTCCCCAGGGGAAGAGTGTTGAGACATCCAAAAACAAAAATAGTAAAGAGTCTTCTACAGGCCCCCAAAAACCTGCACAGGAGGGTGGGCCCAGAGCTTCTTCACAAAACAATTTTGGGTACAAGGGTAAAAACTTTTATCCCAAAAAGGACTGGTGTCGTAGCTGTAATCAGCCTGGACACCAAACTGGAGACAAGGCCTGTCCCAAGAAAAGTACCACTTCTAACTCCACTCCAACTAACACTGGAATGGCTAGTCTCCAAGTGGGATCAACAGTGTGCCCAGAGCAAATCAGGTGTCACACTGAAGCTACATTAGTCTCTGAGGGTGGGGTGGATTTAGCCACACTGGCTGCCTGGCCTCCTAATATGCAAAAATACAGGCAGCAGCTCTTAATTAATGGGACAAGTGTAGGAGGCCTGAGGGATACAGGTGCCAGTGTCACCATGGTGACAGAGAAACTGGTTTCCCCTGGTCAATACCTGGCTGGACAAACTTATCCTGTCACCAATGCTGACAATCAGACTAAAGTACATCCCATGGCTATGGTAACTTTAGAGTGGGGAGGGGTCAATGGCCTGAAACAGGTGGTGGTCTCCTCAAATATCCCAGTAGACTGTTTGCTTGGAAATGACCTGGAGTCCTCAGCATGGGCTGACGTAGAACTGAAAGCCCATGCAGCCATGCTGGGTATCCCCGAACTGGTGCGTGTCAAGACAAGGGCACAGTGCAAGGCTCATGGTGAAAAAGTAGAGCTGGAGCCTGGAAAAAGGGCCCAGCCTACCAAGAGGAAAGGAAAGACAACTGGGAAACCAGCTGCAACACAACAACAAAAAGAGAACCTCTCTTCTCAGGAAGAAGTTCTGCCCTCTGAGGGAACTGAGCCTATGGAGTTAGAACCTTATCAGGTTGAGCTCCTAGGCCCAGGGGGACCCTCAAGGGAGCAGTTGTGTAAGGGGCAAGAAACCTGTCCCTCTCTTGAAGGCCTTAGGCAGCAAGCTGCTGAAGAGTCCAATGGCAAGAAAACTAGAACACATACGTCTATTGGGAAGATGGACTCCTTTACACTGAGGCAAGAGATCCCAAACCTGGTGCCATTAGGACAGTGGTAGTGCCTCAGGAGTTTAGGGAGTTCATACTGACCTTAGCCCATGATATTCCTCTTGCTGGGCATTTGGGACAAACCAAGATGTGGGAGAGACTAGTCAACCACTTCTACTGGCCCAACATGTCCCAGAAAGTCAAGGAGTTTTGTGTCTCCTGTACCACCTGTCAAGCCAGTGGTAAGACAGGTGGACACCCAAAGGCCCCTCTCATTCCACTTCCATTGGTGGGGGTCCCCTTTGAAAGAGTGGGTGTGGACATAGTGGGTCCACTTGAACCTCCCACAGCCTCAGGGAACATGTACATACTAGTAGTAGTGGATCATGCTACTAGATACCCTGAAGCTATTCCCCTTAGGTCGACTACTGCCCCTGCAGTAGCCAAGCCCCTCATTGGTATTTTTACCAGAGTGGGTTTTCCTAAGGAGGTGGTGTCTGACAGAGGTACCAACTTCATGTCAGCATACCTGAAACACATGTGGAATGAGTGTGGAGTGACTTATAAATTCACTACACCATACCATCCACAAACTAATGTCCTTGTTGAGAGATTCAACAAGACATTAAAAGGCATGATCATGGGGCTCCCTGAAAAACTCAAAAGGAGATGGGATGTCCTCTTGCCGTGTCTGCTTTTCGCTTACAGAGAGGTGCCTCAGAAGGGAGTAGGGTTCTCACCCTTTGAACTTCTGTTTGGCCATCCTGTAAGGGGACCACTAGCTCTTGTGAAAGAAGGCTGGGAGAGACCTCTTCATGAGCCTAAACAAGACATAGTGGACTATGTACTTGGCCTACGTTCAAGGATGGCAGAGTACATGGAAAAGGCAAGTAAAAACCTTGAGGCCAGCCAACAGCTCCAGAAGTTTTGGTATGACCAAAAGGCTGCAATGGTTGAATTCCAACCAGGGCAGAAAGTCTGGGTTCTGGAGCCTGTGGCTCCCAGGGCACTGCAGGACAAATGGAGTGGCCCTTACCCAGTGCTAGAAAAGAAGAGTCAGGTCACCTACCTGGTGGACCTAGGCACTAGCAGGAGCCCCAAGAGGGTGATCCATGTGAACCGCCTGAAGCTCTTCCATGACAGGGCTGATGTGAATCTGTTGATGGTAACAGATGAGGACCAGGAAGCTGAGAGTGAACCTCTCCCTGATCTCCTCTCCACAAACCCTAAAGATGGCTCAGTTGATGGAGTGATCTACTCAGACACCCTCTCTGGCCAACAGCAATCTGATTGTAGGAAGGTCCTGCAACAGTTTGCTGAGCTCTTTTCCCTAACCCCTGGTCAGACACACCTGTGTACCCATGATGTGGACACAGGAGACAGCATGCCTGTCAAAAACAAAATATTCAGACAGTCTGACCAAGTTAAGGAAAGCATCAAGGTGGAAGTCCACAAGATGCTGTAATTGGGAGTCATTGAGCACTCTGACAGCCCCTGGGCTAGCCCAGTGGTCTTAGTCCCCAAACCTCACACCAAAGATGGAAAGAGAGAGATGAGGTTTTGTGTGGACTACAGAGGAATTAATTCTGTCATCAAGACAGATGCCCATCCCATTCCAAGGGCTGATGAACTGATTGATAAATTAGGTGCTGCCAAATTCTTAAGTACCTTTGACTTAACAGCAGGGTACTGGCAAATCAAAATGGCACCAGGAGCAAAAGAAAAGACAGCATTCTCCACACCTGATGGGCATTATCAGTTTACTGTTCTGCCCTTTGGTTTAAAGAATGCCCCTGCCACCTTCCAAAGGTTGGTGAACCAAGTCCTTGCTGGCTTGGAGTCCTTTAGTGCAGCTTATCTTGATGATATTGCTGTCTTTAGCTCCAGCTGGCAGGACCACCTGGTCCACCTGAAGAAGGTTTTGAAGGCTCTGCAATCAGCAGGCCTCTCTATCAAGCCATCCAAATGCCAGATAGGGCAGGGAACTGTGGTTTACTTGGGACACCTTGTAGGTGGAGGCCAAGTTCAGCCACTCCAGCCTAAGATTCAGACTATTCTGGACTGGGCAGCTCCAAAAACCCAGACTCAAGTCAGGGCATTCCTTGGCTTGACTGGGTATTACAGGAGGTTTGTGAAGGGATATGGATCCATAGTGACAGCCCTCACAGAACTCACCTCCAAGAAAATGCCCAAGAAGGTAAACTGGACTGTAGAATGCCAACAGGCCTTTGACACCCTGAAACAAGCAATGTGCACAGCACCAGTTCTAAAAGCTCCAGATTACTCCAAGCAGTTCATTGTGCAGACAGATGCCTCTGAACATGGGATAGGGGCAGTTTTGTCCCAAACAAATGAAGATGGCCTTGACCAGCCTGTTGCTTTCATTAGTAGGAGGTTACTCCCCAGGGAGCAGCGTTGGAGTGCCATTGAGAGGGAGGCCTTTGCTGTGGTTTGGTCCCTGAAGAAGCTGAGACCATACCTCTTTGGTACTCACTTTGTAGTTCAAACTGACCACAGACCTCTCAGATGGCTGATGCAAATGAAAGGTGAAAATCCAAAACTGTTGAGGTGGTCCATCTCCCTACAGGGAATGGACTTTATGGTGGAACACAGACCTGGGACTGCCCATGCCAATGCAGATGGCCTTTCCAGGTTCTTCCACTTAGAAAATGAAGACTCTCTTGGGAAAGGTTAGTCTCATCCTCTTTCGTTTGGGGGGAGGGGGGTTGTGTAAGGAAATGCCTCCTTGGCATGGTTACCCCCTGACATTTTGCCTTTGCTGATGCTATGTTTTGATTTGAAAGTGTGCTGAGGCCTGCTAACTAGGCCCCAGCACCAGTGTTCTTTCCCTAACCTGTACTTTTGTTTACACAATTGGCACACCCTGGCATCCAGGTAAGTCCCTTGTAACTGGTACCCCTGGTACACAGGGCCCTGATGCCAGGGAAGGTCTCTAAGGGCTGAAGCATGTCTTATGCCACCCTGGGGACCCCTCACTCAGCACAGACACACTGCTTGCCAGCTTGTGTGTGCTGGTGAGGACAAAACGAGTAAGTCAACATGGCACTCCCCTCAGGGTGCCATGCCAACCTCACACTGCCTATGCAGTATAGATAAGTCACCCCTCTAGCAGGCCTTACAGCCCTAAGGCAGGGTGCACTATACCATAGGTGAGGGCACCAGTGCATGAGCACTGTGCCCCTACAGTGTCTAAGCAAAACCTTAGACATTGTAAGTGCAGGGTAGCCAAAAGAGTGTATGGTCTGGGAGTCTGTCATACACGAACTACACAGCACCATAATGGCTACACTGAAAACTGGGAAGTTTGGTATCAAACTTCTCAGCACAATAAATGCACACTGATGCCAGTGTACATTTTATTGTAACATACACCCCAGAGGGCACCTTAAAGGTGCCCCCTGAAACCTTAACCAACTACCCGTGTAGGCTGACTGGTTTTAGCAGCCTGCCACACTCGAGACATGTTGCTGGCCACATGGGGAGAGTGCCTTTGTCACTCTGTGGCTAGTAACAAAGCCTGCACTGGGTGGAGATGCTTATCACCTCCCCCTTGCAGGAGCTGTAACACCTGGCGGTGAGCTTCAAAGGCTCACCCCCTTTGTTACAGCGCCCCAGAGCATTCCAGCTAGTGGAGTTGCCCGCCCCCTCCGGCCACGGCCCCACTTTTGGCGGCAAGGCCGGAGGAGATAATGAGAAAAACAAGGAGGAGTCACTGACCAGTCAGGACAGCCCCTAAGGCAACCTGAGCTGAAGTGACTCTGACTTTTAGAAATCCTCCATCTTGTAGATGGAGGATTCCCCCAATAGGGATAGGAATGTGGCCCCCTCCCCTTGGGAGGAGGCACAAAGAGGGTGTAGCCACCCTCAGGGCTAGTAGCCATTGGCTACTGCCCTCCCTGACCTAAACACACCCCTAAATTCTGTATTTAGGGGCTCCCCTGAACCTAGGAACTCAGATTCCTGCAACCTAAGAAGAAGAGGACTGCTAAGCTGAAAAACCCTGCAGAGAAGACGGAGACACCAACTGCTTTGGCCCCAGCTCTACCGGCCTTTCTCCCCACTTCTAAAGACACTGCTCCAGCGACGCTCTCCCCAGGGACCAGCGACCTCTGAAGCCTCAGAGGACTGCCCTGCATCTAGAAGGACTGAGAACTCCCGAGGACAGCGGCTCTGTTCACTCAAGACTGCAACTTTGTAACAAAGGAGCAACTTTGAAACAACTTGCGTTTCCCGCCGGAAGCGTGAGACTTGATACTCTGCACCCGACACCCCCGGCTCGACTTGTGGAGTACAACCACTTCAGGGAGGACTCCCCGGCGACTGCGAGACCGTGAGTAGCCAGAGTTGCCCCCCCCTGAGCCCCCACAGCGACGCCTGCAGAGGGAATGCCAAGGCTCCCACTGACCGCGACTGCCTGACTCACAGATCGCGACGCCGGGAAAAGACTCTGCACCCGCAGCCCCCAGGACCTGAAAGATCGGACCTCCAGTGCAGGAGTGACCCCCAGGAGGCCCTCTCCCTTACCCAGGTGGTGGCTACCCCGAGGAGCCCCGCCCTTGCCTACCTGCATCGCTGAAGAGACCCCTTGGTCTCCCATTGATTTCAACGACAAACCCGACGCATGTTTGCACACTGCACCCGGCCACCCCCGTGCTGCTGAGGGTGTACTTTCTGTGCTAACTTGTGTCCCCCCTGGTCCCCTACAAAACCCCCCTGGTCTGCCCTCCGAAGACGTGGGTACTTACCTGCTGGCAGACTGGAACCGGGGCACCCCCTTCTCCATTGATGCCTATGCGTTTTGGGCACCACTTTGAACTCTGCACCTGACCTCCCTGAGCTGCTGGTGTGGTAACTTTGGGGCTGCTCTGAACCCCCAACGGTGTGCTACCTTGGACCCAAACTTGAACCCCGTAGGTGGTTTACTTACCTGCAAAAACTAACTAACTCTTACTCCCCCCAGGAACTGTTGAAAACTGTGTCTAGTTTTAAAATAGCTATATGTGATTTATTTGAAAAGTATATATGCTATTGTGATTATTCAAAGTTCCTAAAGTACTTACCTGCAATACCTTTCATTTGAAGTATTACATGTAAAATTTGAACCTGTGGTTCTTAAAATAAACTAAGAAAATATATTTTTCTATACAAAAACCTATTGGCCTGGAATTGTCTCTGAGTGTGTGTTCCTCATTTATTGCTTGTTTGTGTACAACAAATGCTTAACACTACTTCTTTGATAAGGCTACTGCTCAACCACACTACCACAAAATAGAGCATTAGTATCATCTCTTTTTGCCACTATCTTACCTCTAAGGGGAACCCTTGGACTCTGTGCATACTATTCCTTACTTTGAAATAGTGCAAACAGAGCCACCTTCCTACAATAACTGTAAAGTGATTCATTGTTACAATATTATCTGCATACTGCAAGATAGGAAAGCGCACTCCGCCAACCCTTGGTGTTATTAAGCTGGCTCCTTCCAGTGACATAGCCAGGTCAACTCTGTAGAGGTTAAAGAGGAGAGAGGTCAATACACTGCCCTGTTCAAGCCTGTTGTTAGTTGGAACCTTGGCTATTGCAGTGGTGGGACTTGCTTTACCTGGACCAGGGTCACCTGATATAGAGATACTATTGCTTTACCGTTAGCTTCCCCCAAAGCCTTCCCCAGTCCACCCTGTTGAAGGCTGCACTATAGTCAATGAAGCAGCAGAACACAGGGGTTCCTTGCTCCTTACAGCTCGATGAGCTAAATGTGCCAGTGCTATGATAACCATAGAGCATTTGGGCCTGAATCCAGATTGGAAAAAGGGAGGTCTGGGAAAGTCATCATTTTAACATGTTCACCCCCATTTTTTCTGATTGATACTGGTGGTAACTGTCCCTGACTGTGCCCTGGGCTCTGCTAACTAGGCCCAGGGCTAGTGCTCTGATCAAAAGGTATATGGTAATGTGGTACAACTACAATTGGCAATGACAAACTCCTGTAAATCCTTAGATATATAATAGGGGAAGGGGGGTTCAAACTACCTGCAAGTCTGTAGCATATAATAGGGCAGGGAGGTTTAGAGGCCCGGTATATTTCTTACACTGTAGTGTGCCCTGCTGTGTTGCCTGCTGTCATTTTCAAAAGGGAGCCCTGCCTTGCAGACTGTCTTTAAAAAGTAAACTGTGCAAATTCGACTTCTGAATTAAAGGTACTTCCAAAGTGATGATTTACCTCATTTTTACATATATCACCCCTAGGGTCTCCCCTAGGTGCTCACGGATGGGGTGCCATGTTATCATAATCAGGGGCATTATAAATGGTGTTTTATATGCCCTGGTGAGGGAAAAACTGTCCATTTCATGTTTCCCCATTGTAGATACTTAGCTCCATAGGCTAACATTGGAATATTGCATATAAACATAAATATTGCTAGGAAGGAGCTCACTGTGTCATTCAAGGACTTAAACGATTGGTAATGATAACTCCAACAACTTGCCACTGTTGAATTTATCATAACTAATACAGAAGAGAAGTTATAGGACTTTCTTTTCTATAAGCATAATCCAGTCTGCTATTGGCCTCTCATGATTGGTCAGCCTTAACAGGATTAGCCAGGCTGCTTTGATGAGGTGATAAGTGGCTAGCATAGAGCAGAGGTTATCTGGGGAGGGAACTCTGCAGCTGAAGGGCTCAGACTAAGAAGGGGCCTGGGTAAATCAAACTGCGCTTCAAAGAGAGCAGGACAGCAAGGAATGCCAGCCAGGCCTACTCCCTTTTCTTGTACACCTCAGACAGATGGCAAGTCCAGGAAAGGAATTTGCAGAGGGGAGTGTTAATGGAAATTAGCCATACCAGTAGGTTGGTTTAGCCATGTTTTACTCTACTGGAGAGAAATCATCCATCTTGGATTTTGAAGTGCAGTGCTTTGTGGGACAAGAGAATACCACACTTTGCAGGAAGCTGCCATGCTTTTGGGTGGCACCCTGCATCTCATTGGACAGGGTTGCCCCCAAGCTTGTCCCCCAAGATGATAGTTGAATAAATATGTCAGATCTGCCATCTGAAACCACAAAGAGAAGAAGGACTGCACTGCTGAAACTCCAACCCCAAAGGATTGCACTCTGAAGGACTGCTCCTGTTGCACACCAGAACAAAAGGTCTAAGGACTTTTCCTTGCCTTTAAAAGGCCTAAGGAGGGAACTCCATGAAAGCAACAGTGCATCCAGTAGAATTTTAAGGGTTTGGCCAGGTGCAGTGTGAGAACTGAAGGACCACCTTAGTCCTGCTAGACACTTGGATTTGTGTTTTAGACACTTTGTAACCCAAAGGAGAATTTCTGAAAGGAGATCCAGAAGTTTGGAGAACTTTTGTGGAAAAGCTCCTTAAGGCGAGCGACCTGTTGACAAGAGTTAGGCCACTGCTGCTGAACCACAAGCCGGCCTGAATTTCAAGTTCATCCCACTGAAACTCCAGAGCTTTTCCCCGTTGACGAGACTTCCACGATTTGACCTGGGCTTCGCAGAAACTCAAGCCAAAGACATCCCATCAGATTCCGGCCTGAAGAGGAGCATCACCAGACGACGAGAGAAAAAGATCCAGAAAAACAACCAAGTCCGGAGGTAAAATTTTGACTGAGGCTTCACACTCAGTGTATCCAAGCAGGGCTTTATCACGATCAACCTCAAATTGTGACGTGGTCCCAGTCTAGCGTGAGCAGATGTCCCAGGCGCTAGAAAGCACATTTTTTTATTTAATCTTTAAAAATTCTTATCTCCGGTTCCCTATATGGATTTTTTGTCATTTTGCTGTCATTTTAAAGATAAAAATATTTCCTAGTTCTATAAATTGGTGTGGAATTTTCATTTTGTGTTGTGTCTCATCTATTTACTGTATTTAGTGTATTTAAATGCTTTGCATTCCTGTCTCATAAGTTAAGTCTGCCTGCTCATTGCCAAACTACCAGGGGTTGAGCTGAGGGCTAATGTTTTGAGATGTTGACTGGACCTAATATTGGGTTGGTGGCCTTATTGCTAGTGATAGCTGTGTACTTAACCCTACTAGTGATCCACCTCCCAACATTTTGGTGTTCAGCAGTGTGGATGTGGACTTGTGTTTGAATTACACCATACAGTAAGGTAGATTAAGATCAGTAAAAATCCGCTAAATTGACTTAGAACAAAACTTTTGATTTTGAATATTTGAAATTTGGACTAAAAATGATTTTAATCCATCTTTTTGACTTTTCTAAAATGTGTTCTAATTTTCATTTGTAAAGTTTGTGTGACCCAAAACAAGGGATTCTAGGGAGCAGGATCTGGCTAAACTGAACAAACTCTCAGTGGCTGAGCTTAGCGCTCAGTGTAAGTTTAGGTGGTTACCTAATAGCCACAAGCTCAGGAAGGCAGAGTTGATTAGGTCCCTTAAGGTCTGGGGACAAGGAGCTCCAGAGAAAGAAGGGGAGGGTGACCCCTCCAACCACCTCCAGGAGGTGGATGATGACACTCCATCCATTTCTTCTGGTGATAGGTTCACACTTCCAGATGGAGGGATGAGAGGCTCCTCCATAGAGGACTCAGATAGAGCCTCAGAAGGCAAGAGCTGGGGGCTCAGCTGGCCTCTCTTGCCCTGGAAGTGAAGACGTTAGCACTAGCTAGAGAGAAGTGTGAGGAAGCAAAAGTAAATGGTTGCAGCGAAAATGAAGAAAGTTCTGAGATGCCCAAACGTGTTGGGTTTAATGTGAGGGAAATGATATTGACAAATGACTGACTGCATTTGAGCGGACCCTTGAAATGAGAGAGGTCCACTCTAAGTATTGGGGTTCACTCCTGTGGAAACTGATTCCAGTAGCTAGGAGGGATAGACTCCTGACCCTAAAGGGGGATGAGGCAAAATCGTACCCCCACATGAAACAATATTTAATCATTAAATTTTGTCTGACCCGAGTGCAGTACAGGGTGAAGTTCAGGGATACCTAGAAGGTACCCACAGGGTCCTGGGTGGACTTTGTAGATGTCTAAGTGAAGGCACTAGTGGGCTGGATTAAAGGTAACCAAGTGAGTACCTATGAGGGGCTGTATAGTTTGATTCTTAAGGAGTACATCCTGACTTATTGTATAAAGGAGATGTAACACCATTCTATAGTGGACTCAAGATTGTCTGGTCCCAGGGAACTGGGGGAGACAGCTAATGAGTGGGTGAGAGCCCAGATTTCCCATCAACACTCGGGGGGTGATCAAAAGAAAAGACAGGTCCCCTCCCAGGGGAAAGCCCAGGGGAAAGAAGGTCAAAAACAGAAAGAATCCTCAATAGGTTTGCAAAAGCCTGCACAAGAGGGAGGCACACCAAGCCAATCGACTTTCAAGAGGAGAGGGTATCAGGCAAAGAACTTTGACCCTACAAAGGCTGGGAAGTTCCTTGAACTCTTGAAGGCAGGGAAATGCTATGACTGTCATCAATCAGGGCACAAGAGAGGAGGAGATGCTGTTTGCACCAAAAAGCCCCCCACTGGTGGGCAGTCCATAGGGATTGCTAGTGTAGCTGTGGGGGGTGGAGATTGTCCCAGAGATGGGGAATGAGTTAACAGAAGCAACCTTAGTGTCCCTGGGTGGGGTGGAAGTTGCATCCCTGACCAACTTTTCTCCCAACATGGAGAGGTGTAGGTGGAGGCCTAAAATTAATGGGACTGAGGTTGAGACTCCGTGAGACAGAACAGCTAGTATGACTGGTCACAGAGAAACTAGTTCTTCCAGAGCAGATCATACCTGGTGTGTACCACTAGGTAACCTGTGCAGACAGCAGAACCAAACTCCATCCCAGGGCAATGGTGCGTTTGGCCTGGGGGGTATGACAGGTCCTAAACATGTAGCTGTGTCTCCTGCACTCCCAGTGGACTGCCTACTGGGAAATTATCTTGGAACATCTGAGTGGTCTGGGGTGGAGAGAATGGTCCATGCAAGGATGCTGGATCTCCCTGACTGGGAATTTGCTCAGGGAGTACTGTATATTGGCTCATATGTTTTGTAATTATGATTGCAAGTTATTGTACCTTTGTGAAATTACGCTCCCTGGCTGTTTACATGTAATGATTTTAATTAATTGAACATTAAATAAATAAACTTGAAACTTGAAACTCACTGTCTGCTCAGTTTCACGGGATTGTAGGTATATAACAATCTCCCCATGCCTATGACCTTATATGTTATAACTATGGTCAAGTAAAGCACCCCAATACCTTTTAATACGTATTTCTCAGTGCAGTGCTGTAAAGTACCCTATTAATGTCAAAGCTTCCACATGGTAAAGATATGCTCTTTTTTTAACTCTAAAACAACTTTATCAAATTTTAAGTGTTTTTTTTGCATAATTTACATAACATATTTTCAGGGATTGACTCATGCACAGCTCTATGATCCGAACTGTTGTGGGGGGGAACTGTGAGGGGGAATACGCTGGTGCACGCAGCAAAGAAAGCACCACATGGACACTGTGTTGCTTGGTATCAGACTGGCCGGGAGATAAGCTTCCCGCCCTCCATTTTTATTCTATAACATCGCTGGTCTCCCGGAAGCACACCTCTTGCCTTCCGGGGCCGCCGCAGGGGTTAGCCCTCTCTCGGCTACTAGACCAGTGCACAACATTACATCCCTTCCCAACTGGATCAAAACCTTTATGATTTTACAGCACACACAAAATCTTTGAGTCTTTGACTGGTTGGGGCATTGGGTGTTAAATTGTACCTCTGGGAATAGGCTCTAGTTTCACCTCCATGATTCATTGGAACACTGGTTGCTGGTTGTGTTTGGGTAGACACCCTAGTCTCTGCCGGTAGGCTACCTTCACAGCCTGGCTTTAAATCACTGCCTATTGACCATCTCAGGGAACAGTCATTGGCTGTCAGTTCGGGTGACTGTTCCACAAACGTGGCCCTCCGAAACCAGGACATATTCCAAGTCACTATCTCTCCCTCCTTTTCCACAGTCACCATTGTACTCTTCACTCCATTCATTGTCCATATCCCTGGCTAGTATGGGGTGTGGAATTTCCAGCCAGGCTTCCGATCTTTGAGAATTACTTGATCACTGATCCGCACCTCTTGCTAGCCCGAACATTTTTCTCCTTTCGTTGGGATTGTATTCACTCCGAATGGTAAGGAGATGTCCGCCACCCGGGGGAAGTAGGGATGATGTCTTGCCTCTGTCCCGCAAGCATGAGAGACCACAGAGTTTGTCCGGTGGTACATTGGGGCATTCCTCTGTACTCTCTCAGGAACTGGTAGAGGCTGACAGCCAGCTCACTAGCCTCCAAGGTAGCAATGCGGAGAGTTTTACTGAGTGTGCGCATGAACCGCTCACTCTCCCATTTGGCCTGGGGCAATTGCAGTGTTATTCTGCAGTGACAGATGCCCAGACGTCTCCTCAACTCCTGAAACTCTCCTCCTTGAAACGGGGGGCCATTGTACGTTTTAATTTTATCTTAGAGGCCGAACATGGCCAGGATTTTCTCAAGGGCCGGACCAACATGGGTGAAGACCGTGGATTCGAGGATCTCCACAATCGGATATTTGGAGTATCCATCCACCAGGACCATGGTGATTCTTACATCCGGAAACTCCCCAAAATTGAGGCTTACTTTTGACCAGGGGGTGGTGCAAGACTCTTCTGTGATAACTGGGGCTGGTGTTTCGGGGACAGCGGTCAGCTGGCAGGCTGGGCATTGTCTCACATAACTGTCCACCCCCTCCTCGAGGCCAGGGAACCACACGTTCTACCTCATGTACGCTTTCATTTTTGCCATCCCTTGCTGCCCACCCTGCGCCAGCAGAATCACCTGTTGTTGTAGTTGTAGTGGAATCATCAGACAGTGTTCTTGTAGGAGGAATACATCAGGGGTTGAGCTGAGTTCTTGCCGTTCCCTCCACAGTCTTGTTGGTCTGTCTTTCTCAGCCAGCTGTCGATATTTAGAAGAAAGTCATCCTAGGAACCGTCCTTTATTGCTCATAGTACTCTCAGCAGAACGTCATAATTCGGGAGAGTGGCGTCGCTGACGTCACAGTGTCGGTTCCGGAGTCGGTGCAGAAGTCGTCAGACCCTTGAGGTCACAGGCGTTGCGGGTCGAACTCCAGGCTGATGAAGTCAGGTGCGCCGGCGTGGATGGTGTCGGGGTAGCAGTGCGAAGTGGGACGATGCAACGTGCGATGCCCACAGGTCACGGTGCAGGGACCAGCTCGGTGACGGTGTCCAACGGCATCGGTAAGACCAGGGTTGCAGTGCGAAGTGGGGCAGTGCGACGTGCGGTGTCCACAGGTCACGGTGCAGGCAGTGTCATCGTCATTGCTGAAGCGATGTCGTGGGTAGGTCCAAGCCAGCGGTGCAGGATGGGATGGTGCTTCTTGACCCTCATGAGTGGTGCCCATAGGCCACGGTGTTGGCAGGGTGCCTGGTGATGACACAGGAGTCGATGGTGCTTGCGTTGGTGGACCGGGGCTGCGGTGTGGGACGGGACGGTGCTTCGTGTACCTCACAAGCGGTGTCCACAGGCCATGGTGCAGGCAGCAGCGCTGGTGTCAGCAGGAGCGTCGTCGTCGGGGATGCCCAGGCTGCGGTGTGAGGCAGGCGATGCCGGAGTGCAGGGCCCACAGGTCGCGTTGCGGGCAGCGGCTCGGTGGAGTCGTCCGATGACAGCGTAGGGGAGACCAGGGTCGTGGTGCGAAGCGGGGCAATGTGACTCCATGTGGCGTCGGCAGGTCACGGTGCAGGCCAGCGGCGTCGTTGGCGGCGTTGCAGTGGTTTCTCCTCTAGAACAGCACAAAACACACAGTTCCCACTGGTGCAGGTTGAGGAAAATTAAGTCTTTGGTGTCCCTCAGTCTTCCAACAGGAGGCAAGCTCTACTCCAAGCCCTTGGAGAATTTTCTCAAGCAGGACACACAGCAAAGTTCACCCGTTGCACTCTTTTCAGACAGAAGCAGCAACTGCAGGCCAGTCCAGCAAAGCAGCACAGCAAAGGGACCGTACTCCTCCTTCCGCTCTTCAGCTCTTCAGCTCTTCTCCTTGCAGAGGTTCCTCTTGATTACAGAAAGATTCTAAAAGTCTGGGGTTTTGAGTCTTCTTTTTATACCCATTTCTGCTTTGAAGCAAACTTCAAAGCAAAGTCTCAAGTGTTTATAAGATCCTTCCTTGTCCAGGCCAGGCCCCAGACGCACACCAGGGGGTCGGAGACAGCATTGTGTGAGGGCAGGCGCAGTCCTTTCAGGTGTGAGTGACCACTCCTCCCCTCCAGCACAGATGGCTAATCAAGATATGCAGGCTACACCCCAGCCCCCTTTGTGTCACTGTCTAGAGGAGAGGTCTGAACAGCCCAACTGTCAAACTGACCCAGATGGGGAATCCACAAACAGGCAGAGTCACAGAATGGATTAATCAAGAAAATACCTACTTTCTAAAAGTGCCATTTTCAAACTAACAATCTAAAAACCAATTTCACTAAAAAATGTATTTTTAAATTGTGAGCTCAGAGACCCTAAACTCCACATTTGTATCTGCTCTCAAAGGGAATCTGAGCTTTAAGGATATTTAAAGGCAGCCCCCATGTTAACCTATGAGAGAGATAGGCCTTACACAGTGAAAACCGAATTTGGCAGTATTTCACTGTTAGCACATATAAAACACACTAGTATGTGTCCTACCTTAAACATACACTGCACCCTGCCCTTGGGGCTACCTAGGGCCTACCTTAGGGGTGCCATACATGTAGTAAAAGGGAAGGTTTAGGCCTGTGAGTTTAAAACTGCACACATAGACAATGCAGTGGCAGGTCTGAGCCATGTTTACAGGGCTTCTAATGTGGGTGGCACAACCAGTGCTGCAGGCCCACTAGTAGCATTTGATTTACAGGCCCTGGGCACCTCTAGTGCACTTTACTAGGGACTTACCAGTAAATCAAATATGCCAATCATGGATAAACCAATAAACAGTACACTTTACACAGAGAGCATATGCACTTTCGCACTGGTTAGCAGTGGTAAAGTGCCCGTAGTCCTAAAGCCAACAAAAACAGGTCCAAAAAAATAGGAGGAAGGAGGCAAAAAGACTGGGGATGACCCTGCAAAAAGGGCCATTTCCAACAGTCATCCTCCATGCATGTGCTTGCGAGCTCGAGAAGCGAGCATAAAATTGGTCAATTGACTCCCCCTCTCTTTGGCGCGCCTGGCGCAATTTGAATTGTTCAAAATCGGGATTTAATTGCAGTTCAAAATGCGCATTAAACTCTCCCACTGTTGCATCATAGTCGTCGTACGCACCTGTGCTCGGTAGGTGTCTGAAGAGTTTGTATATTTCATCCCCTGCAAAACGGATGTTACAGCCCTGCCCCCTTCACGGGTGGCCACAAAATAGTTTTCCAAATGCCCAACCCATATTTTCCATCTTGGTGATGCCATGGCAGGGTGTCATAGATCACTGAATGGCGGGAGTGCACCCACCATGGTATTTTGTGGCAGAGGGTGACAGGAATCAGCTCATCTGCCATGGTTCCTGTGTTGCTATCACCCTACACCGGTTGTTCAGGGCCAATAACTCTTGGTGGATCACGTCAAGAGTTTCTCTCCCTTCTCTTCTTCTTTTGGTATCTTAAACACCACTTGGTCAAAATATGTGGAGTACTCACAGGAGGAAAGACTGATGACTTGAAACGCTGGGTCAGAGTCAAAACCTCCTTGCAGTGTGTGTGTCGAATCTGCGGTTGGGTTGAATCGGCCTCAGCACTTCGGCACATAGAAGGCAGACCAGGAGGGCCCTGGAGCCATCTGGATGGCACCAGCCATGCATGTTAATGCCGTCAGATGAGCCCACGCCTGGGGCTGAAAACGGCAGGCTTTGTTGGACAAAAGATAAGGTCTTCTTCGATGGCCCTGTTGTGACCTCTCACTGCTCTGGCGTGTCTGGCAAGCCACACCACTGCCGACAGCCGACAGGCTGTTGGGTTTTCTCTGACGCACGGCACCGTGGGTGAGCGCAGGAGCTACACACCTTTATCGCCAGTGTTGTGTGGGGGAAACTGAGAGGGGGAATGTGCTTGCGCCCGAGCAAAGTAACACCCGCACTTGTCTCACTCCAGAATTTGGCATTAAGAAACAACCTTTACCTACTTAAAATGCACTGCCATGAACCCAGACGTTGACAATGTTATAGTTATGGATATCATGGCCGCTTTTATTAATGTGGACAAATAAACGTGCGACTGCCCGTGATGTATTACATTCCTTTGGTAGGTTGAGCATGAGAATCACTGCCAATACAATTCACACTTCTTACAATTCAAACATTGAGCTTATTCCTCTATCATAATCAATCAATTTACAATGACTTAATAAATTTGATAATCAAAAATTTCACGATTTGCAGTGACTGGTCGGCCTTCGAGTCCTGGCCTCCGTTTGTCATGTCTCTTTTTGCCCTTCGGTTTCTAGGCAATCCCACATTAAATTTTTTGGAGGGGGCTCACTCCAATAGAGTTTGTTTTACCACGTTCTTGCTTCAAGTTCTTTGGATTAGGCCCAACTCGCTACCTGGCGTGTACCTATGCCCTGCCATCCGATCTGGCGTGTCTGGGCTGCGAGTGCCGTGTTCCGCTTACTCTCCTTAGTTGGCCACCTTTCACCCTACCTTAAGGCATCCCCAGATGTGTGGCTTTTGTTCGCACACCCCCTTACTAGGTGTGCTTCCAATCGATTTTGGTAAAACCTCCTTTAATTATGGCTTGCCCCTTGTGTCTGTCCGGCATTGCGACAGGATGCTTTTTTGTTGGGGTGGGTGGGTGGTTTTTCCTTCCGTCATGCCCAGCGCGCTGTCCCGGTCCTTGAAC
The DNA here is from genome assembly GCF_031143425.1 of Pleurodeles waltl. NCBI lineage: Eukaryota > Metazoa > Chordata > Amphibia > Caudata > Salamandridae > Pleurodeles > Pleurodeles waltl. The sequence continues at coordinate 274,122,708 of NC_090444.1, read as the reverse complement.
TATCCCCCTTGGGGATCGCGTGCCCCTTAAATGCCCCCCCCCCCTTGTCCCTTTGCTGAGTTTTCCAATAACGCCATTGGGGGGTGCAAATGATTCAACACTCCCCCCATTGGCCACTCTGTTTTCGCGCCTTTCCCCCCGGGGGTGCTGCTGTAAAGTTGGCGCGCCCCTTACCAAACCGGTTTAACCGGTCCCTTCTGGATCCAAGGCGGCCGTTACGGCACCGGCCCTTTATGCCCCCTTTGTGGGCGGCCTTTACACAAAGCACCACACAGACACTGTGTTGCTTGGTATGGGACTGGCCTAGAGATAAGCTTCCCGCCCTCCATCTTTATTATATATCCTTGCCGGTCTCCTGGAAGCACACCTCTTGCCTTCCAGGGCCGCCGCCGGGGTTAGCCCTCTCTCAGCCACTAGACCGGTGCACAACATTACACAAACTAATCCTTTGGTTCGACTCTCCCTCTTAAGATGTTGGCTCGTCCATATCTAGGAATCAATCGCTCTGTTTTCAGTGCTGCTCTTCGTTTAATTTAGTTCTGATATTATTGTGTTTACAGTTAATTAAAGGGCAACTACGTACTTTCAATTGAATTGCATACGTGTCTAGCAATTGTTTGAGTGTAAAGTCCCACTTGAGTAACCTTCCCCTGGCCGTTCATCGTCTAAGTTTATTCCCCATGGGGCACAAAACCTCACTGTACAACAGGTTATCCCTGCATATAAAACACCCATAAAATCCTACCACAAAGTCCATATAACCATTTCAGAATGGCATTCACTATAATAAAAAAAATAAAAAAAAATGAAAGTAATTTAAATCCACTGACCCAGTAAAGTCGTGGCAGGTCTGGCTTATTAAAACTGATTTTTTTTTTTTAGCATTAGTTGGTTAAGGGCTGGGATGTTTATTCTAATTGCCTATACGTCTACATACCCCTCTTATTACTGTCCACTTCTTGTTCAAACACATCAGCTCCATAGACAATGACCTTGGTAATATGATAGGAAGGGTAAATGAGTCGCTCATTAATACAATATTGACTGTGATATTTCATAGCCGATAATCCACGGGCGGCTCGACTGTCAGCATTTTGCGCACTTGGTGAAGCTGCTCAGGGCTTTGCTCCTGGCGACTTCCTACTTAATTCATGCATTGTGAATGGCAGATTCCTGGGCGGTATCGAGTTTCCCGTCGTCATGACAACTAACGGGGAGGCATTTTCATTAATCATTTAGAACACATGAAGTCTCGGCCAGTCTGATTGCGGCATATAGAGTAACATCCTAGCGCCGCTTGGGACTCCGTTGAGTTGAATTAAAAAAGATTAGGCTGCCCCTGGCCCGCCCGGAATCGCCAATTTAAGATCTCATGTGTCAGTGGTCCTTGGAGACACGCGGATTACGAGGCTGGAGTTATGCGTTTATTTTTCGGGAGTCGATGAAACATTAGACGACTGCAGGTGCCTTAAGGGGGGAAAGGACATAAATCACAAACAGGGTTCTTCATATTCGCTGCTCTTCTTTTGAAACTGCAAACATTAAACTCGCGTTTGTTTATTTTTGTTCTAATTGGGTGCTACCGCTTTTCCGTGAACCTTGAAGTGCTAGGTACCAAAATGTGGTGGCCTCATCTGAAATATATGTTTTTTTCCTGAATGTGTTCACTCTAATTAGAGAGAATGGCTTTAAATTGAAGGCGAGATGGGTGACAGGAGCAAAGCTACGAGGTTTCCCGGTTCGGAGAGTAAGTAGCTCACCCAGTCCAGGAATGTTCTTAGAATTCTGGGACCTGTAGTCCAGTGATGATAATGGATTAAACAGGACTACACATCCCAGCATGCAACAAAAAACTTGGCTGGATGAGCTATTTATGCTTGGAACTTGATAACTTGAGTGCTCTAAAGTAAGGAATAAAAACGTTTTGTCCTTTCACAGTAGGAAAGGAATTAGGTATACGGCAGCAATATTGTTTTCTTTGGGTGAAGATTAATAACTCCTGTGAAACAAAAAAAAAGACAGCTACAAATTACGGTGTCTGAGAAGCCCGTGAGTGCGTACTATATTTACCACAAAATAGGTATCACCTTCCACACATCATTCGAGAACGCCTTTTATATATGTGTCTCTACAGGACTTCAAAGACTGTCTGTTGTAACGTTACCCAGACTATTTAATGGCTTCACAGGAGCTAAAGTGTTTCAGGGGAATGTATAAAGCTCCTTCTCTTGGCCGACCAGTGAACCCTGGAAGGCATACGAAATGTCAATTAAAACGTATTGTATATCTATTCTTCTGGACTGGAAGAATCCTTCGAGGTCACATTTTCCCAAGTTTCAAATATAAATGATATGTACATCTAGGCTTCTGGGACAAACCTGCGAAGGCATATTTTTCCAAACTGCAATTATATAATGTAGAATAATTGTGGGATCTCCTTAGAGGCAAAATGAACACTAAAGAGCTTTCTTATGATACAGTCCTGAAGCTTTCACATAGTACTTGCTTCTTGATAAGGAGGACCATGTTGTCGAACGATTTTTCAATATTTTCTATGCTGTTATTTTGCTTGTTTTTTTAGAGTCAATTAACTCATGTCTTGTGTCGTTAATTAACACTTAGTGCACCTTGCGTAATGTCATAGTGCAGAGCTAGCTGCCATCACATGTCTCAGGGTGAATTTTAACAGTCCTATTCTTTCAGCCAGCAGAAGTAAACATGGTAGGACTTATAGTTTTACTTTTTCTATAATAGATAGAGGCCTACAAGTCCCAGAATCATCAGTGGTAGTGTTTGAAAAAGAAAAAGAACGACTGAAAGTCACCTATATGAGATGCGGTCAGTTGCCAATTGTTTTATGCTTTGTTCTTTGTGTCTTCATGAGGGGAAACAGATACATCGGGTCTGATTTAGAGTTTGGACAACAGGTTACAATATTAAAAGTTCATGGGAAACCCCTCACCTTATTACAAGTACATTATATCCTATGGTACTTGCACTAAAATGAACAGGATATCTGTTACATCACCCATCTGTCACACTCTAAATTACGGCCATAGTTCTGGGTCTTGGGAACACCGTGTTTCATCCTCTGGGTTTTTCACTCCAAAGCTTTACTATCCATTGCATCATTCTATTTGGGCCAATGGAACTATCAATACACCTCGCAAACTGTTGGAATGTCAGACAATCCTCAGATTATAGGGTGGCTACCTTAATCCATGTCATCACAGAGACATGGGGACAGATGTACGAAACATTTTTCCAGCCGCAAACAGCCCATTGGCCAATTGCAACCAGAAAAATGCATTTTTTCTATGTACCAAAGCAAAATGCAGCTTAGTAACTTGTTTACCGTGTCACGTTTTGTTTTTGCTGTTCTGTATTAGGAAGAGAAGTGTTTAGGGACCCCTTTCCCTTTGTGAATGGAAGCATAAATATTTTTTCAGAGCAGGTGGTCCCATTGACCACTTCCTACTCTTAAAAAAGAAAAATAACATTTTCATTTTTATTTTTGAAATGCAGCCTGTTTTCCTTTAAGGAAAACAGGCTGCATTTTTTGAAAGAATATGCTTTATTTAAAAGCAGTCACAGTGCTGGTGGTCTGCTGTCCCCAGCAGGCTACCATCCCTGCGAATGCTGCCATTCCTAATAGGGTCACAAATTGCAACCTACCTCATGAATATTGATGAGATAGGTCTTTGCGACCCCATTGGGAATCGCTAAAGGTGTCTGAGACACATTTGTACATTTCCTTTTGCGAGTCTCTAATTGCAACTCACAAAAAGTCACATTTAGAGACTTGCAAAATGAAATGGACATACATCTGGCTTAATGATCCTTTTTGATTCCACACCATTGTTAGTTCAAAGAAAACAATCGAAGACTGTAACACTCAAAATGCACTAGGCTGCCACTGAAAATCCCAAGAATGAAGTATGGTGTCTGTGATATGGCATAACATGTCTCCCTTTTCAGGGTTGTAAATATGATGTCTTTACACCTTGGTGCTCAATGACAACCCCACAAATACAAAAAAATGATTGCCCTTTTTCATTCTGCAATGTCTGAGGACCTTTGTGGAAAATTGGGTTATTGTGTGAGGGGGTGAAACCATACTCCATAAACAGCCACAGACCTTATCAGGATGAACTACAAAAGGTCATTAAATTAACTTGCGCTTAACTGTCTGGTAGCTTGGCACAAAAGCAGTCAGGCTTCACTTAGAGACAATGTACAAAGTAATTATGCAGTAATAAAGAGAAAATGCAACACTAGAAAAATGACTAAACAATTTAGAAAAATAGACTAAAGTTTAATAAACTGATGCCAAAATGACAAAAATGCAATCAGTAGAACCGCAGATATGCAATTTCAAAGATTTCAGGTAAGTGCAGTGCCTAAAGTACAAAGCACTACTCGCGGTTATCTAGTTGTGTGAGACCGAGTGAAATTCACAAGTTCAGACCAACCTCAATGGAGCTCAGGCTGGAATCACAGACCAGGTTACTCCCACTGAAAACATTACCTTCTAAAGTCCAGCATGAAGACTTCTGTTCGCGTTGGAAGAGGTTGAAAGTAGCAGGGAGAGCACTGTGAATGGTCATTGCTGTAGTATAACTAGCAGGCTTGGTGTCACAGAAGGTCCTGGCTGTAGTACAAAGGTCCTCTTTGGCATCATAGATGGTTGTTGCTGGAGATTCACGTAGACAGTCACAGTGTGGTGTCAATACTTTAGCACAAAGTGCAGATCTCACATTGCTGGCCATCGCTAGAGCGAAAAGTTGTGTTCACCAGAGCTTCACATTAGTGGGGAGCTTAGGTGGTAAGATCTTGGCATCAACAAGTTCGCTTGTAGTTGCGAAGAGCCTAAAATGTCAGATATTTCCTTTTATTTTAGGAGGATCTCACCTGATACCACACCAAGGGTCCAGGTCTACAGGGTAACCTGCTGGGAATCAGGAACTCACTCCAGCAAAGGTCAGCAGTGCTCAGGCAGGTCCAGTAGCAGGCCCAAGCAAGCCCAGTATAGCAGGTCAGCTGGCAGTTGCAGAAAGGCATATGGAGCTTGTTGTGTCCGTGTAGCTCAGAATAAGAGGTCGTCAGCTGACCCTTGGAGGCATTTCAGCCTGGGATGAAGAGAGGAGATTCAACCTTCGTTCTCAGACAGCAGTGCAGGCTTCAAGCAGCAGGGTAGTGCTCTGACAGCATGGAAGTCCTTATTTTGTAGTAGCAACAGGTCCAGAAGTGTACTGAAGAGTTTGTCTTTGAGTCCCCATTTTAGGTCGAGCCTAGGCAGCGTGGATGTGCTGTCTGCAAGACCTGCTGTATTCGATATAGGACTTTGATCCCACCTTCTGCTTATCACAGGTTTACTCCAGTGTCTCTTCTTTACTGCCTCCTAATTGGTTCACATTCCGAGACATCACTTCCATTTAGAGTTGAGGAGCACTGACCTTGCACATATTAATTCCACTTGATTAGTGGCCATCTGCTACGATGCAGGTTCTATTTATTCTACCCCCTCCAACTCCCTCTGCCCTCTTCGCCCCATTCCGCTTCTGGCTGAAATCAATTACTCTTCTCCCACTTGCACCCTAGCTCTCCCACAAGGTACATTCATTTTATATTTATAGGCACTGCCACAGAGAAATTAAGGGGGGGCATTATGAGTTTGGCAGATGGAAAAGGCCATCCGCCAAACTCCTGCAGTCAGGTTGCCACCAGGTTTGAAACCTTCAAACAGGCCCCATTACGAGTTCCCCGCTGGGTTACGAGCCCAGCGGGGAACAGCCTACAACATTGACGCCAGTTCATAATTGAGCAGGCGGTAATGGTGCAGTGCGTGGGGTTCAGCAGCACCCGTCGAGCCGTTTGTTCTGCAATGCAGACAGTAAACAATGCTACGGGGCTGGCCAGGAGAGACCCTGCACTGCCCATGCCAAGTGCATGGGCAGTGCAGGGACCTCTCTGGGGCCCCCTGCACCCTGTCTCTGCCAGCGTTTTCATGGCGGTGCTACTGCCATGTAAACGCTGGCAGACAGGGGGGTCATAATCCCCAGGGCGACACTGCTTGCAGCGCTGCCCTAGTTGATCAGGACCGCCAAAACCTTCAGTCCCTCCTGTGGATCTAAACTGGTGGTGCTGGTGCTCCGACCATGGAGTAACCACCATGGGCGTAATTTGGCAGTCAGACCAACACCTAAGTGTTCAGACCACCACTTTTGCAGAAGTTCAGACCACCACCGCGACCTTGGGGTTCTCAAGACGACCAGGGTCATAATAAGCCAATAAGTGATTTGCCCTCATTGAATGTTGTACCGACACCGAGACTCGAACCTTGTTCCCCAGTACCAAAGTTGCAGATCTGACTGTAAACTAGGGAATGTCTGATTCACTCACAGGGCCAGTTTTCTTTTCAGTCTGACCTTTAAGTGCTGTTTACACTGCACATTTAACTTTCAGAGGACTGCGCCTCTAGTCCCTCTCCCTTCTGTGCATACTGTTGTCTTCCTCCTCACCCATAGATGGTGGAATTCTGATACAAAAGTACATTCACCTCCCCACCCAGCGTCGCCACCTTATACCTTCAGCGCTCACTCAGTGTTGTCTGGACACCGCGGCTGGCAGCTTTTAGTGCCAGGTCTCCACACTGGATGTGAGAAGAGGTAAATACATGGGAATCCTTATATATTTTTTTTAATTAAGTGCAGAGTGCCAGTCGGCCAGGTCTTCCATCAGCAAAACTTCCTATGTTGCGCAGGCGAATGCATTCCACACACTCACACTACCAGCTTGAATTTGTCTCCCCTCTTGCCAAGTGTACGGCTTAGTTTAGGTTAACAGGGCACCCGGTAAGAAGCTTGAGTGATTTTGGCAGCTTAAAACTTTCAGGAAAATATGGTCAGTGGTGCTTAATTCAAGAGCAAGGGCAATATATTAGATGATGTGACAAGCATTCTTTGCTTCTATTTGGTGAGAAACTTTGCACTTCGACACAAACCTTGTATTAAGTAAATCACTTTTCACACAGAGTGAAACAGTGCTGTGTAAATGCTGCTTTAAAATATGAAGGTAGGTTAGTCACACTCCACGAGTAAACCAAATGGTACTTGCAGCCACCTCTGCCGAGTGATAGATATAGGTAACAAGAAATCAGATCATAAACACTTGATGATTGCCACTTTTTTTGGATTCTTGAAGAGCAATTAGCCAGCAACTAAATTGGAATTCTTGCAAAACCACCTGTAAATTTGTAATAAGTCACTTTCATGTGTAGTTGATTTAATAATCATGGAGCAATATTAAACATGGCTCTTGAAATGCTTTTTACACTATTTCTGGGTGTATTTCCAATTTTAAGATGTTATTTCAAAAGAGAAAGCAATTGTAATTTTAGGAGGGAAGTGGCGGGCAGGAAGCACACTCACACTCATTCATTCACACATGCACGCACATCCATTCACAACACTCATCAACATTCAAACTTACATACACACACCAAACATTCATTTAAACAACACACACACACTTACCTTCAGCTCGGAGATCCCAGGAGGGTTGGGACTGCTGCCTTCCCTCACTGGGAAGGCAGCAGTCCCCGCTTCGTAACAGAGTGGGATGGAGTCAGTGAGACTTCTGACCCCATCCCACTCTATAACGAGGTGTCACTGATTAACACTCGCCTAAGGCACTTCAGGGCTTAAACCTGAAGTGCTCAGGTCGAAGTTAATGGGTGACGCTTCCCTTCATCACCGACGGCAAGGGCCTCGAGGCACCTTTGCTGAGCTGAGGCGGTCACGCCCATAGGAACTGTGAAATCTTCAGCCCAGCAAAGTTCAGCTCAGGCAGGCAGGAGTCTGCGGAAATCGTGCATGTCTCACTCCTGGCTGTCTGATCTGAATCTGAAGAGTGTCTGACAGGCTGACCTTTGCTCAGCCTGACAGGCACTCTTCATGAGGGGCAAAAGGTGGGGGGGGGGGGTGTGGCCCCTCTGCCCTAAAGGACAGGCCGGGGCTGGTCTCCATTGATTTCCAACTGCCCACAGCCCCACCCACAGCACGGGGCCTCTTGGAGGAGCGGGGTCTGGGGAATAATACCCTGCCTTCTGACAGAAGTTTCCACCAGTTGTAGTTATAAAGCTATGTAGCTGTTATTAATAGTGATAGAATGTGGCAAGACTATGAAATCACAAGAGCTTTGGCAATACTTGCAAACTCTGAAGTCATGAGGACGTACTCTTGGGCACCTGCAGTTGTGCTGCAATGTGTCTTTCTCCTCCATTCTCCATCTTTCCTCTCCTCCCCTCAGTTGACTCTTTTCTTCCTCTCTAATTTTTAGTTTCTTCAGATTTCACTTTCCCATTCTTCACCACCCCCATTTGTCTACTATCCCCAGGGGTTTTGTATTCTTAAAATGAAAAAAAAGAATTGAAAAAGAAAACCCACCCCACCCCTCACATCAAGTCTCCTCTGTAGGGCACAGAAAAGAGCACAGTGCCTGGCCTCAGCACCAATCCTCCCAGATACCTGCACCTGGGATGCACCCCTCGTGCCCTCCAATGCATTCCATTTACAAAAAAAAAATCCTCCAAAGTAGGAGCAAACAGAGTAATTTCAAACAATGCCACATCCAGCAGGAGTTAGATCTATTAATGCCTAAAAGGTTTGTGTAGGATACAACCAGAGGCGAAGGGGAAGAGGAAGAAGAAGCCCATGCCCTTCTCAATCCCGCTCTGTGAATAATACATGCAGATTCCTGCATTGTGTACAACCGGAGAGTTATGCATTAATGAAAGCTATTTCTTTTTATCACTGGTGCTTTACTGCTGCCTTCTCATTACATTGGCAAAAGAGAGGAAGGAAAATTGGTACACTCTCCAGGCTGGCAATGAGCTAAACCTATGAGCTTTCCAAAGGGAAACATTTTGATAGCTCATTTTTGTTGATATTCCAAGCCTCTCGTATTAGACATTCAATAGGTACTGTATTGAACAAGATTACATTAGTGCTAACCATATGCATAAAGATTACCAGCAGTGGTCACTTTGGTTTACCAGCCACAGTTGCTAGCAGTGATATAAAAATGCTTTAGCAATGTCAAATTCCTCTACACGGGTAATAAGTAATAGCCATAGCTGCAATGCTCCTAGCATCAAACTAAGAATAATGGTAATAAGACTTCCCAACACCATTTTATTTTCACTCATACATCAGTTCTAAATATATTTTGCAAACTCATCCCTTTTCTCCAAACATTAGCCTATACGATCTGAAAATATTTTTTTTTTCAAATACATGCTTTTCAACTTTGGTATAAATATATTAATTAAACCAATCAAAAGCTTCTAATTTAATTGACTAGGCTGCATTCAGAAGAGCTACTAACAGGTAGCTGGAGAGCTACCAGTAGCTCACAAGCTACGCATTGGAGAAGACTGCGATAGACAATGCTGCAGCTGCTTCTTTGGTCCTGTCGGTAACGCCTCCATTCTAAGTCCTCTAGGCAGTGCTGCAGCTGTGTCTCTGTTCCCAGTAATAATTCCCCATTCTTGGTCCTCTAACCAGTGCTGCAGCTGTGTCTCTGTTCATACATCCACTACAGTCCAGACCAAAAAACATAGGTAAAAGACATTGGGGGGTCATTACAACATTGGCGGTAAAAGCCGCTTACCACCGTGCAGAAGACCGCCAACACACCGCCGCGGCCGTGGAATTCTGCAACAGCTATTATGAGCCACAACTCGGAATCCGCCAAAATCTATACACCCACACAAGTCCACCACACCAAAGGTCAGTGATAAACTGGCGATAACAATACCTCCACCATCACGCCAACAGGAATACGCCCACACCATCACGACCCACGAATCCACACGCCGGTCTTTCAACCGTGGTATTCCATTGGCGGTACACACCGCCGCGCTCAAAATACACACACATTTACAAAACACTACCACATTGGACAATTCGATATACACACACCTGATACACACACCACTCCCACACACCCAATACAATATAAAACAAACACCCACATCACCCACAAACCCCTACGACAACAATTGCGACAGAAGGCTAGGGAGAGACACCACCAGGAACAACACCAGCATCCACAGGCACTCAACACCATCACTCACACAACATCCACGCACCTCACACAACACACCTCTAAATATCACCCCACACATCACAACACACACCACCCCACACATCACCCACACCACCCCATGGCACCCCAGGTTTTCTGAGGAGGAGCTCAGGGTCATGGTGGAGGAAATCATCCAGGTAGAGCCACAGCTATTCGGATCACAGGTGCAGCACACCACCATAGCTAGGAAGATGGAGCTATGGCGCAGAATCGTGGACAGGGTCAACGTAGTGGGACAGCACCCAAGAACTAGGGATGACATGAGGAAGAGGTGGAACGACCTACGGGGGAAGGTGCGTTCCGTGGTCTCAAGACACCAGATAGTGGTTCAGAGAACTGGCGGCGGACTCCCACCTCCTCCCCCAGAACTAACAATATGGGAGGAGCAGGTCTTAGCTCTACTGCATCCTGAGGGCATCGCAGGAGTAGCTGGAGGAATGGACTCTGGTAAGTCAAACCTTTAACTACAATATCCCCCACCCTACCTGCATGCTATCACATACCCCCACCCTCGCCCTCACCCCCATCACTCCAACTCCTCACACATGTTCCACTATCACAAACCACACATCCCAAACCCAAGCCCTCCATGTAACACCAAAGCATGGGCACCCATCACCAAAGCGTGTCCACTGCACATACCCATACACCCCCCCTAAACCATGATCACAGAAGGTCCCACACAATAATGCAAGCACTGGGGTACAGGGTCACCCACCCATTGCACACCATGGCACACACAGATGCAATAATCATGCCTTTACACCCCTGCAGGACCCCTACCCAACGTCACCGGACATGAGGGTCCAGACATGTCCACTCCACCCACAGAAGAGGCCCACAGTGATGACAGCAGCTCTGTCCAACTGGATCAAGATGACCAGCCCAGCCCATCTGGGACCTCGGGACAGTCGGTTCCCCTCACACTGGCACAAGCCACTACAGAGCTTCCCCCCTCTGGAAACACCAGCACAGCACCCACCCAGTGGGCCCATACCTCTGTCCCCAGAACACGTCAAGCAGCAGTGTGTCCACCACTACAGGGAACCCAGGCTAATCCACCATCCCAAAAACACCAGGGACCTGGGGGCAGTGGTAGTGGGCACACAGTTCAGGGGACAGAGGCCCAGGAACACAGGGGAACTGGGAGGGCTGATGTGCGACAGGGGGAGGACAGGCCCAGGGAACCCACACTCCACGAGGCCCTCTCCAACATAATGGGCGCCTACCACCATTCCCAGGAGACAATGGCAACGGTACTGGCCAAATTTCAGGAGACCCAGCGGCTGCAGGAGGAAAAGTATTTGGGGTTCAGGGAGGAACTCAAATCTATCAATTCCACCCTGGGCACCATTGTAGGGGTGCTGAAGGAACTCGTCAACACCAGGAGGGACACTGTGGCACAACAAGGGGCCCCTGACACTAGCCTGGACGATGAACTGCCCACCACCTCCGCCGGCGCTAGTGGACAGGAGGCACCGCCACAGGACCTCCACACCAGCACCCCACCCCCTGCAGAGGGAGAACCACCCGCAAACGGTCCCTGAGATCCAGGACAAAGACAGAGAACGATACCAAGACCCGTGCCAAGACCCCCGCCAAGAAATTAGACTACCCTGATTGTCATCCTTCTGTCCCACTTTGTCACCCTGTCCATACTTAAACTGCCCTAGCTCCACTTCCTATGCCCCTTTGGACAATGCACCTGTGAGACTAATAGACTGGACTCTGCCATGGACATTCCTCCACCATCACCCCTCACATTTTACAACCCCCTCCACTATTTAGCATTTAAATAAACACCCTTAAATTACAAAATAATCTGGAGTCAGTCTGTGCTTTCGAAAGTGTGTATTTGCAATAACTGTTGAAAAATGATATATTCAATGTAATGTCAACATACCTACGTCACACAGCTCTAGTCCATGCGGAAACAAAGCAGAGGTCACACAGTGGGACCCACATCTGTGAAATCGAAAGGGAAAGTGACAACTCAGTGTCCATATACTGGGTGAAAATGACAGACGGATGAGAGGTAGAAGAATTAAATCAGATGTAGCAGGCAGTGTTATCTTCTCACCTGTGTCTCACTGGAAGTATTGCTGGATCACCGTGTTCCTGTTGTCTATGTCCTCTTCTTCTGCTTCCTCGTCTTCACTGTCCACAGGCTCCACAGCTGCCACAACACTTTCATCTGGACCTTCGTCCTGCAGAAAAGGCACCTGTCGTCGCAAAGCCAAGTTGTGAAGCATACAGCAGGGCACGATGATCTGGCACACCTTCTTTGGTGAGTAGAGTAGGGAACCACCTGTCATATGGAAGCACCGGAACCTGGCCTTCAGGAGGCCAAAAGTCCTCTCTATAATCCTCCTAGTTCACCCATAGGCCTCACTGTAGCGTTCCTCTGCCCTTGTCCTGGGATTCCTCACTGGGGTCAGTAGCCATGACAGGTTGGGGTAGCCAGAGTCACCTGCAAATGGCGAGGGACAACTGTTAGACACACACTAACTCTTAGGGACATCCCCAGACACCTAGTCACACTGTATTGGGTCCATGTCCTCACCTAATAGCCACACACGGTGCCTCTGGAGTTGCCCTATCACATACGGGATGCTGCTATTCCGCAGAATGTAAGCATCATGCACTGAGCCAGGAAACTTGGCATTTACATAGGAGATGTACTGGTCGGTCAAACACACCATCTGCACATTCATAGATTGGTAACTCTTCCGGTTTCTGTATACCTGTTCACTCCTGCGGGGGGGGACCAAGGCCACATGTGTCCCATCAATGGCACCTATGATGTTGGGGATATGTCCCAGGGCATAGAAGTCACCTTTCACTGTAGGCAAATCCTCCACCCAAGGAAACACGATGTAGCTACGCATGTGTTTCAGTAGGGCAGACAACACTCTGGACAACACGTTGGAGAACATATGCTGGGACATCCCTGATGCAATGGCCACCGTTGTTTAAAAAGACCCACTTGCTAGGAAATGGAGTACTGACAGGACCTGCACTAGAGTGGGGATTCCTGTGGGATGGCGGATAGCTGACAACAGGATTGTGGTACGATCAAGTCTGTATGTGACAATTACATGTCCTCCTCCATTGTCGACAGGTCCACCAGCGGTCTGTACACCGGAGGATTCCGCCATCTCCTCACCTGCCCCAGCAGACGTGCTCCATGGAGGAGAGCAGCGAGCAGAGAGTCAACCAACACTGAGGTACGTAAACACAACTTTATAGCAAAATGTTTGAAAATCGATTTATGGCTGTATTAGTGTTTAAGCAAGGCCTAGATATGTGTGACGCAGTCCAAATTAATGCCATGTGGCCCCCTGAAATGGCAGCTGCCTGACCTGTAATGTGGAACATGGGGATATGAGGTAACTGCGCTGGCGTTGTACACCGTCGCAGTAGGCGGTCGAAGACCGCGGTGCAATTCAGCATTGGTTAACGTTGGACCCTATGTGCCCCAGGAGCCAATGACGATGTATGCCGACAGTGACAGTACGCACCGCCGCGGACGTGACCACCATTTTCTCTCTGTTCAATCACTGGATACCTGATCTTCAACAGGAGAGGACCTACACTGCAAGTGCTGTTGTGACCTCAGTCTGGAACACGGAGCACGGAGGAGTTGGAGAAACTAGTGGATGGGGTCCTCCCCCAGTACACGCTACTCTACGGTCCTCCAGACAAACAGGTGAGTACACTGTAAGCATGCTGAATCGGAAATGCCTGTGTGGAGTGGTGTTGATGAAAAAATTGGGGGGGGGGAGAGAATGAAGCGTGCATGATACAACGGTGAGTGCATGTGCGTCATGGCAAGGGTAGGGATGCGGGCCAATGGCTGTGATGGTGCAGACGGTTATATCTTCTCCTTTTCCCCTGTGCTATTCGTGTAGGTCAGCGCCCACCAGAAGAAGGATATTTGGCGTGCCATCACCAAGGAAGTCCGGACCCTGGGGGTCCACCACAAATGGAGCACCCACTGCCAGAAAAGATGGGAGGAGATTCGCCGCTGGAGCAAGAAGACGGCGGAGGCCCATCTGGGGACGGCCTCCCAAAATGGGAGGGATGCCTGTCGCACCATGACCCCCCTGATGTTCCGGATCCTGGCGGTGGCAAATCCGGAATTGGATGGGCGCTTGAGGGCATCACAGCAGCCCCAAGGAGGTTAGTACACTATCATTCTGCTGATTCAGCGTACATTGTAGGTGTCTGGGAGGGGGAGGTGGGCTGTGGGTTCCCCTAGGCCAGGGCAAGTTTAGTAGGCAAGGTCCCTTCCTAAGGCAGGCCCTGTGGCACCACACCCCACCTGTGTTTAGAGGCAACTACACCTAGTCAGGCTCCTGTGACATCCATGTGTGCAGCAATCAGGCACAGGCCTTGTAACCCATGTTCCTGTGATTAATTAGGGAACTCTAAGTGCACAACGTAGTGCAGGGGGCTTCTGTGTCTGTAGTGTGCGCCAACGGTAGCGGTATTGTATGCACTCAACATGTCTTTCTTCTGTCTTCCCCCCCTTTTTGTGGTCTCCCTGTTCTTGTGTGCATTAGCATCATCAGGTGGAGGAGCAGTGCCAGCGGAGCAGGAGGGAGCTGCATCCCACATGGCCCTGGAGGGCAACACAACGGAATCAGAACCCACCAGTGGGATGGAGGGTGAGGGGAGCTCCACGACGGAGACAGGAGCTGAGACAAGCGACATGGACTCCTCCTCTGATGGGAGCACCTCTGTGCCCACAACATCTACAGGTACAGCCGCCACCCCCCCTACCAGCACCGCACTCCCAGCAGCCCCTCAGCATGTGCCCCGTGGCCGCTTACCCAGGAGGGTGGGCATCTCCTTCGCCCCAGGCACCTCAGGCCCTGCCCCAGTCAGCCCTGCTGCCCTCAGTGAGGGGGCCATTGACCTCCTCAGGTCCCTCACTGTTGGGTAGTCTACCATTTTGAATGCCATCCAGGGTGTAGAGAGGCAGTTTCAACAGACCAATGCATACCTGTAGGGCATTCATTCTGGTCAGGCAGCCCAACAGCGAGCTTTTCAGACTCTGGCCTCAGCACTGATGGCAGCCATTGTCCCTGTCTCTAGCCTCCCGCCTCCAACTTCCTCCACCCAGACCCAAACCCCTGTACCTCAGCCTATCCCAAGCACACCATCAGACCAGCATGCACACACGTCAACACACAAGGGAAGCTCAGGCAAACATAAGCACCACACATCCCACAGGCACTCACGCAAATATCATACACATGCAGAAATACCAACATCCACTGCCTCCACTATGTCCCCCTCCTCCTCGTCTCCCTCCTCCCTCCCAGTCTCGTCTCCACTCACACCTGCATGCACTACATCTTTAGCCACTACCTCTATCACCAGCACACCCACCACCACACCCAGCTCACGTGCAGTCACCACCCCCACTACCATTCACACATCCCCTGTGCCCTCTCCCAGTGTGTCTGTGAGCCCACATCCTAAGGTACACAAATGCAGCCACA
This sequence comes from Pleurodeles waltl, assembly GCF_031143425.1. Classification (NCBI taxonomy): domain Eukaryota; kingdom Metazoa; phylum Chordata; class Amphibia; order Caudata; family Salamandridae; genus Pleurodeles; species Pleurodeles waltl. The sequence goes on along the minus strand of NC_090444.1, from coordinate 274,107,049 downwards.
CACCCACCCAACAGCCACCCACCTCACAACAGCCTCCAGCGCCTGTACCTTCACCCAAGTCAGCAACCGTATACCTCCTACAACCACTACCTCTTCCTCCACTCCCAAACTCCCTCCATCTACCCGTCCCAGTGTGTCCCAAAAACTTTTCCTGTCCAACTTTGACCTCTTTCCCTCACCTCCCCCACCCCTTCAGTCTCCTAGGGCCCGCCTTTCCAGGTCCCAACCCAGCACCTCAGCCACAACATCTGCGGGAACAGTGGTGCCAGTAGTAACCGGCTTCTGGAGTGCGCCAAACAGCAGGGCAGCCATTGTGCCAAGGAGCCAGACCACGGACAGTCACCCACCTCAAAAGCCTAAAATGTTGGCCAGTGCCCAGCAGTCTACCACCAAAGCCTCTCCCAGGGGTACAGTCGGGAGTGGGAAGACAGCTGCGGCACCATCCAAGGTGGGGAAGGGGCACAAAAAAACAGGCAAGTCGGCGAAAGCTTGCACAGCGGACAAGACCGCCACCAGCACCGCTGCCAAGGACACCGCCGCCACCAGCACCGCTGAACAGGACACCGCCGCCACCAGCACCGCTGAACAGGACACCGCCACCACCAGCACCGCAGGACAATGAGCGCCAAAGCTTCCAACGCTACTAAGGCCGCCACGAGCAGGATAAATCACTCCGGGCACAAGGTCCCCTCCAGAACCAGTGGAGTATCCCATCCACTACCTCAGTCCTTGGCAGGATGAAGCACTCTGGGCACAAAGCCCCCTCCAGAACCAGTGGAGAAAGGCATCCACTACCTCTGTCCTTGGCAGGATGAAGCACTCTGGGAACAAAGCCCCCTCCAGAACCAGTGGAGTATCCCATCCACTACCTCAGTCCTTGGCAGGATGAAGCACTCTGGGCACAAAGCCCCCTCCAGAACCAGTGGAGTAAGGCATCCACTTGAGAGACTGTGGCTTTGCACTCCCCAGGATGCAGCAGTGGGCAACCCACCCACTGTAAAGACTTGTGAGACTGTGGCTTTGCACTCCCCAGGATGCAGCAATGGGCAACCCACCCACTGGAAAGACTTGTGAGACTGTGGCTTTGCACTCCCCAGGATAAAGCAGTGGGCAACCCACCCACTGGAAAGACTTGTGAGACTGTGGCTTTGCACTCCCCAGGATGCAGCAGTGGGCAACCCACCCACTGGAAAGACTTGTGAGACTGTGGCTTTGCATTCTTCCAGAGGGTGTTGGGGGTTGTAAATGTAATGTATCCACATGTACTTGTGTGTGTTTTGTAGTGGGTAAGGATGGGGGTGGGAGTGTTGCGTGTGTGTGTCACTCTTTTTTCCCTCCCCCCTCCCCTGTGTCATAGGTGCAGAACTCACTGTGGTCTTCGCCACTGTCTTTGTTGTTCCTGGTAGAGGAGCAGGAAGATAAAGGCTGGGAGTATCTGGAGCTCGGGTTCCATGGCGTCCTAGTTTCTCGTGGGGTGTATAGAGGTGAGCGTTTTCCCTTCCAAGTCCTGAATCCGCCGTGTTTTTGATTGCGGTGAATCCGCCCCGGAAAAGGTGGCGGATTGGCATGTTGTAATACAGTGGGCGGTACATTGTGTTACGCCTGTCTGTTGGCGGTTACCGCCGCGGTGTTTGTTTGTACAGCCGTGGCGGTCGGAGTGTTAAAGTGGCTCTCTATATTGGCGGTTTCCGCCATGGTCGTGATTCCATTTTTTTTTACCGCCAGCCGCTTTAACACCGACCACCAGGGTTGTAATGACCACCATTGTCATTTACAGCGCCAATAGCTCTAACTCTCACAAATGCAAGACATTTTGCATTGCAAATGCTTGTTATACTTGGTGCCCACTTTGGAGTGGAAAAACCTTCCGGAGTCTACTGCCTACATATGTGTCTGGAATTTTCTGCCTCCTTGTCCAAGTCCCACTCTTTATGCAGGCACAATAGGTGACTATGAATCTTCTGTGTGTGAAATGAGGCTGTGTCCACAAGATCAAAGTGTGACAGGTGACAGCTTTGTCCCCCCTTAAAATCTAGATGGCCCATACTATCAACACCCAAACCCTCTATTGTGTGGTTGTCTGGGAGGAATACAGAAATACCAACTGCCAACTACACCTAATCATGCGATCCAGGAACAGGCTGCAGCAGTGGTGGCTGGTGAAATATGAAAGAGGTGGGGCGTTAAACAAATAACTTATGCATAAGAAATCCTAGGTCCTCATTTAAAGGAACACCTTCCTGCAAAAAACAATCACAAGAGGTGTTTACCTCTTTCAGGATGCAGCACACATAGAAAGAGTAAAAAATGGGGAGAAATGAAGATATTTCTCCCCATTGCGTCACTGATTGTAAATCTGGGAGTGCGTCAGATTCCTTCGGGTTCCATGGGAGTTGTGTGTGAACACCCCAAGCAACACCCATGGAACGCCCCTTTCACGCAGTATTATGAGTGAAAGGGGTCAATATTTACAAAGCTATGGAAAGCCATGCAAGGTGGCTTTGTGTGGCCTTGTAAATATGGGCTGGCACACTGTGCCACTAGAGCATAACAAAATGACACTACGTGGCGCAGTGTGCTTCTAGGGCCGCATAAATGAGGCCCCTAGTAATTAATACAGTTCCTCCACTCCCCGAGAAAGTTAGTAGGATTTGTCGTACGTAGATGTAATTTTCAGCACTATTTTTTTATTAATGTATTCAAAAATAATGTTATTATATATGCTTATAAAATCATTAAACATTGTGTTTTTTTACTTGTTGTTTGTTTAGCATATTACTCCTGTACAATGCACCCTTTGAACTGAGTGCATGGATGTCACAATTAGGAGCTGCGCTCTGGAGTTGAGGCTGAGGGCAGTGCCAGTTCCTCAGAGTGTCTGTCACTGAGGCAAAATCATGCTCAGAATACATAATCATCCATTTTCTGTCCTCACTGCAGAGCACACAGGGAAATAGTCATACATGCCAATTGCAATTATATTTCTGTGAAAGAGCTCGTAATGGAAGCATAAAGTTGCCAAAATATTATTAAAACATCAGTCACTGCTGCGCATCGCCACTTGATTACGTGACCTGACCTGCAAGTTAACACATACATCGCATTGCTTAATATTTAACAAAGATCAGGTACCCATTCCAGTGCCTGGTTAGTTACGTCTCGTGCATTTGTTGCTCTTTCAATTCTTTACCGGTCAGCAGTTAAATAAACCCTGGTCTCCCGTGGCTCACTTGGTAGCATTACCTCAATTACCAATTGGTACACCCACTCAGGTTAACTGGACCGTTCCTTAGTTGCGCACATAATACACATTTTAGATGCTCCTTCTGCTTTCATTTTGTAGCACCTGCAGTCCTCGGATGCAAATACATCTGCTGCATGAGAGCCTTGGTTCCTCCACTTTTTAAACTAAGGCATCCCATGGCAGAGGCAGATGCATCGAGGAGCGGTTAGGTGACTTTTCAGACTGTGGCTTTGTCTGTACCCTCAGGATCACCTCCGCACCGATGCTCTACACACTGTACGCCGTGGCTACCAGTTCCCATTTAATAACACCATGTATGCATGCATATAGGTCACAACTGCGCCTTTCAATATAGAAAGGGCATTTTCCTTAAGGAGCTTCTCTTTAATTTCTAAAAAGGAAGATTTTATGTGACATGTACATTTTATACCAGTAGGCAGTAATGTGGTGGCTGTCATTTTTTGATTTTTACCTGAGTCTTGCTGCATGCTCTATGTGTATAAGGTGAAGAGAAGTAGTCAGGGTCTATTTCTGCTCTACGACTACCCTCTTTGAGCTTTACAGCAAGCAGTCAGCTTGCTTTTATCATGCAGATCACGTTGTGGACAGCCAGTCTTGTGTGCACCACAATTCTTTCCCAGCTACTCCCAGAATGAGGTGGGACCATGGAGGTTTGTTCTCACCCACCCTGTGACGAAGGGCTGCAGTGCTACACAGCCTTGCCGATTGACAGCCAGCTTTGGAAACCCAGGGCTTCTGCTTAAAGCGCCCAGGCTGTTTTCTTTGACCGAGGCTTCAGTGCGTCATAAGGGGCAGTACCTTACAGTGTTGTAGGCTTCCGGAGGCCAGGGCTGAGATCAGGTAAGCCCTATAAATCCTGCGACGGCGAGCACATGCGCTGCAGCACGTGTATCTTTTGAAAGTGCCTGGTTTTGCCTGACCCTCGCGCAGAGCGAAGGTCACACTGTTTGAACTTTTAACTAAATTAAACATTTTCTGATGCAGAAATTGAACCGCGGGCGGAGCCCTGCCGCCCTAATCAAGAAACCGCCACTGGGCTGCAGGCACCAAATGGTAGGGAAGAAAATGGCAAGTTTCTAAAAGTGGCATTTTCAGTATTGTGACTTAAAATCCAGCTTTACCATCAAAGAGGGTTTTAAATTGCAACTCCTCAGACACCAAACATAAAACTTTGACCTGCTACTAATTAAACGTTATCACTTATTACATTTAATAAGGTAACCCAATATTATCCTATGGGAGAGGTAGGCCTTGCAATAGCAAAAAAACAAAGTTGAGAGATTTTTTATGTACCAGGACATGTAAAACTTTAAATACCATGTTTAACTTTTTGAATGCAATATGCCATGCCCTTTAGGCTTTTTAGGGCCTAATATAGAGTGACATATATAATAAAACGGATGATTTAGGCCTGAAAAAATGATTATTTGGGCAGACAGAAAAATGCACTTTAAAAATGCACGCACTGGCTACAATGACAGATCCGAGACAGGGTTTAAAGTGCTACTTAACTGGGTGGCACCATATGTAGTAGAATTTAATTTACAGGCCCTTGGTACCTGTAGAACCACTTTAACTGGGACTTTTAAATATATTAAACTGTAAGTAAATGTCACCATATATAAAGGCGAGAGCACAAGCACTTTTGCACGGCTAAGCAGTGGTGAAATGTGGAGAGTCCCAAAGCCAACAAAGAAGAATTCAGCAAAATAAGAAGGGTGAAGACAAAAAGTATGGGTGTGACCCTGCAGAGAGAGAGCTAGCTCCCACAACCTTTATTTACACTGTACCATGTGCACACAGAAATTAGATCTGGTGCCACACCTAGAAACTCTTTCTTAAAGTTTCTACGCATTATTATGGTAATACATTGGAAAATTCTCTCAGGGGAGTTTCAATCATGTGCTGAACAGAAGTTACTTTCCTGATGAAATTTCAGAAAAAAATGTTGAGCTGGAAGTTAATTTCAGTTTGAAATAACATTAATTTAAGATCAACCACTTGAATGTGAATGAACAGGATGGAGCTAAATCTAGAGATGTAGGATCTAACTGCTGACTCTTTACTTAGTGATTATCAAAAGGAGGCTCTTAGCCTGTTATTTGTAACACAGTAATGATTAATTGTTTGATGGTTATTTTGGTGACAACCTGAAATCATCTAGGCCTGGTGTAGTCCTCTGTCTCTGGTGAATTGAAATCTGTGTTTGTAAAACGTTTTTTCAAGCTCCAAGACATGTTACTGTTTATTGTGCCTCAATTGAAACAATTCAGATTGTTTACCAACATATTGTTGTATTCTGATTGACCAGGTATACCTTGTTAGCACTTGACTCGCAATACAGCAAGCTCACACATTCCGAGACTTACTCAAGAAAGTGGTGTATATTGCTACACAAAATACAGTTAAAACACTAATATGTCAATAAACTCACTCATTATCCAGTAAATTCCTTTTATTCAAAAAAAGAACAGATTTTAATACACATAGAGATAAAGTACCACACTAAAAATAAAGACAGACAATGAGAACTAAAAGTATCAAGAAACCCCCTAACCTGGATTGAGACCAAAATACTATGATGGTTTTTAAGCACTATAAGTTCATTTCACATCATGGCCAATGAGCAGTGCTAGGTGATTGAAGGTGCTCCTGCAGACTTCTGCAATGCGTTGTGGAGCACCGTAGCTAGGGTGAACATTTCTTGCAAAAGGATGATGTATGACAAACAGTGACTGTATGATGTTACTTTCTGCTAGGATACACTGCAAAAGGAAGATCACAGAACTATATTTCTAAGCCAAACAATGGTTTTGGGGAGGCACAGTAAACTGGAATGCAACACTCCAACAGCCATAGGAGTACCTATTGGAATGAATAGATGGTCACCAGCCCCTAGATCATTCACTATCCCAAGCGAATGAGATAAAAAAAAAAAACACACACACCCTCCACCCCCCCACCGGTTGGCAAAATATCGATGCATCACAGTGAGGGACCAAGGCTGCACTCCAGGAAACCGACACATCACTTTGCTGGGTGGAAAGAAATAATGCATCACCTTCACTGCTCCGGAAAGGCTGGCGAATCGCTTGACTTTCTGATGCACCTCCTCCTCAGCGGCCCTCTGCATCATTATTTATGACACATCCCAGGTATTGTGGGTTAAAAGGATACAACCACTGATTCTTAAGGATTGAGACTCATCTGATTCTTTAAAAAGTGATATCTTAACTTGTGCATATTGGATTGTTATTATTTTGCTCTTATTTCATTCAGAGAAATAGTATCTCTTTTCCTAAACTGGTGTGGAGTACTTTTTGTAGTGTATTCACTGTGTTACTGAATGAGTTATTACACAAACACTTTACACATTGCCTTCTAAGTTAAGACTGCCTGCTCTGTGCCAAGCTACCCAATGGTGAGCATAGGATAATTTAGGTTGTGTTGTGACTTACCCTGACTAGGATTGGGGTCCCAACTTGGACAAAGTGCATAGCTTTGCCAACTAGAGACTCAGGGCCTGATTATGACTTTGGCAGAGGGGATTACTCCATCCCAAATGTGACGGATATCCCACACTCCAAATTACGAGTCCATTATATCCTATGGAAATCATAATATGACGGGCAGGATATCCGTCACATTTGGGACGGAGTAACCCCCTCCACCAAAGTCGTAACCAGGCCCTCAGTTTATAAAACTGGTGATCGGTGAGGATAGGACTTGCATTTGTGCAGTGCCATACTATAACTGTGTGTACTCTACCCACCTACATTTAAAGACCAATTTGATTTTTTATTTTTCTGCAATCTTCCCTGCTTTGCATTTTTAATCCAATACATCATGTCTCTGGTTGGCTCTACAAGTAAGTGGAGCCATTGAGTGTGAACTGGCTAAGCTGGGAGTGTACACAGTTAGCCAGTTGAGAGGCTTTTGCAAAGAGATGAGGGTACCTGCCCGAGGAGCCGCCAAGAAGGTGGAGAAACAAATGGCGCTGAGGGCCTGGGCAGAATCCTGCTCCCAAGAGAATGATGGTTTGAGGGAGCATGTTAATAGCTCTCCTGAGGAGCTACCTGCAGCAGTTTAGGGGGACACCCCTGTATTTGTGCTACCTGTGAGGGCAGGGAGCAGTGTCTCTCATTACAGCTTGACCACAGAGGAAAGGAGAGAGGCGACAGAATTCCAGTTGCAGTTGGAAAAATTAAAAATGGAGGTTCAGAAGTGGAAGGCTGAGGCTAAAAGAGCCTTAGCTGAGAAGAAACTGTTGTTAGCTCATGAACTGAGTCTAAAAGAGCTGGGGTTCAAGGGCAGGCAGGCAGATTCCAGCAGTGATGATGGAAGCATACATACAGTACCTGATGGAGTCAAGAAGGTTTGTATACTCCATGATTTGGTGCTCAGTTATGTGGTAGGAGATGACATTGATGAGTGTTTTTTGGCTTATGAAGTTGCACTGAGGGCACATGGGGTTCCTGAATAGCCCTGGGGTGCAGGCCTGTGGAAACACATGCCAACTCTTTGGAGCAACACACTTCTAACACTAGAGGTTGGGGACCAGGTCAAGTACACTCCCATGAAAGCCATTTTCACTGACAAATGTGGACTGACTGCTGAGATGTATCACCAAAGATTCAGGGACAGTAACAAGCTCTCCAACCAACCCTGGGTAGATTTAATTGATTACTCCAGTATGGCACTGAATAGCTGGGTGCGGAGCAGCAAAGTCAATGATTGTGTTGTGTTGTACAATTTAATCCTGAGAGAGTATGTGCTCAGAACTTGTTTTACCGAGTTGTGCCAGCACCTAGTTGACAGTAAGATGACTGATCCTAGGAAACCTGCTGAGTAGGCAGACTTGCGGGCTAGCATCAGAGTGTCCAAAAAGGTATCTTGGGGAACACCCATAAAGGTGGTCAGGGTTCCCACCAGAACAAAGAGGGGAGAGAAAAACTTGAAAATAAGGCTTTAAAGGCCCCCAAAATAATTCCTAATAGAGTAGTGGTAACCAGTCCCAGTCTGATCCTAAAAACAAAAGTTTCTTTGACCATAGGACAGGGAGGTTTGTACCCCAATGTGCAGAGTGCTCCAAGTATGGTCACTTAAAGGGCGACTGCAAATGGACCAAGAGGGCACAGCCTACCACTGTTGGGCAGATACCTGGCTTGGCCAGTGTAGCGCTGGGGGAGGAGCTAGACCCAGTTAGCTTTAGGGAAGAGACAGAGATTACCCTAGTGTCCCTGGGGGACACGGATATGGTGCCAAAAGCCCACATGCCTGCCAGGACTTACAAGTATAGGGAGTGGGTCACCATTAATGGGTATACTTGTAAGCATGACTGATGCAGAGGTGTTTCAGACGTTTTGTTGTGTATCATATGGAAAACTGTTCATGGTCAGACAGTGGGAAGCTGTACTCTTGTTACCGCTAGTCCATCCACATGCTGTCCCTGCCTGTATGAAAATTCTTGCTGTCCTAGTATCTGGCCCTTTCCATAGTGCCAATGGCATAATTGAAGGCCTCCCATTGCTAACATAATCCACAGGGTTGCACCAGGTGCTGTGCTGTCTGAACAACCACCAACAGAAGAACGTCACCATACCACAGTCTGCACAAAACGGGCAACATGTGTTACAACAGCTTTATGTTGTACCAAATTTACCAGCTGTCTTGGGTACACTTGAGTGGATTCATATTGCATGACCACCACTCTTTCTTACACATCTGCATCACAAGCATGATTGCAGGCACTTCATTAACGTGCATGCCATCTGCAATGACAGGCTATCGCACACATGCATTTGACAGTTTCCCTGCTGCAAAACAGGAGAGGTTTATTTTCCAATGCAGCAGCGTTTTACTCTGACACAACTCAAAGCCACCAACTATAGAAAAATGTGGCTGATTGCTCAGTATACGCAGAGATTCCCCTGTATGCATGAGTGCTCTATAAATGAACACGCTTAGATCACTGGGTCCACACATGTGTGACACTTGCAGCTTCAAGGGAGAACATTCTGGAATGCCTGACCCATAATATTGACAGTCGTACTTATTTTACAAAATACACAAACACACATACAAATTATATATGTTTTAATTGGGATAGAGTCTGAGAATATTTATTGGTTGGAATCAGGTCATGAAGTAGAATAAACAAGGAGGTTTCTCAGTGTTGAGAAAAAGTATAAAGTGAATAAAAAGAAATGGAAAATTGGACCGTATACATATGGTCTTATGGATTGGTGGATTTTAAGATCCAAGAGAACTGACTGGTCAAGAGAAAGAACCAATAGGGCTTTTTTAGAAACTAAATAGTATCAGGAGTAAGCTCAATACTGACAATGGGTTGGACTGTCACACTGTAGACATAGAGTTTAATGGATTGGTTAACATTGGGATTCAAGGTGGCCTATTGGCTGACAGAAGGAGCCAATGGTGACATTCTGATACAAGGCATTGGTGAGGATAGAGTGGACCATATTAAATATCACAACAGAAGACAAAGAAATTCCTTGCAGCATGGATGGTTTGATATGAGGAGGTAGTTCATTGGTAGAGAGAAAGAACAAATAGGGATGTGTAGAACTGGAAATTGAAACCTATAGATTCCTATTTTCACCTTCCATTTATACAGTTCTCAATGTCAATGATCATCTATAATCTGCAATATTGTAATTGCCTAATATTCCTGTAAACTGAAAACCATACACTGTGAAACAAGTATTAAAGATACATGTGTTGAAAGTACTATGTTGAGGCATCTTGATAAATAAAATGTTGATGTGAATTATTAAATTAAGCATGTTCTACTTTGATAGATTTTTTCTCTATCAGGAAATGTAGGATTGGGGCATAAGGAAATGAATTCTGTAACACTTAGAATTTTGTGAGATTGTTCTTTCACACGTCTAAAATATGATTGTTGTTTTTTAACTATTTTATGTGTTTTTAAATATGGTTTTTGTATAAATTTGTTTCACAGCCCTGATGAAGTCTTGCTGAAGGGCGAAATGCATTGGCTGGATGTATCTATTTTTGTGAAGAATAAACTTTTTTGAAGACTCACATCTGCGTCTTTTCGTGTGTGTGTGGATTAATGGAGGAATTTCTTGACCCTGTAGATGGACTTGGTTATGACTGAACTGTTTTCTTGTTAACGTAGATATTATCACAATGCTCCAGTGATTATTTTGGAAGTGATCCCCATTTTTTTCACACTCTAATGCACATCTTTCCAAAATCAGGTAAGTTTATCTATTCTCCAAGTCCCCACCCCCTGATTCCCTGCTTTCAGCTTGTAAGAGCATTCATTCTGGTTCCATGACGATAGTCCCAGATTTGCAAAAAAATCGTACTGGAAAAATTTGAAATGTTCATTCACATGCATGAACCATTAACAAAGTATGCCATATGGGGAGCATCCATAACCTCATTGTACCACCCTTTTCATTACACCACTTCCAGCCAAAAGCTGTATATGAAAACCAACAAACAAAATATCACCATATAGTGCATGATTGACTTTCTACAATCCTGATGCTTTTTCTATCGTATGACTTTAAAATATATGGAGGGCCAATCAAAAGGGCCCTAGCCTTGATCCTTGTAGTAGAGAAAGATTCAGAGGGGGGTCCTCAGTAAATTTCCTTAGCTTGGGAGCAACTGGGCAAAAGGGGAGAAATTAAAATCAGAAATAGCATCACCCAGCATGCTCTGCATTGGTACAGGAAAGTCCAGGACATAAGCAAACGGTGACAGGATCCCCACCTCCAGTCCCAACTGATAACCCTTGAAATTCTAAGGAGGGCCATCCATCAGAAGAAAAAGCTCTGGTCCTAATTCACATTATATAGAGAAAGGTTCTGGTGATGATCTTCTGCAGCCTGCACACCCTACTGATTTGTAAAATGCCTCTTGTTTCAGGTGGTATTTGGTCTGCCCCTGTTGTATTTATCTATGATTTGTAAAACACAGCAGCAAAGCGGTGAGTTAGATTTAGGGCCTCGTTATGTGTTTGGCAGACGGGAATGCCCGTCTGCCAAACTCTTGATGGGGTAGCTTCCACCCTGTTGGCTACCTCTCGTCCGGAGGCATTAAGACTTTCCCACTCAAAAAAGTTTCACATGGAACTATAAGGCCAACAACATTGTGGATCACACCTCAAATTAGCTGAAGTACTTCATCAGGTCTACTACAGGACTTGGGAAGAGGCAGATAAGAAGTTCAAAATGTTCCCCTCACCAAGGACAAAATGGTGATAGCTCAATATATAAAGGCCTTTACATTTTTTTTTCATAATTTGGGTCAAGAAACTCTTTAGCTCCTTGTTTCCCGGGATAGTAGATCTAGTCTCTGTCTTGCAAACAGTTTCAGATGGGAAATTGTACCAAACCTTGTCAGAGCTTTGATTGATAGTAGGTGCCTTCAGATGGTTGTGAGCCCTCATCACTCGGGGAAAGAGTGCTCAGACATACCAATCACCTGGGTCCACTGACGCACTGTTACATACCCCACTCTGAGAGTACAGATGAAAATAGCCATTCAAGAGTTTTCCCTAATGGTACAGTTCTACACAACAACCTGAGCCCTTGGTTCTGAAGTGGAGATTACTTTCTTCCTGTCCCTCTATCAGAGAGCAAACATTATTAATAAAAATGTGCCACTAAAACATAACATGTATTAAAAGGCCTAAATGAAAAACGTGTGCTAGAAAAATAAATGTGTGGTAGGAATGTGATTGCCTTGGTGTCAGCCATAAGGACGTTCGACATGAAGTAAATAAATATTAATGTAAATGTATTTTGTTTAATCATAATTAAATGTACTGAGAAAAGATGAATATTAATATGTACTAAAAGATTAATGGATTAAATTTAAATGAATTGTTTTATGCTTCATGTTTTAGCATTAGTTAAATAAAAAGGTCTCACGTTTTAGTAATTTTCCAGAAACACAATGTTTAAATGTGTGTTATCTTTGCAAAATAATGTTTCTTCGAACATCCTGTGTGACTTGCATAGAGGAAATTTGTGTCTTGCTGTTACTGCTTGTGTTGTATATTTCCTAGAGACAAAAATTGTTAGTTTTATACACTGAGCCTCAGTGCTCAATGTCGTGCTTTCATGTTGCATATTTTGTTCTTGCTCGAGTTTTACTTTTTGGCAGGAAGCACATGTCATGTTTCCATGTTGCCTAAATGTAATTTTGTACAGAAGCTGGTGACCGGAAACGACAGAGGAGTGACTGCATAAGCCAATCCCGGGTGCAGAGAACGAGAAGAGATGCATCTGAAGTGCAGATGATGTTTTATTGGCTGCACACTATAAACTCATAGCCTTGTCCAATAGAAGCTAAGTTAGTAACTTTTGGTACTTTAATATAGCAAAGTTTTAGGTGATGTGAGTCAGATTCCATTTTGCTTCAGTTCTGTTCAAATACTGTTTAGTTCTTGTCCATGATTCTAACAGATCAGTTGTATTAGGCTCAATTTTACTGAACTATTTCCCTTTCATGTCCTTATGTTGATTCATGAAGAAAGGATATTCCTGCGCTCTGCTGATGAAGATTCAACTGATTGCTGATCCATTTAGGAGAGGTATAACCAATGTGTATTTGTCTTTCTTGCAGCTTTTTCTCCCTTAGAAAATCCAACCCCTTATTTGGGTTAGCGCCATAGTTAGATGTTTTCCAAATTAATTTTTGCCTTATTTTTCTTTTAGCATGAAGCCTCCTCATGCTTTCCAATTAGAGTAATAGTTAAGGATGCCTGACCTAATGTCTAAATTGTATTGTTTATTAATTGATTGTAATTACTTCTACTGCACAAACTAAATGTATGCTGTTTCTATTTTTCACTTAATTCTGTTGTCATTCTACATTGTTCTTTTGGAGTGTTTAATGATAAATGCTTTAGTTAGAGTGAGATTCTTTAAACATTTTGGACGGCCTGTGATGTTTCTGTATTTCTATCATTTGCTCTTGCGCATGATTACGTGATCTTGGCATTGTTCATCTAAAGGGCAAGAAATGTTTACATTTGATTAAACTGGTGTGGTGATTCATGGCCAAATAGGTCATGCTGTGATTAAATTCCTGACTCCAATTCATTACGTTGATTATTTGATGTTCATTGGTCCACAGTGTCTGATTGGATGATTTCAGTCAAAAGGTCAGAGTCGACCTCTCAGGTTAATAGATGTTTTACCCTTTATGCATCACCTTATCATAAATAATATAAAATAAATAAGGTCTGACACGCTCACGCCTCTTCTATGGAGAGAAAGGGGTAATGGACGGTGAACTAAAGTAGCATTTTCAATAGAAATAATCCAGCTCGAGACCCAAAGGATAGAGAAAGGCTAAAACAAAGACCTTGCAATACACTGTTCTGCTTGCCAGAGAAGAAAGCATTATCTCATGTAATCTTCCTGCCCACATTTCTAAAAGATCAGAGGGGCATTCCATAAGATAATGCTTGGTTGCAGTTCCAACACAAAATATGCCTGTTGGCACCAACAGCTTGCAGGAAAGACATATTTTTGCTTGCCTTGGGGCATCTGACCAGTTACATCAAAGAGCAGCAAAGGTTCAACAGATAACTTTACACCTTTGGGAATTCAAGCCAAGACTGAACACTAATGCAAATGGTCAAATATGCACTGAGGGTACTCTCCAGTACCTTTCCATTATCCAAGTACCATTTCAGCATTTTGACATGGGTCTGGACAGTCCCAATGTGCAACACTACACAATGGTTAAATAAACAGAAGTTAGTGAGAACAGTGTCCCGAGCTAAGGGTGCTCTCTCATGACACCTTATACCCCCTTTGTGCATTAAGCACAATAGACAAAGGGCATTTTTGGAGGCAGTTGCTCATGCAACTAGTGCCATATGTGAATACATGAAAATTATCTCGGAATGTATTTATTGTAAATCAGGCTGTTTGTGAGTATCAGATACAATATTCTAAACATAAAACATATTATGACTGTACTAAATAGAATTCCTAGACAAATATCATAAGAATCCATAACATACAAGAATGCAGGGGGATCAGTCAATTTTAATTCATTGAAAACATACAGAATGTCATTTGTTTTACTCCAGGTTGCTACTGAAATACAATAGAAGCCCATATAAGAAAAACTAAAGAATCCTAAACAGTCAGCCAACAAATTCTTCCAGCCTATGACTTTTTTTCATTTTCGAGCTCATTTTACATACTTATTAATCCCTGTAATTCTGGTATGTACTAATCAGGTTTGTGTTTTTGATTGATCCCCACTTTCCCCAGTGACCATACAACAGGATTTAAGGGCCAGTTGTAAAAGTGGGGAAAGGGGAATTGGAAGAAAGACAAAATGTAGACTCTATTGCTGTGCCTTGTCACCTCTATTGGTCAAAGTTGTCTGCAGGATGTACTGGATAATATGAAGGGAAATTTTAATTGACTTGTCATTAAGAGTGCTAAATGTAGCTATAAATGTGAATGGATATACCTTAGCAATATCTTTGTGTAACCAACTCTCTGCACAGTTTTGCAAAACTCATAATTCCTGAAAAATAAACATACAAAAAAAGCATATCAAATGTTCCTGTAAACTAGCACTTCTCCCTACATTTTAAATAACTACTTGAAGCTTTCTCACTATACGCTCTCTTGTGGAAGGTGAGTTATAGTTTCTACTTGACTTCTGTCAAACTGAAAATGAATAAATAGTTTTTAAACTCTCTAGTTTCCTATTAATTGTGTGTACATACAAGAACTTGATTGCCCTGTACATAAGATTCATCATTTTCATCAGCATCATGACTTTTAGGATATTCTTTGTGAATCAAAATAATGTGTTAGAAAGCAATAGGGCTTGGCCAAGGAAAATCTGAGATCTATGTAGCAAGGTCCTGGCTGCATTACATTGTATCATGATTGCCTGCAAAGGACACCATGAACCACTAAGGAATGATCCAAGTTTGCTGCTGCTTCACTAGAACAAAAGAGAGTTTGTGATCTTCAGGGAAATGTACTTTAATTACCAGCTTTCTTCTGCACAACATGTCCTCCATATGCCCAGTCTCAGTCCAGACAGTGCTTGCACTGCAGGATGACCACCAGCCTTTCCTTCACAGAAAAGACCCTGACATGAGCGACTTGGGAATACTGTATTCATGCACATAAACTACAGTAAACGCTAAGCAATACCTGCAGCGTGTTTCCTCACAATACTCAGTTCTCTGCAACAATGTGTAGGTTAGCCTTTATATTGTTTACACGTAGGAGCTGTGTATGAACTATACACTGCTGTGGTCTGCACTCTCATCTGTTTTAAAAGATAGTCTTATGCCCATATTCCTGCGTGTTGGAACATACTATCTGCCTATTGATACCTGACTAGTATTTGCACCTTGTGTGTACTTGTTTTCTTCTGCCTTTTTTGTATCAACTATAAATGCCACATGCAATAGTATATATTATGGAATATATGTATTGCTAACAGAATTGGACCATGAATGTGATAATCTGCACATACTAGAAACATGAATTGTGATGATTAAGTTTGTATTGAATATTATTGTTCTTGGATATGAAGCTTATTTTGAATGTAAATAACACACAAACTAAAGATTGTTATTACTGATTGATTTTGGTATTATGTATTTTTCGCCTTTAAAAAAGGGATTTGGAACAAATGATTACTGGGTGGCTTAGTTTGTTAACATTCTTTTGAATTTCTATATTGTTTTTGTATGGCTCCTTGTATACCTCACTATGAACGTGGAGTGAAACCTACAAAATTCTCTGTAAATGTTCAATGTATTATACTTGATGGAAAGAACTGGAATAAGGTGCTGCCCTAAGTACTTTTTGGCACGCAAAGTGTTCCTGAAAACCTAAATAGGGTTAAGCTTGTTTCATCTTCTCCTTTAGAGTCAGCCACTCAATGGTTTCACATAGCTCAAAAAGAACGGGAAGAAAAGAAAAATACAATTTTGGGTGAAACATGTTCATCCATTGAAAATATGCTATAGTTGACCCGGAAGGAAGAAAATTCCCACATGTAGATGTTCCAAGAAAAGCAAGAGAAGCTCTATTATCAGAGAAAAGGTACTTTTATCAGTCTCTGTACTAAAAGTTATTGGACCACTTCTATAGATCACACAAAGTTTTAGAAGCTTTAAGCAAGGTTACATACAAATCTGAATAGCCAGACAGAAAATGACGATATAGACATACCTCATACCATCAGTTCCCACTTGGGGCATCTCTGGCACTGCATCTCCTCATGGCATACTTCCTTTCAAGGGTCTCAGAATGAAAGCGTTGCTGCTTGGCACCTTTTACTGCTAAAGAAAGTGATAGCAGGTGTTAGAAGGACGAAGTGTATTGTATCTGATATCTGGAAACTGTATTTGTCACTGTCAGCATAGCCATACCCCTTCAGGTGATACTCCACAGTGAGGAAGGTGAAGGAAACCAACTACCTGATTCTCTCATCATGGTTCATGGGAAGTATTTTGACTACATCCGAAGCCTTACTGCACTGTAGGATTCTCCATAGTATAGTGGAGAGTGAAATGGTATTGGTCAGATCTTAGTGGGGTGGCTGCCATCATGAGCAGATCTGGTGTCTGAGACTATCAAGAGGTCCTACAGAACAAGCATACCACCAGAGACCCCAACATAAAAATGCGTACCTACTTTAATTATTTCATAGTCTCTTTGTCCTATGAACACACTGGATTCCCAGCAGCTGAAAAGTTCCTCTATGTAGCGACATCAAAATGACCAATGGTCAACTTTAGGTGAACGGGGTGGTCTAATTATCGGCATGGGGAGTGGTGGTGGTGGCCGTGTGCTCTATAAGGGGTGGGGGCGTTCCCCTTACAGAATAAGTGGTCTCACACACATTATAGTGTCATGCTTTATCATTTGACCACCTATCCCCCCGGTAGGATGATACCACCAGGGCGGACTCAACCTCATCGTTAAAGGAACTCTGAGGGAGTGCTAAAATGATATCTTTCTGGAAAAACCAGGTATCCAGTTGAGTGACAGTATAAGCTAAAATTACCTAACAAATCACTGGTGTATCCTATTCCTTTATTGACGGTGTTTGTTGGTAAGATTAAAAGCAATTGGGACACTCTTGAATATAATAGTTCAAGGTGTCATCTAAGTCTATATGGCAAACATGTTTCTGCCTTCTCCTATAGTCTAAGTGGTCTGGGGCATTCGTCAGGGCCTAGGATCCCTCCTATATGCGGGGGTGGCTGCTAAGCTAGAAAGTGAGCAAAGTCATTAAAATGTACACTGGGCCTGCCTGGGGGAAAACTCAGTTAGGAAGGCCTATAAGGGAAAGAAAAAAGTAGGCTAAATTAGGAACACTACGTGCACACAGTGCATGTGGGTAATCACTGCAAACCACTGCCCACAAATTGTGAAAACCATGCTAAGGTTGACACATACAACCATGCAAATGCTATTGCTGTAGAGATAATGCCGTTCAAGGCTCATGTTAGATCCCAAAATAACACACATAGGGACTCGATCTCTTACCCTAAAAGGGAAGGGCAACTCTCTCCTGGTCAGGGGAAAGGGAGGGGGTTGCCCCTTGTAGTCACACTCTGTGAAGGAATAAAAGTCTGAATCAGGGAGGAATTCTAGTAGGGTGTCATAACTTTAGGTCAGAAACGTGTAAAGTTCAGTACTCTGAATGAAGGACAAATTGCAAAAAGCCAAATAGTATCTGTCTAGCACACAGATGTGACAGACAACTAGTTATTAACAATATGATATCAGGCACAAGTTAACATCGGAGAAAGGAAACACAGGGAATTGCCCAGAACTAAAAACACAAAAGTAGAAAACAAAAGACGACAGAGACGAGTGACAGAATACATAGAAAACGTAATAAACAACATAAATCTTATCTTGTGGTGGGAAGAGGTTCCAGAGTTTCTGCTTGACTCTGCCCCTGTAGTGAGGTCAGTGGACTTACTACTCCAAAGGTGGCAATCTGTTTTGCAACCTAAACGGGTGCGGGTCTCTGTCTCAGCTGCTTGTACTAGTTGGCCGGGGCAAGGAGGACCTAAATATAACTGATCTAATAAAATGATTGGTAAACACAGAGGTGCGTCCTGCAAGCAGCGCATCTCACTCGCTCACCGGACACATCCTGATTGCCTATTTCCAAGGCCCGGATTCATGGGAATTGTAGTCCCATGAGCCCGGTAGCCTCTTGTATGATCAAAGAGGCACGTGCTGAACTGAGACTCATGGGAATCGTAGTCCCATGAGTCTACTACAAAACAGGTGTGGAAAAAGAGGACGGGAGGGTCGGGCGGAGGCAAAAGTGGTTGGTGAGGGACAGTAAAAAGAGTAATGGGTAGAAGGGGGAAAAGGGTAGAACAAGAAAGAAAGAGGGTAAGAAAGCAGAGGGAGGGAAGGGGAAGGGAAGAAAGGGGGAAATAGAAAGGAAGGAAGGGGAAAAGAGAAGGTGAGGAAGAAGTAGTGGGGAGGGAGAGGAATGTGAATGAGGGAAAGGGGGAGGAATACAGGAAGAAGGGGATATAGAGGGGGAAAGGGGAAAATGTGGTGGGTAAAAGGAAAATGGAAAGGCATTGAGCGGGTGAGGAGAAACAAAGAAAGAATAGGAAGAAAAAAAGGCAAAAGAAAGATGGGGGCTCCCCAGAAGACAAAGAAAGAAAGTGTGGGTTAAGGAGGAAAGCGGACTCAAGTCCAAAGGAATTAATAGTGAAAGTGGTAATGGTCATGACATATCTCATGTTATAGTCCTCTGTTCTGGTCTCTTTAGTTGTACAGCACTGATCACTGTATTTCACCATTGAGTCCTGTAGTGTCTATTCGTAATCTTCAGACCCATCTTTGTTCATATCATAGGAGTTTTTGTTTCATGTTAGTCGTGGTTTGGTCCAGTTTGTCAATGACAAACCATTCCATTTCAGCAGGGGAATGGTTGCCCTTGATATAATGGTATATGAGGTTGGTTGCATCACGCCTACAGTGAATAGTACTTCTGTGTTCACAGATGCGTGCACCAACAATTCTTGTTGTCATTCCAATGTACTTGAGTTGGCATGGGCATATGATCATGTAGATAACATTCTTACTGTTGCAATTCGAAAGTGTTCTTAGTTCCCAAGTAGTTTGTAAATGTAGATGTAGATCCAATTTAGTAGTTTTTCTTGTGAACTGACACACACTGCAATTACCACAAGAATGATGCCCTGACAGTGGTGGCACATGCCACAGAGTTGTTTGTTTATTCATTGGTGTCCTGGCTCAGGGGCGTGTGTGAACAATCATATCGCGTATGCTCCTGGCTCTTTTGAATGCATTTAGTGGTTGATTAAAAGGCAGTCCTCCGGAAGTCAAAATTTTCCAGTCCTCCCTTATTATTTGTTGTACCCTGCTGGATAGCGGGTTAAAAGTAGTCACGCAGATTAATTTATCTTCATTCTTGGTACGTTGGGAAGGTTCTAATGAGATGGAAGGATAATCTTTTGCAAGAAGTTTATTGGTAAGTCTCTTGGCATGTTTCGTATAATCTGTAATATCGGAACAATTACGTCTCAGTCGAAGGTATTGGCCTACTGTAGGTTCTTTCTCAGAGAACGTGAGTGAAAGCTCTGGAACTGGAGAAGATTGTTCTGATCTGTGGGTTCATAATATATTTCAGTCACCAAGAAACCATTTTTCTCATAATAAGAAGGTCTAGATAGGATAGCTTTGAGCCTCCTATAGTTATGGCAAATCTCAGGTAAGGGTTCAGGGCATTTAGCCGTTCAACAAATGATAAGGTTTCTTTTGTTGTCCCTGTCCAAATCTGAAGGACATCATCAATATAGCATTTACATAATCTAATATGTTCTTGCAATGGGTTCTTCATGTAAGACATATTGGGGGTCATTACAACCCTGGGGGACGGTGTTAAAGCGGCGGTAAGACCGCCAACAGGCCGGCGGTAAAAAAATGGGAATTATGACCGTGGCGTAAACCGCCAACAAAGACAGCCACTTTAACACTCCGACCGCCACGGCGGTACAGACAAACAGCTTGGCGGTCACCGCCAACAGACAGGCGGGAGACAATGTACCGCCGACAGTATCACAACCTACCAATCTGCCACCTTTTACAGGGCGGATTCACCACGGATAAAAACACGGTGGAAACAGCCATTTCAAAGGGAAAATGCCCACCTCTACACACTCCACGAGGAAGGAGGGCACCATGGAGCCGGAACTCCATATTCTTCCTGCACTAGTCTTCCTGCTCCTATACGACGATCATAAACGCCGGCGGCGAAGACAACGGTGAGTACTGCACCTACGACATAGGGGAGGGGGAGGCAAAAGAGAGGGACACACACATGCAACACCCCCACCCCCACCCCCACCCTCACCCACTACAACACACACACCAATGCATATCCAAACATTACAGTAACAACCCCCAACCCCCCCGGAAGAATGCAAAGACAAAAGGAAATGAGTGGAACCATTGTAATATCTCGAAATACAGTAACCATATATACACATATATATATAGATATATACACATTCAACAAAATATACATCACGATTAGTAGTGCAGGTAATGCACCATTCATTGTCCGTGGACCACTGGGCCCAAAATGCATGGGCGAGGCCCACACCAGATACCTGATCAAAATGGAGAGAACACTGCCGGGGCATCAGATAGAAATACAACAGGCACCTGAGGGGGAAGGGAAAGGGGGGCACCTCAGTCGGATGAGTGCAACACCCCAGATCCCCGAGGGGGCTCCATGCCCATTGATGTATCCTGGGGAGTGCAAAGCCACAGTCTCTCAAGTCTCTACAGTGGGTGGTTTGCCCACTGTTCAATTGTGGGGAGTGCAAAGCCACAGTCTCTCAAGTCTCTACAGTGGGTGGTTTGCCCACTGTACCATCCTGGGGAGTGCAAAACCACAGTCTCTCAAGTCTCTACAGTGGGTGGTTCTGGAGGGGGACTGGTGCCCAGAGTGCTTCATCCTGTGAAAGACAGATGGAGCGGATGCATGTCTCCACTGGTTCTGGAGGGGGACTGGTGCCCAGAGTGCATCACTCACCCCGTGACGGTCCCAGTTGCGTCACTGCCCCTGCCACCCATGGGCTAGCAGTGCTTGCGTTGGTGGTCTTTGCCCTGTTCAGCGGTGCTTGCCCTGTTCAGCAGTGCTTGAGTTTGCAGTTTCTGACCTGTTCAGCGGTGCTTGCACTGTTCAGCGGTGCTTGCCATGGTGATCTCTGCCCTGTTCAGCGGTGTGTGAGTTTTCAGATTCTGACCTGTTCAGCGGTGCTTGCCCTGTTCACCGGTGCTTGAGTTTGCAGTTTCTGACCTGTTCAGCGGTGCTTGCCCTGTTCAGAGGAGCTTGCCATGGCGGTCCTTCATTGCCCAGCTAGGCTGGGGCTGGCGGTCCTTCATTGGGCAGCTGGGCTGTGGCTGCCGGGGCCCTCCTGGGCAGCTGGGCTGTGGCTGGCGGTGGCCTCCTGGGCACTGACTCTGGCGGTGGCCTCCTGGCCAGTGACGATCGGGCTGCCCTCCTGGGCACAGACTCTGGCGGTGGCCTCCTGGCCAGTGACGATCGGGCTGCCCTCCTGGGCACTGACTCTGGTGGTGGCCTCCTGGCCAGTGACGATTGGGCTGGCGGTGGCCTCCTGGGCAGCGGGGATGATGGCGTTCTTCTCCGCCATGCTGCTCCTCCCAGACTTTGGAGATTTCTTCTGCATCTTCCCCACCTTGGGAGGAGTCACAGCTGAGTCGACACTCCCCCCGGGACCCTTGTGAGCGGCTTTGCTGGCTGGAGTCTTCACCCTCTCCCGCCGGGCACTGTCCAACTTCTGGTGCTTCACAGGGGTGGTCTCGCTGTGCTGTGGCTCCGTGTCACACTGGCTGTCCTGGTGGCCGGTGCACTCCACATACCTGTAACAACAGGCACCACTGGTCCCGGAGATTTTTTGGCTGAGGTGCTAGTACGGGACCTATGATTTGGAGGGGAGGGTGGGAAAGAGGTCAAGCTTGGTCAGGAAAAGTTTCTTAGGAACACTGGGACGGGTAGCTGGAGGGGGTTTGGGAGTGGAGGAAGAGGTAGTGGTTGTAGGAGGTGTACGTTTGGTGACTTTGGATGAAGGTGCATGCGCTGGAGGCTGTCGTGAGGTGGATGGCTGTTGGGTGGGTGTGTGCCTGCGTTTGTGTATCTTGGGAGGGGGCATCACAGTCACACTGGGAGAGGACACAGGGGACGTGTAAATGGTAGTGGGGGTGGTGAATGCACGTGAGCCTGGTGTGATGGTAGGTGTGCTGGTGCAGGACGTAGTGGCTGTAGTGGTAGTGCATGCAGGGCAGGTGAGAATGTAGACGACACTGGAGGGAGGAGGGAGACGACGAGGAGGGGTACACAGTGGAGGCAGTGGATGTTGCTGTGTCTGTATGTGTGTGATGCTTGCGTGAGTGCTTATGGGATGTGTGGTGCTTATGTTTGCCTGAGATTCCCTTGTGTGTTGACGTGTGTGCATGCTGGTCTGATGGTGTGCTTGGGATAGGCTGGGGTACAGGGGATTGGGTCTGGGTGGAGGAAGTTGAAGGGGGGAGGCTAGACACAGGGACAATGGCTGCCATCAGCGCTGAGGCCAGAGTTTTCAGGGTCCGATGAAGGGCCGTCTGACCAGAATGAATGCCCTCCAGGAATGCATTTGTGTGTTGCAATTCCCTTTCTACACCCTGGAAGGCATTCAAAATGGTAGACTGCCCTACAGTGAGTGACCAGAGGAGGTCAATGGCCTCCTCACTGAGGGCAGCAGAGGTGACAGGGGCAGGGGCTGAGGTGCCTGGGGCGAAGTTGATGCCCACCCTCCTGGGTGAGCGGGCACGGGGCAAAGACTGAGGGGCTGCTGGGAGGGCGGTGCTGGTAGGGGGGGTGGCGGCTGTACCTGTAGAAGTGGGGGGCACTGATTTTGCCGCCACCACAAGGGAGCTCCCATCGGAGGACGAGTCTGTGTCACTGGTTGCTGTTCCTGTGACCGCTGTGAAGCTCCCCTCTCCTTCCGTCCCACTGGTGTATTCCGAGTCCGTGGTGTGGCCCTCCATGGTCATGTGGGATGCAGCTCCCTCATGCTCTGGTGCCACTGTACCTCCGCCTGATGATGCTGATGCACACAAGAACAGGGAGACCACAAAAAGGGGGGGGGAACGACAGAAGAAAGACAGGTTGAGTGCATGGCTTACCGCTACCATTGGCGGACAATAGAGACACAGAAGCCCCCTGCACTACGCCGCGCTGTTGGGCTCTACAGATGCAATTCCTGGGATATATCCTACATGGCTCTAGTCGACATCTGCACACATAGATGACACAGGGGCATGTATACCTGTACTTGGCACTCTACAGAGGTGGAGTGGGGTGCCACATGGTCTGCATTACGGAGGGGCCTAGCCTATGGAACTCGCCCTGGCCTAGAGAAACCCACAGCCCTCCTCCCCCACCCAGACACCTTCACTGCACGCAAAGTCCGCTGAGTGTTGTTGTACTCACCCCCTTGTGTCTGCTGTGATGCCCTCAAGCGCCCATCCAACTCAGGGTAGGCCACCGCCAGGATCCGGAACATCAGGGGGGTCATGGTTCGACGGGCACCCCTCCGACTGGGGAAACATCCTGAACAACTAGGTCTAAACCACTACTTGCCTGAACGACTACTGCTAAACAACTAAAACGTCTCTACAACTAAGTACTGAACAACTACTGTCTAAACAATTGTGCCTGAATAACAATTGCCTGAACAACTAATTTTAAGGTAAGGTTTTCTTTTTCTTTTTTATGGTTTATTAGTTGTTTAGAATATATATATATATATATATATAGATATATATATATATTTGTTGTTCAGGCAATTGTTATTCAGGCACAATTGTTGTTTAGACAGTAGTTGTTCGGTACTCAGTTGTAGAGACTTTTTAGTTGTTTAGCAGTAGTGGTTTAGGCTATAGTTGTTTAGGACCTAGTTGTTCTGTCACATATTCTTCCGACTGTTGGGAGGCCATCCCCAGCTGAGCCTCCGCCATCTTCTTGCTCCAGCGGCGAATGTCCTCCCATCTTTTACGGCAGTGGGTGCTCCGTCTGTGGTGGACCCCCAGGGTCCGGACGTCCTTGGCGATGGCACGCCAAATATCCTTCTTCTGGTGGGCGCCGACCTACATGAAATGTACAGGGGAAGAAGAGAAGTCATTACCAACTGCACCGTCGAAGTGAGTGGTCCACATCCCTAGCCTTGCCATGTGGCACATGCATTCACAGTCCTTCATGCACGCAGAACTGTGCCCCCTTTCTTCTTACAACCAGCTCTCTCCACACAGGCATAGCCCATACAACGTGCTCCCTGTGTACTTACCTGTTGGTCTGGAGGACCGTAGAGTAGCGTGTACTGAGGGAGGACCCCGTCCACAAGCTTCTCCAACTCCTCTGCAGTGAAGGCAGCGGCCCTTTCCCCAGACGCACGAGCCATTGTCTTTTCCAGACCGAGGTCACAGCAGCACTTGCAGTGTATGTCCTCTCCTGTTGAAGATCAGGTATCGAGTGATTCAACAGCTAGAAAATGGCGGTCACGTCCGCGGCGGTCACATCCGCGGCGGTGCGAACCATCACCACCGGCGTACATCGTCATTGGCTCCTGGGACCCATAGGGTCCAATGTTAACCAATGCAGCATTGCGCCGTGGTCTCCGACCGCCTACCGTGATGGTGTACAACGCCAGCGCAGTTACCTCACATCCCATTGTCCCACTTTAGAGGTCAGGCAGCCACCATTTCAGGGGCCCACATGGCCTGATTCACAACTGCGTCACACAGACCTAGGCCTTGTCGCAAAACACAAATACAGGCCAGATTCTGTGTATGAATGGTGTTCTATGAAGACTATGGGTACATACCTCTGAGTTGTTTGACTCTGTGGTCGCTGTTGTCCTTCCTAGGCACCGTCCGCTGGGACATGTGAGGAGAATCCTCCGGTGTACTGACCGCTGGTGGACCTGTTGACAATGGAGGAGTGACATTTGATCATCACCTACAGGTTTGACTGTGCCACAATCCAGGAACTGTGTACCCAGTTGGAGCCAGACCTGATGTCAGCAATCCGCCATCCCACAGGGATCCCCCCTCAAGTGCAGGTGCTATCAGTGCTCCATTTCCTTGCAAGTGGGTCATTTCAAACAACAGTGGCCATGGCATCATGGATGTCCCAGCCTATGTTTTCCAACGTGTTGTCCAGAGTGTTGTCTGCCCTTCTGAAACACATGCGGAGCTACATCATTTTCCCTCAGGTGGAGGATTTGGCTACAGTTAAAGGTGACTTCTATGCCCTTGGACATATCCCCAACATCATAGGTGCCACTGATGGGACCCATGTAGCTCTGGTCCCCCCCCCACAGGAGTGAACAGGTTTACTGGAACCGGAAGAGTTATCATTCCATGAATGTACAGATGGTATGTTTGGCAGACCAGTACATCTCCCAGGTAAATGCTATGTTCCCTGGCTCTGTGCATGACGCCTACATCCTGCGGAATAGCAGCATCCCTTATGTGATGGGTCAACTCCAGAGGCACTGTGTGTGGCTATTAGGTGAGCACCTGGAAGCAAGACAGTGGGAATGGTTGTCTGGGTCTGGGGATATCCCTACAGGTTAGTGTGTGTCTAACAGTTGTCCCTCGATATTTGCAGGTGACTCTGGTTACCCCAACCTGTCATGGCTACTGACCCCAGTGAGGAATCCCAGGACCAGGGCAGAGGACCGCTACAATGAGGCCCATGGGCAGACTAGGAGGGTGATCGAACGCACCTTCGGCCTCCTGAAGGCCAGGTTCAGGTGTCTCCATATGACAGGTGGTTCCCTATTCTACTCACCAAGGAAGGTGTGCCAGATCATCGTGGCCTGCTGTATGCTTCACAATCTGGCTTTGCGATGAGAGGTGCCTTTTCTGCAGGAGGATGGTCCAGATGACGGTGTTGTGGCAGCTGTGGAGCCTGTGGACAGTGATGAGGAGGAAGCAGAGGAAGAAGACATTGACAACAGGGACTCAGTTATCCAGCAATATTTCCAGTGACACACAGGTGAGAACACATTCCTGCCTACTACAAGTACTTTCACACTTCTACCTCTATCCTGTCTGTCAATTTCAACCAGTAAATGGTAACTGAGTTGTACATTTCCATTACGGTTTCACAGGTGTGGTTACCAACGTGTGTCATCTGCTTACATTCCTCATGGATTTGAGATGTGTGACACAGGTATGTTGATATTACATTTGAGAACGGATTTTGTCACTGTCATTGCTAATACACATTTTCAAAATCACAGACTGACTCCAGATTGTTTTGTGCTTCAAGGGTGTTTATTGAAGTGCTAAATATTGGAGGGGGGTGGTAAAATGGTGAGGGGTGATGGTGGAGGTATGTCCATGGCAGAGTTTAGTCTATTAGTCTCACAGATGCACTGCCCATATGGGCATAGGAAGTGGAGCTGGGGCAGTTCCAATATGGACAGGGTTGCAAAGTGGGACAGTGGGATGACAATCAGGGTGGTCTCATTTCTTGGCGGGGGTCTTGGCATCATGCTCTGTCCTCTTCCTGGGTCTCAGGGACCGCTTGTGAGGTGGTTCTCCGTCTGCAGGGGGTAGGGTGCTGGTGCAGTGGTCCTGTGGTGGTGCCTCCTGTCCACTAGCGCCAGCAGAGGTGGTGGGCAGTTCATCGTCCATGCTAGTGTCAGGGGCCCCTTGTAGTGCCACAGTGTCCCTCCTGGTTTTAAGTATCTTCTTCAGCACCCCTACGATGGTGCCCAGGGCGGTGCTGATGGTTCTGAGTTCCTCCCTGAACCCCAAATACTGTTCCTCCTGCAGCTGCTGGGCCTCCTGAAACCTGGCCAGGACCGTTGCCATCATCTCCTGGGAGTGGTGGTATGCTCCCATGATGGAGGAGAGGGTCTCGTGGAGAGTGGGTTCCCGAGGCCTGTCCGCCCCCTGCCGCACAGCAGCTCTCCCAGTTCCCCTGTGTTCCTGGGCCTCCGTCCCCTGGACCGTGTGGCCACTGCCACTGCCCCCAGGTCCCTGTTGTTGTTGGGGTGGTGGGTTATCCTGGGTTCCCTGTAGTGGTGGGCACACAGCTGATTGACGTGTCCTGGGTACGGAGGTATGGGCCCGCTGGGTGGGTACTCTGCTGGTGTTACCAGAGGGTGGAAGGTCTGTGGTGGCCTGTGACTGGGTTTGGGGAACCGACTGTCCAGAGGCCCACGATGGTCCGGGCTGGTCATCTGGATCCACTTGGACAGAGCTGCTGTCATCACTGTGGGCCTCTTCTGTGGGTGGGGTAGAGATGTCTGGACCCTCCTGTCTGGTGACGTTGGGTAGTGGTCCTGCAGGGGTGGAAAAGCATTATTATTGCATCTGTGTGTGTCATGGTGTGCAATGGGTGGGTGACCGTGTACCCCAGTGCTAGCATTCCTGTGTGGGGGCTTTTGTGATGATGGTTGAGGGGGGTGTTATGGGTATGTGCAGTGGGAATGCTTTAGTGATGGGTGTCCATGCTTTGTTGTGTCATGCAGGGCCTGGTGTTGGGATGGGTGGTTTGTGTTAGTAGTACATATATGAGGAGTTGGAGTGATAGGGGAGGGGGTGAGGGTGGGGGTCTGTGATAGCATGCAAGTAGGGTGGGGGATATGAAGGTTAAGATTTGACTTACCAGAGTCCATTCCTCCACCGACTCCTGCGAGGCCCTCAGGATGCATAAAAGTCAAGACCTGCTCCTCCCATGTTGTTAGTTGTGGGGGAGGAGGTAGGGGTCCGCCGCCAGTCCGCTGTACCGCGATGTTGTGTCTGGAGACCACGGAACGCACTTTCTCCCATAGGTCGTTCTACCTCTTCCTGATGTCGTACCGATTTCTTGGGTGCTGTCCCACTGCGTTGACCCTGTCGACTATTCTTCACCATAGCTCCATCTTCCTAGCTATGGAGGTGTGCTGCACCTGTGATCCAAATAGCTGTGGCTCTACCCGTACGATTTCCTCCACCATGACCCTGAGCTCTTCCTCCAAGAACCTGGGGTGTCTTTGCCGTGCCATGGGGTGGTGTAGGTGATGTGTGGGGTGGTGTATGTGGTGATGAGTGTGGTGATATGTAGTGGTGTGTGGTGTTTTGTGTGTGGAAGTAGTGTGGGTGATGGTGTTGTGTGCCTGTGGATGCTGTTGGTCTTGCTGGTGCTGTCTCTCTCTGGCCTTCTTTCAGAATTTTTGGTCGTAGGGGTTTGTGGGTAATGTGGGTGTGTGTTTTATATAGTATTGATTGTGTGGGAGTGGTGTGTGTATGTGTATCAGGTGTGTGTATTTCAAATTGTCCAATGTGGTGGTGTTTTGGAGATGTGTGTGTATTTTGAGCGCGGCGGTGTCTACCGCCAATGGAATACCACGGTTGAAAGACCGCTGCGTGGATTCATGGGTCGTGATAGCATGGGCGTATTTCTGTTGGCGTGACGGTGGAGGTTTTGTTTTCGCCAGTTTATCACTGACCTTTGGTGTGGCGGACTTGTGTGGGTGTCTGAATTTTGGCGGATTTCGGGATGTGTGTCATAATAGCTGTGGCGGATTTCCGCGGCCACGGCGGTGTGTTGGCGGTCTTTTGCACTGCAGTAAGCGGCTTTTACCGCCAATGTTGTAATGACCCCCATTGTCTTTCAAACGAGTCAACATATAGACAGGCTAGGCTTGGGGCAAAAGTACCGCACATTGATGACCCGTGCACTTGCAGGTAATAAGTGTTGTTAAATTCAAAGTAGTTCCTAGTCAGTACTAGATGGGGTAGGTCTAGTACGAACTCTCGAAGGGTAATTGATTCCCATGTGGTGCTGTCAAGCAGTTCACTAATTAACTCTAGGGCTGCCTCCTGAGGTTTACTGGTGTACAGGGATTCTACATCCAAAGTAATCAAAAGCTCGGTATCTCTATCAAACTGCATCCCTTTGAGCAAATTCCGAACATCTTTACTGTCTTTTAAATAAGTAGGTATTCGTTTGACAAGGGGGTGCAAGAAAGTATCACAAAATTGTGAGAGAGGCTCTAGAACTGACCTTATCCCAGTGACAGTGGGTCTACCGGGGGAGGGAGAGCAGATGTTTGTTTTTGTGTATTTTAGGAAGGATGTAAAAGTATGGTATTTTAGGGTTTGCTTCAGAAAAGCTGCCTCGTGCTTCATGACCCACTCATTATCCAATCCTTTAGACTCCAAGAAGGCTGTCTCTTCTTGGATCTCAAGGGTGTGGTCTATGGGTAGTTATTTATAGTGTTGCATGTTCCCTAGTAGGTGAAGGCATTCGTCCTTATACATGGTAGTTGGCATTATCACAATAGCTCCACCCTTGTCTGCTGGTTTGATTACTATCATAGTGTCTGAAGTGAGACATTGTAATGCAGTCAATTCTTGGGTACTGATCTTGTAAAATATCTGAGGGTGTGTAGGTTGCAGCTTATCAATCTAGCGGCTAACTGATTTTTCAAAGGCTAGAATTTCTGGTGGCATTTGACTACTCAGAGGAAGAAGCTTCGACTTCAGATGTAGGCCATTGTTTCTGTTTGCTTTCTTATTAGGGGTGGGGTGTTCCCAGAAAAAGGTTTTAAGTCGAACTTTGCAGAAAAACTCAGCAAGTTCGGTTCTTAGTTTGAAAATGTCTGATTTCAGGGTTGGAACAAACCCTAGTCCCTTGTCTAGTGCCCTTTTTTCTAGTTCATCTAGGTTCCTCTCTCTCTGGTTTATGACAGTGTTGCCTTCATCAGTCATATCTTGCTCATGCTGGGAGTACTCTCTTTCTGCATGTCGGGTTCAGACATCTCTTCTCTCAGTCTCCAATTGACCCCCTTCTATCTTCCTCTCTCTCTTCCCTGATTTCTTTCTAAAAAGGAATATTAGTGTATGCCCAGGGTGCAGGGTGGTGAGGATACATTGGTGTCTGAAATTGAGTATGGGGTCCAAAATGGGGTGTTCACTCCCAGGGCTGGTTGTTCATTGCAGGAAAGGGGATCATCATTTGCGGCTGGTTCCATCTAAGAACCGTACAGTCCCCGTCTCTGTCGGGTGCCCTGGACAGAGTCATTTTGGGAGTCAGAACTCATATTTCCTCCTGAATATACATCAGAGAGGTTATTAGGTTTTGGGACGTAATCTTCTTTGGTGTAAGGATACACTTCCTCATGTGAGAATTTTTGTAGATCCTTCTGAAACCTAGAGATTTTTCATTGTGTCAAATACTCTTTAAATTCATTGATAGTTTTATTCCTTTCTTCTAACTTTTTTATAAACAAAAGAGTGGTTAGTCCAGTTTTTAGATTTTTTTCACTGGTCTTTATATGGATCAACAGGGCCTCCAACAGTTTTGGTGCTGTTTTAATAATCAAGACTAGCCAATCACACTTGCATTTCTATGCTATCATGGACAAATCTTTTCTGAATTCACGATCTACTAAGAAGATACGGGGTTCATTAGTAGCAATGAGTCTGTGGGGTGCTTCATTGTTACGCGGATATTTCGTCAATACGGCCCGTGAAGAAATGTTTTTACCTGTGTCCTTTTTAATTCATCCAAAGTGTCCCAGTCTCCCAGTTGAGACATGGTTTTGGATAATGTAGAATCTCCTAAGGGGGAAGGTGCCGACAAAATAGCCATGACTTCCTCCTCATCATATGCAATCCCTTCTGCCATGATTCAGGACCGGTTCTCACAGCACTGGTGCTTCCTCCCGTTGCTACCAAAATATGCTGGAAAGTCCAGATACCTTCTAAGCTCACTCTCACAGCTAGCTGCTGTCCTAAACTTGTATTACACACAAAGAGAGATCTGGGAGTGTCTCATTCCCATACTACCTCCCTGACACAAGAATCAACAACACAAAGCGTATGGGGAATTTAGCGAACAGGTTAGTCTGGCCTGTTCAACTAGTCATCAGATAACGAATGTGGTGGTCTAATTATCGGCATGGGGTGTGGTGGTGGTGGCCGTGTGCTCTATAAGGGGTGGGGTGCTCCCTTTACGGAATAAGTGGTCTCACACACATTATAGTGTCATGCTTCATCATTTGACCACCTATCCCCTCCCCCCCGGTAGAATGATACCACCTGTGCGGACTCTCAACCTCGTCGTTAAAGGAACTGTGAGGGAGTGCTAAAATGATATCTTTCTGGATAAAGGGGGTATCCAGTTGAGTTACAATATAAGCTAAAATTACCTAACAAATCACCGGTGTATCCTATTCCTTTAATGATGGTGTTTGTTGGTAAGATTAAAAGCAATTGGGATATTCTTGAATATAATGGTTCAAGGTGTTATCTCAGTCTATATGGCAAACATGTTTCTGCCCTCTCCTATAGCCTAAGTGGTTTAGAGCATTCGTCAGGGCCTAGGATCTCTCCTATATGCGGGGGTGGCTGGCTAAGCTAGAAAGTGAGCAAAATCATTAAAATGCACACTGGGCCTATCTGAGAGAAAACTCAGTTAGGAAGGCCTATAAGGGAAAGAAAATAGTGGGATAAATTAAGAACACTACTTGCACATGGTGCGTGTGGGTAATCACTGCAAACCACTGAACACAATTTGTAAAAAACCATGCTAGGGGTGACACATTCTACCATGCAAATGCTATTGCTGTAGAGATAATGCTGTACAAGGTCATCATAGGGCCCTAAATAACACACCCGATCTCTTACCCTAACAGGGAAGGGCAATTAGGCCCTGGTCTGGGAAAAGGGAGGGGGTTGCCCCTTGTAGTCACACTCTGTGAAGGAATAAAGGTCCAAATCAGGGAGGAACTCTAGTAGAGTGTCATAACATTAAGTCCGAAATGTGTACTCTTAAGGAAGGACATATTGCAAAAAACCTAAAGAATATCTGTCTAGCACACAGATGTCACAGACGACTAGTTATTAACAATATGATATCAGGCACAAGTTAACACCTGAAAAATCTTAATCTTACCAACAAACACTGTCATTAAAGAAAGCCCTCCCTCAGAGTTCCTTTAGTGACAAGTTTGAGTCCGCCCAGGTGGTATCATCCTACCTTGGAGGGAGAGGGGAATAGGTGGTCAAATGATGAAGCATGACATTATATTGTGTGTGAGACCACCTATTCCGTAACAGGAACACTTCACCCCTTATAGAGCACACGGCCACTACCACCACACCCTTGCCGATAATTAGACCACCATGTTTGTGATCTGATGACTAGTTGAACAGGCCAGACTAGCCTGTTCACTAAATCCCCCATACGCATTGTGTTGTTAATTCTTGTGTCAGGGGGGTAGTATGGGGATGAGACACTCCCAGATCTCTCTTTGTGTGTAATACCACTTTATGTGAAGTCAAGAAAATGCTCAGACCCTCTTATTTCCCCATATGAATCAAAATGTGGTCCATGTCCAGGAAAAATACACTGAATCCCAACAGAGACATTTTATATGCTTTCTCTTTTTTCCAGGCATATGACAGTTTCTAAATCTGAGTACTGTAGAATGAAGTGATGTAAGGAGAAGGGATACACTTCAAACAAAGTAGACCCTGACATGTCTTATTTCTTTTCCGGGGATACTGAATGAAAGAAGCAAAAGCTTCATG
Source organism: Pleurodeles waltl (assembly GCF_031143425.1). NCBI lineage: Eukaryota > Metazoa > Chordata > Amphibia > Caudata > Salamandridae > Pleurodeles > Pleurodeles waltl. The sequence goes on along the minus strand of NC_090444.1, from coordinate 274,074,109 downwards.
AAGAGGATTTGGGGAGAAATCTCGTAAACACTGATAGATTGGGATTTGTATGTTAAGGATTATAACGATGGGACTACACAGCGCCTATGTTAAAATCTCTAATAAATTCTGAATCTTGCATCACATAGGTGTCTGGCAAACTCTGCTTCTAATAGTGTCACTCAATGATATTCATGTTTACTGCACATTGGAATCATTACAATCCCAGTGTGCCAAATACCATGATTGCTGTGTGCATGGATGAGAGTTATCTTTTACAGACTGTGGCTTCTCAGCAAACTTACCCCTCCTCATTACAATTATTTATTGCCTCCATTTACTGTTTGCGGCATCCACTACATATCTATTGGGGTTGAGTTTTATAGGTAATTTAAGAATAAGTGGTGAATGGACTGTAAATGCCACCAAAACATGCAAGCTTGAAGGCTATGCTGTCTGCAGGTGTGTAAATTCATGGTCTTATTTGGTGTTGGTTTTTACGCAGGGTTCTCATATTGGGCCAATACAACACAACTGTAGTTTGTATTGGCTGCACTGTCTGATCCTGAATTTGGGTTCAAGTGTAAAGTACAATACACAACTATTAAAAAAATAAACATGGAACAGTCAACTACCTGTCTAATATCACAACTTTATAGATTGTTTGTGGGCACATATCCTGTCAATATACACACAACTATTAAAAAAATAAACATGGAACAGTCAACTACCTGTCTCATATATCACAACTTTATAGATTGTTTGGGGGCACATACCCTGTCCATGCAACTCTGCCCAGGTGCTTTTCTGCACTGTTGCACTGCGGCACAACCAAATAAGACAGATAATTTCAGCTGTGGGCAAGATGTCGCCAACAACATATTATTTGTATTTAGAGCAGCCGGACTAATACATGCCTAGCAAGAATTCACTGAAGCACATCATGAGGAACATACCAACATGGTATATTGTTCAGTGTTTCACATAGCCTAATGATATATGGCATATAGAGTGAAATGTTTGCTGAATCTTTAACTCTGAAAAATTAAGAGTTCACATTTTAACACTGATGTGAACACTGCGACAACAAAAATGCTCACCATTCAAGTTTTTCCATAGTTGTATGTCACCAATAACCGATATGACACTGACTAAGACCTCAGTGCCAGCCAGTGTTGTATGGCACAGGGCAACTGCGACTATCACCAACCAAGGGGGCCCTTCCTACTGAAAGAGTTTTGTAAATGTACTAGCAGAGTTCAGGGTCCTGCAACATATGTGTGTGTCCTATAAGGGACCATTTTGCAGTCATCCAACAGTTAGGACTTACTCTTTGTCCTTCTTGGTCAGAGTCCTGCTGTTCTCCACACATCTCCTTGTACAACCTTCCCTCTAGCATGTAACAAGAGTTTCTCCGTCCCTTTATACCTGCGGTGGCGTAACAGTAGCAGGAAGGGTGGCAGAGTAACTTGAATCTGACATCTGTACTTGGGGTGTTTTGCAGTCACTTCAATCTTGCATTACTGTTACATTACATCTTGCATTACAGTTACATTACATCTTGCATTATATCATGCACAAAAGCCAATGTCAGCCTGATAAACATACCACAATTTAGTATGGGTCATCCCAATCAGTGACATTGAGTCTGCAGACAATGCACTCTTCTTGCACCCTCGCAGCTGGTTATCCCCTTAACAGTCTCCATGCAGTGAAGCAGACATCTTCCTCTTAAAGTTTGCATATCCATTAACTGCATCAAATGTTCAGATCTTCATGAGAACATTAAGCTAATGTTCCCAAACAGCTGTCTCATGTGCTAACAATGCTGTACGCTCTCATACTCTCTCTGTAGAGTGCACTAAATTGGCCAGAGACTACAGGTACCAAATCCATCACAGATAGGCTGGTGTGTGAAATTTGGGTCTGGTCCTGGAATTTAGACTGTCACATAAACCCAGGCCTCAGTAGAAGTGAGCACCTGCTCCTTCCTTCTTAAAGAACTTTGTTTAAGACTCCTGTCTAGAAGCCCCCAGCTATATGACCAAGTAGTCAATGCATGCCATAATTATTTCTGGGCTTTAATACTGGAACAGCCTTTATCTGGGTGCCTTGGGGACTTTTTTTAATCAACTTCTAAAAAAAAATAGCATATGGGAAATCCTGGTGCATAAACGCTGGGCCTTTCATGATCGGGAAGAGTGGAATTTCAAATGTCATTCCAAAAGTTAAGTCCTCCAATGGAAGTGGAGTTCATTTGAGTAAAAAGACATGAAAGGAATCAGTGACTAATGCACATGATGTTAGATATTGCATTTTCTATCTAATACCTCTTCCAGCCTGGAATGGTGACTCTACAGCACTTGCTGGTATGTGGTCCTGCATGGCCCAGGAGGAAGAGATCAGCCAAAGCTGCTTCTGTCCTCACATCTTGTCCAGTGTGCTATGTGGCTCAGGATACAGGGTGGAGTAGGGCACTCACATGTGATGGTGAGCCTGTTCTCTGTTGACACTGTTTAACCTCAGGTGGATCTTCTGTGAGGATTATTTCTTAGGGCCAAACACAGATTTACCACCCAAAGTAAATGAGGAGCCTACCCTGGAATGAAAGTACATACAGAGATTGAAATAAACACTATTATGGTATGCGATCTTGATCTAACATTAATCCTTCCAAGCTGCTTTGGCTTCTTTTGACATGACTATCAAAATGTGACCATGATTTCTAGGTGCCACTCAGTCACAGGGGCTTTGTCCTCTTACAGAAAAATTGCAGGTTGTGGTTATGATTTCCATAAGCCCCACAGTTATTTTTAGCACACGCATGTCACGCAGGTTCATCCATGCATACATGGACTAGACACACATGTATTCTCCATTTCTAACATGGATGGAGGAAAATGCAGTTGTAGGGGACTGGCAGATCAATTTGTAAAAAGAGAAGAGACTGGTAAGCAAATCTTCAGCCCTGATGACAGGTAAAAAGGCCTGCCTTACCATTAGAATCTGTTGCCTCCGGCATTGTCTGTTCTCCATAGCCCAGTGAGCTGACGGTAGTCACAGTCAGTAAAGGAGGCAAGAAGTTCCTTGCCTGTGATCAGTTGGAGGCCTGCCTCTTTAAGCCATGTGGACAGGCTGTGGGTTGCAGTCCACATCACAGACAGCCCTTAGGAAACACACATGATTGTCGTGCATGCTGAAGCAAAAATCCAAAACTAATAGGATCTCACTACAGGTGAATCAAGGCTGGATAATATACTCTCTAGAACCGTTGAAGAGGAACTCTTTCATCCCAACACATAGAAGCCTAGTCACAACAGTATTTTAGAGAATGTACAATAGTACTCATACAGTACCCATATGTATTCTTACATTCCTTTGTAAATTGGCTCCAAAACATCTAAAATGGGAGTAAAATAGGAATACTCACGGAGTATTTATATATAATAAATACAAATCGAAAGGATTGTGTTCTCTTGCACTTCTACTTAAATGGTGTAGGACATTTTGTGGGTGATTCACAAAGGCATGTAAGAGTACATAAAAATGCACTCTGATGGTACTACTTTCCATACTCATAACTGCTTTTGTGAATCGGTCCCATAGTCATTAATTCTGATGGGCATTTGTCCACAAGTCCAGGCTAATTGCATAGTCTCAAATATGGAGGTAAAATGTTCCATTAAAAATTTGGGGTGCTGGGTAAAAAGTGCATCAAAAACTATTTATGACTGCTTGTTAAGTAGTTGGCTATTTCAATTATGTTCATATTAATATAGCTCAGCATGGTAAATTTCTCTATTACTTTGGCAATTTAGTGTATATAAATTTTGCAAGACTGTTATGATCAGTGTCCAGTTTTCTCATGGGTTACTATGCATATATCCGCCCTCTAATGATACATTATTTTGCACAGATATTTGAGTAATTGTTTTCACTTCAATTATATAATTTTGGGAAATTATATTTCTTGAATACTACTATTTACAGCACTGAAAATGAAGTATGATATGAAGTGCAATATATACAAGTTATTATCAATTTAGGCAATGTTGAGGAAAGCAGGAATTATTTAAATTTAATTCACATTGGACTGGTGTTCCAGTTTCATCTGACATCCAGGGGTAGAATTTACAAAGGTAAACTTAGATTTATTTTCTAATTTTAGACCAAAAGTCTAAGTTTATGGCTTTTGGTATTCATAAAGGGCATTTACGAGTAGTATCTTTACATCTGCACTCAGGAGGTGAGGGGATCTCTGCACACGGGCAGAGTTTCCGCACTCAAGGCATAATCTCCACACTCAGGTGGAATCTCCTAACTCGGGTGGTGTAGGTGTAATTACATACAGCTGCAGACTATCAACACCACCTGCTATCCCAGCCCTGCCAACCACATAATAGCAGCACACAAACAAGGCCTTGGTTTGGCCACATTAACTTTTTGTCTGCCTGCTCTATGCCTTGCCTCCACTGTGCTACCTCTGAGAATGAAAAAAAAATATACTGAGGAGGAAGTTACCATGAAACTCCTGTTGATAGTGAGGCACCACAAAAGACTACATGGTCTACCCCCTCCAGCAGCCATGTCACACAGAAGGCCGCCCTATGGCAACATTTGGCTACTGCAGTCACTACATTGGGGAGGATATCTGTACAGTCACAGACATCAAGAAGAAGTAGCAGGATCAGAAGAGGTGGGTGAAGGAGAAGTACAGCAGGATAGAGGTGGCCAGAGCTGTCCCTGGTGGACAAACTGGAACCCGCCTCTGACTCACTCCACTTGAGAGGGACGTGCTCTTCACATAGACCCCCCCCACCTGCTCCATGGGCTTCCTGTGAGTGATGATCTCAATGTGGTGCCATGTAATATGTGATGTTTCTAACACTGGTACTAAATGATCAATGTCTGCCATACACTGCAAATGTGACAATGAATGTTGTCTCAGGAATGTGCAAATTGCATTGTGAGCCAGACTCTCATGTGTCTCACTTAGTCCATTGTACTACAAGTCCCAGAATCCTTTGTGATGGAAAAAGCAACTTCCAATTCCTCAGTCCCAAACAGTGGCCCACCACTGCTGGTTTATTCACCTAACCCTGGAAAATGGGAATAGATAGTTTGCCTCATTCTGTTTTTACTGTTGGCATGTAGATGCAAATGAGTAAATATGTGACAAGTTGCACATATCAAACATTTCTTGATTAAGTCTGGTGATTTTTCCCTTTTCTTGCCATATACAGCCAGAGTAGATTCACTCACTGGTTGGTGCAAGAATCTCTGCACCATCAGGGAGGCAACGTCATTGGGCACATCAACCCATACCACCGGCACAACTTTGTACGTAAAAATATCCACGAGATGGTCCAAACTCCTACATTGTGATCATGCAACCCATAGATATAATACATAGAATCCATCAACGGTCCCAAACCTGTGAAATTAACAAGGAAATGCTGTACATCAAATGTCAACCAGAATGTACATGTAACTATAACTATAACTGCTAAACTTTCATGGTTTTGTGCTTGTAAACCTGAACCTAACTATAGCGACCATGTAACCTTTGGTTGTTTCAGTGAATTTCTATGTCTTTTAAAACATTTATTTCCCAGCTACAAAGCTCCTGCAACCATTGTTTTTTTCAGTGAATATTCACCTAACAATAATGTCGCTTTAACCATTGTTTTTTTCCAGTGAATGTCTTTTTTAATCGAATCACAAACAAAATGGACTCTGATGATGAAGGGGAGTGTCTCATGATGTAGTTTTGAAATCACTGAATGAAAACGATATTGAGAGTTGCATTGACACCTGAAGTGCTAAAGCATTGCATTTAGGCATCCTAGCCACAAGGAGCCACGGAAGGTTTGTGAGTAAAGGTAAAATGTGTTTTGTCAAGGAAAGATGTAGCAGAAGTTGAGTAGCACTTTCTGGACTTCAAGAAGAGGATTAAGGCATCAGCAGGAAGGACAGGGTAATTTAGCAGCACATTGGATGTAATCTAAATGAGAGTACTGCATTTTGATCTGCACAGCTGTGGCCTTAAGGTGTGAGCCACTATTGACTTGTTGGCCTTGAGGCACATCACTGGCTAAGGGCCTCATAACAAGCTTGTCTGTCGAAAAACCGAATTGTCTCCCCACCAGCCCCCATTACGTGTTTTCCAGGGGGCCCCACCTAGCAACACTGGAATGCACATTGTCTTGCACAGCAGACATCGCTTATTTCAACGGTGCTGGGGAGGTGGCCCCAGCACTTGTTCTCCACCAGCCTTTTCATAGAAGTTGAACTGCCATGAAAAGCCTGGCAGAGAACATGGTTGTAATCAGCGCGGCGGCACAGGCTTTAGCGCCGCCATGGCTGATTGCAACCAAGACTGCCGTCATCCAATCAAGATCAGAGATCCTGGCGGAGATGGCAGTCTTTTGGCGGCACCGGCTACCAATCTTGTAACGTGGTGGTCGGTCCGCCACAGCCACGGCGGTCCAACCTCCACAGCAAGTCTGGCAGTCATTGGACCGCCTGACTCGTAATCAGGCCCTTAATCCCCTAAAGAGAGGTGATGTATTCAATCTATAAAACAGTGACATATTTTGAATGCTTAAACAAATTCAGTTTATCTTCCACCTAATTTCATAATTTGTGACTTCAGGCATGAAGGATGGGCATTTGAAGCTGGAAATGTATATTAACAAGTATTGGCAAAATCAGTAAGCCTGGCTTAGTTTAAGTTTGTTTAGGCCTTATGTGTGGTGCACCGAAGATGCTGCAATTGTACGTACTGCAAGAGTGCATGCATCAATGGAACTAGCAAAGGCCTACCATAATGTGTTGGAATGGAAGAGTCTTCACTACTGTTAAAGTTGTGTACAGCTGCCCTGAGTGTCCAACTGTACTGTTGTTTGAATCCCTGATACTGACTTCTTGTCATTGGTAAACCCTGATCATGCATGTGCGCCATAACATAGGCCTGTCTCATAGTTTGCAGTCTTGTTGGACAGGGAGGGGTGCCCTCAGACTAGTAGAAAGCTACCGCTTTCATCAAGAGTTAAGCAGCACATGCGTGGTGGTGGCAGCATATCACGTAGTGATCAATGGTAGTGAACAGGTCCTTTTTAATCTGTGTCACTTGAGTGAGGCCTGCAGGCTCACTCACCTTTTCAAAAGTTTCACTGCTGTGTGCGTAATTCACCCTCAGCCTACATCAGGTAGATATGTAGTCCTACGCAGCACAGGAGTAGTGACTCTGCACTGGATGTATGTGTGCCTGGGAAGGGCACAGTACAGGGATAGAGTAGTACTGTGCAGTACATGTGTGATTAGTACATGCACTGGGTGTATGTATGCATGTGAGGAATAAATGACATAAAAGATGTAGTGCTGAGCAATAAAAGCATGTGCTGAGTGAAGCACAATAGATGAGGGGTGAAATGATGTGCACACAGGATAGTGGAGGAACTGGTCCTGTGTGTCCCACCACCACTAGGGAGTGTACAATGGAGATTTACTCTGATGACAAACACGTTGAGTCTGTGTCCTCAGCGGGCCTTCCCTCAACTTCTGGGCCACTGCATCCCTCCAGGCCTGTTGTGTCAAGACTGGAGATACGATGGCCAGATGCTTCCCTGCAGATGTTGGCCATCTCCTCCACTTGCCTGGGATGATGTTGAAATGACAAATTCAAATAGGTTTATTGCCTGTGCCAGAACACACTTGACCAACAGCTTTCCCCACAGAACATTACTAAAATGTAGGGTAGAACCCAGTACAAGGTCCACTAAAGTGGTGTCAACATTAACAAGAACACATGCATGCGTGCTACATGACCTGTGAATAGTTGCCCACAGTAAAGTCATAATCACAGACAGCGCCAATTGCATGAGTGAAGTTGTCTAATCACAATACCCATGTATCAAGTAGGAGACAGCATCACCTTGAATAGTTTGGTTCTTGTATTATTCTGCAGTAACCTGATGTCATCAAACAGTATGGCAATGCCAAATTCATTCCTACAGATTCCATACAAGGCCCTCAATGAGCAAATGTTAATATACATAATATTACATCATGATGAAAAGATGGTCAACTAATACAGCTATGCTGCAGAAAGATATATATATTAGCAGGAATAAGGTGACATGGAAAAATTCATGTCACACTGTTGAAACTTCCCAATGGTAACTTCCTAAAATGTCCATTGTCCGAATAGTCTCATGAAAGTTGTTCTAATGTTGCTTTGCTATGTAACACATGTCGCACAGAAAAGTAGGCTGGATACAACCTGGCCAAAATGTCTGGGAGATTTGTCTACAAATATCCACAGCATAATGAATCAGCTAGGCCTATAGAAATCGCCAATCCCGATTGGTACTGGTGAGAACAACATTCTAATATTGCATAACTAAAAGCCAATCATCCATTGAATTTTGTTGAGGCTAAGGGGATCTCTATTACCTGAAGAGGTGGTTTAATTTGTTTCTTAATGGGAAGACACATCACTGTACTGTTTTCATCCAAACATGAATTCCATTGTATTACTGAGTGTACACACTCAGATATGGTTCTCACATTTCTGAATGTCACTCCCCAATGCATGTCAACAGTTAGTCAATGAACCTTGACAAACAAACATGTGCAAATCACTTAGCTGAATAATTCCACATCAGTGGCATGGAAATTCACATTGTAAGCAATTACTGAAGGTCTACCTGTCATGTCCTTCATTGCCTCAGCAATTGGACCTGACTAATGGCATTGAGTAATGGCTTAGGGTGCGTGTGACCCACCAACCAATGTTTACACACACCTGTCTGGAAGAAAACATCAACTGTATACCAATCACATATAACTATTTTCCAATACAGTTTGGCCTACACACACATATGTGATGGAATCACACATCATCCTATGAAGATATGTTGATTATGTGTAAAACAGTAGTGTAAATGATACAACAGAAGTGAAAGGTACAAATGGCAACAGTAGGCACAAATACTGATGGCAACAGTGATGTTTGCTAACTCATGTAAGTGTATATCCCCCACTTACCGAGGGGAAGTATTGCTCTGTGACTGTACCCAAAGTGTACTGTGTCCTATGCCATATGCAAAAAGGCCACCATCACATGAGTCACAGAAGTGAGGTAGCATCATTCTTGACACAAATAAGACAAAGGGCCTGCTGGGTACAAATGCCATCCACAACATTAACCAACATGAGCTGATTACTCATTGAACTAAGCCATGTGTCTTGTCAAGATAGTAAATTGGTAGTGGACTAGACTCTGCTGTGTTCCTGATCATTAGGACAATAGGCAAAACACATCAGCATGTGCTACTACCAGACCTACACAAACAATTACTCTTTTTGTACGTTGCACATGGGCTACCTCCAGTATTGATGGGGAGATGCCTGCCTGAAACACACAAAGTTGGCAATGTAACATATATGATTCTGGCCAGGACTCACCCCCTTGTAGCTGCTGTGAGTCCCTCAACTGCCCACCAGGCACTGGGTAGCCCACCGCCAGTATGCGGGCCATTAGGGGGTCAGGGTCTGGCGCATGCCCCATCCACGTTAGGAGAACAGGCCCAGCTGGTCCCCTGTGATCTTCCCGGCCCAGCGTCTCAGGTCCTCCCACCTTTTCTGACAATGGACACTGCACAGGTGATAGGCCCCCAGGCTCCACACCTTCTGGCCGATGGCTTTCCAAATGGTTTGCTTCTGATGGGTGTTGACCTGTATGGATGCAATAGAGGAATAAACAGATCATAACTGCATATTTTAGGATATCTGTTTGTTTAACATTCATTTTGTATACACCTAGCTCAAGCATTTTCAAATTGTTAACATACTACATGTGTAATTCTCACATGCTGATAAGTACAGAGACATTTGTCGTCATCTGTTGACTATCCACAACTCTAGTCATGACCTAAACTGACTAAGCTAGCCCACTATCATTATGTAGCCCAGGGCCAACCGACATGTACTGTGATGTGAGCTTCTATTAAACACAACACACCACTGTGATATTCTGAAGAGTAAACTACGTGTGCATGACTATACAGACACCTTTACAGCTAGCACATTGACTTGTTGCATAAAGTCCATACAGGCTACTACCATGGTATAGACTACATCCTAAGACTTAGGTCACATTGGAAGGGCTGGCTTGTGTGTCACTGAAAGCTTCCTCACCTTTTTCCATATGTGGCACTCTTACAGAGATGACATTCAACATACCATGGTGTGTTTTGCTTGACTGGTTCAATGTAACAAGGCTAGTGATTCACACCGAATGATCTCTCCAGAATTAACCAACTATCTGCACTGTACATTTGTCACTTGTGCAATAGACCTGTACAGTGCAAGCATGATTTATGAAAATGTGACAACAGACCTGTGGGAGTAAGAGGCCTGTCATTAGTAATGTAACACATTGACAATGTGTGTCAATGAAAAGATGTACCAGGTGAGGGGGTTACCTCAGTCACCATTCCAAATGTAGTCTATTTAGATGCATTCAGGACTACTATTGGTTCAGAAGACTAATTTTGGGAACTGCAGGTCTACAGGGAAATTACCCTGTCATCAATTGTGTTGCTACAGTAACTCTGTCCCAGCCAGGGCCATGGCCCATAATGTGCAAAACTCTTTGTCATGCCTTGCTCTCTGCAAGCTGAGCATACTGCACCCACATGAACATCACATTTCCATCACTACACAACAGTACCTCTTGTGGCTATCCTATGTATGAGCTCAAGGTTGTGTGGCACTCTGAAGGGGTCAGTGAGGTTTAGCTAGCTCTGAGACAACAGTTTTCCAAGGCCTGGTCTTGGGTGAGTGATATGTGGGACTGTACACATAGCTAATACCCTCCTCAACTGGTTTTCATAGTATACATAAACAGCTCATACTGTAATACAAATACATTTATTTGATCATTTACCATCATCTGATCATCAAATATATAATTGGTACCCTGAAAACGTTACTTGAATAGATATGTGAATGTAACAGAAGGAGGAACTAGGGCTTATCACAAGTCACACAACACAATGGTGATTTGAATACACAAAGTACAGGGCTCCACAATCCATAACATTTTCATTCTATATATGGACCAGAAAATGTAACTACAGTCATCTAAAATTCTCTCTATGACTCAGAGACACATTGCAGCATGTGAGAAAGGAAAGGATGGTGTTGAACAGAGTCAGATAAGTATATGAGGTAGATATATGTTCCTCTGGTGAGCCATAGAGCTGACCATCCAGGGGAATGACCTCTTCAACAAGTCCTCTCACCCACTTGGCCTGGCATGAGTGCCCCCACAGGTGGCAGAGGTAGCAGCTAATATAGAGGAGGTGTTGATGGCAGCAGTGTCAAGAGGCAAGTGAGTTATTTTTCAAACCACAGTGTACATAGAAGCCAGGCACGCGCTCTTCAGTGTAGACAGGCACAGCCGTTGGGCCGCGACCATCACAGTCAACACCGTTAGTCTATGGCTGTGTACTTCCAAAAGTCCAATATATAAGGTCAGGCATCCACCATTTTAGAGGTTGAAACTACATATTGGTGAGTGGTAATTGTGTCACCACCACTATTAATTTGTTGTACAATGTTTACATATGTACTACTCTATTGATGAGTGATTTCTTCTACAACATCATCAGTGTAGTTCATTACGGGGCATAAATGCCATGTAACCGCAATGCACTGTGCACCGCCGGTGATGGTCTTTTGGGAGAACAAAACACACTTTACAATATCAAGGTGCACATGAGGAACATTTAGGTGTATAATGTGCATATATGTTGTGGACACATACGTGGACCACAATGGGGAATGTAGCTGGATTTTGGGTAGTAGACAATTGGAATGTGAAATGTGTATAATGGTTTTTGAGCCAGTAATGTTTTTTCACATACCTTTTGTCTTTCTTATCATATATGTTGCTCTGGACATTGTGACCAATGCTCCAATTTATTTGATTCCACACATATGTACCCGGGGAGACAGAAGAGACGACAGCCTCCAGTGTACCTTCCATTTCCAGACCTTCAGACCATGGAAGAAAGGGATGTTAGAAAGAAGTTCTATATGAATAGGCAAACAATGCAAGATTTATGTCATCAGTTGGAGCTTGATCTCATGCCTCAAAACACTAATCAAACATGTATGCAACCTATTGTAAGAGTCATGGCAATATTACACTTTCTGGACACAGGATCCTTTCAATATGCAGTAGATATAACTTGTGGCATGTCACAACCTATGTTCAGTGGCATATTAAAAGATGTGCTATCAGCAATAATGAAACACATTGACATCAGGTTCCCCAGACATGAGGATTTAGCCAATTTGGTTGCCTCCCACATATGGTGGAAGCAATTGATGATCCCCATAGTGGATTAGTACCACCGCAAGCCAGTGGACAAGTCTATCGAAAGAGGAAGCACTTCTATTCTATCAACATGCAAGTTGTCTGCTTGCCAGATTTTTATATTTCAAACGTCTGTGCCCGGTTCCCATTTACAGCCAATGGTTCCTTAGTAATGCGGAACAGCACCATACCCCAGCTGATGTCACAACTACAACGGAGAGGGCCTGGCTTGTTGGTAAGTAAGATCTGTACTAACTCATGTTAGCTATGTCATTACAAAACAGGAGACTGAGCATATCCTACCCGTTCTTGGTTAACACCACCGAGGTATCCAATTATGCCAGAGAAAGTCTTCTTCAATGAGGCCTATGGAAGAACACTGCAGCCAGTGGAGTTGGCATTTGGGCTCCTAATGGCCATATTTTGCTGCCTGGACAAGACTAGAGCTCTCCTCTACTCACCCGGGTGGTGTGTAAGATCACCGTGGTTTGCTGCATGCTCCACAACATGGCCGTGCAACAGAACATCCCTTGCATTTCAGAGGAAGGAGACCTGAAGTGCCACCTGGTGAGCATCCTGAAATGCCAAATGATGATTATAGCGGTGAAGAGGAAGGAGCTGACTTGCAACAATATCTCATCAACAGCTTCTTCTCATGAGTGTAATTATGTCATGAAATGTCATGACTTTGACTGTTCAATTAACTCTTGTTGTGGTGATGTGAGGAGTATGTTTGTTAAAATGTTAGGAAGCGGAAGTTCTGACAATATCTGGCAAAGGGTGTTTGGTGAGGATGGTTTTGAGACATTCTCATTTTGTTAATGTTGCTTTGTTTAGCTTAGATTTATGTCATGGACTGTGTTCTCCAGGAGCTTGCTATGTGAATTGTGTCATACGTATGGTTTGATAGCTAAGCTCTTTGGTCCTCATTAAGAACACAGCAGTTAACACCGCCGTGTTCATGCTGGCAGTCTTTCTATAGACCGCCAGCCCCACTGGGACCCAGCCGGCCATATAATAAACATTCTGCTGGGCCAGTGCGTGGAAACATTGTTTCTGCCCGCCGGCCCAGCACAATGCCTCTGTGAGGCAGGTGCAGTTGCGCGATGGGGCCCCCGGGGGGGGCCCGGAGTACCCCTTCCGCTAGCCTTCCCTGGTGGGGAAACCCGCCAGGGAAAGGCTGGAGGAAATGGGATCATTATCTGAGGGGCATCGCTGCCCTTTCGGATAATGATGCCGTCCACCATCAAGCTGCCTGTTGGAGACAGCCTGGCGGTGGAGGAGGGCCACCTATGGCGGCCCTCCCTGTCTTCATTATGTGGCGGTCTGGGCCACTATGCCGGATGGCGGTATTCACCACCACTTCCGGCATTGCGGCACTGACCGCCAACTTCATAATGAGGGCCTTTGTGTTTGTGTGTTTAGGTACCTTCACCAAGACATCTTCATTTGGACATTTCAGAGTTGTGAGATTAGCAGGTATATGATGCTGTGGGACATACGAAGTGGATATGGATTGTTCATGGGAATGTATGTCACAGACTTTTGGTGTACAAAACCTGTGCCAAGACAGCTTGCATGGTTATAGAATTAAAGTTAAGGCGACTCCATTGTACTTATTCCTTGTTGTGTGGTGGCCATAATGTACTATGTGTGTCATCATGTGCTCAGACAATATGTAGTTGTAGGCCCAATTCATGGTAGTTTCCCTTCACATTGGCTAAGTACTCTTTTTGTATGAACTGTATGTAACTGTTGATTTGTTTCATCATTGTAGGCCAAAGTGCCTGTGGCACATCAATGGTATTTGTTTGTAACATACTACCTGATGAAGAAGCACTGGATTGTAATGAACCTGCGATCAGAAACTGTTGTACTGCTATCTGCCTTAGACATGCCTTACATGATGTAGGATTCCTTTTGTGAACTAAGCAATATGGCTCCTGCTGATGCCATAAACCACTTTCATTTTTGTCTATTCTACAGGACAATGTCTGATATATCCCTTCCTTCCATGTTCTGGAGGTCTGTCATTCATGTCATCAATAGTTCCATTTGGGGAAACCAGGACAACAAAAAAGCTAGGTAGGCAGACTCATTTCTGAGTTGAGCATGATATCTAGATTACCCAGTCCATGATAAGTAAATATCACTTGTGATATGGCAAACAAGTGAAAATGACCAAGTGCACAATAACCTCTAGTTTTGCGTTACAGAAACGGGCCTCATGGTAGTTGTAGTCATGCCACTTTCTAACTCCCAACACTAACCAAATGGTAAACTCCATGATGAATAAACATCACTTGTGACTTGGCAACAAGTAAAAATGGGCAAGAGCACAACGGCCTCTTGTTTTGAGTTACAGCAACAGGCCCTCGTAGTAGTTGTGTCACTCTTTCTACTTCCCAACACTTGACCCATGGTTAGTCTTACATATCTGTTGCCGAACTTCAGATAGGTGGGACAATATATTTACATATTGATACATACCATGGGTCCTGGGATGATAATTTGATAGTAAAACACTTATAGACCCCATTCCAACATGACATGTAATGGAGACTGATACACGTGATGTTATGCTCAACGTGATGTTGACAATCTAATGTCTCTGATACTTTGGGTATTGCATACTAGGAAAGTAGATGGACAACGGGCAAAAGCTGTGATGAGAGCATGCAGGACATTTACTTTTTGTGACAGTTATTGTGGTGTAATTTACCAGACTCCACTCCCGCAGCTCTTCCTGTCAAGCCCTCAGGATGCAGGATTGCCAAAGCATTCTCCGCCAAAGGAAAGAGTTGTAATGGGGACACTGGGAGGACCACCACCAATCCTTGTGTTGCTTGGAGGCCAGGGAATGCACCTTCCCCTTCAGGTCTTTCCACCTCTTCCTAATATCCTTCTTTTTGCACAAGGTGGTGCCTACAGCATTCACTCTGTCAACTATCCTTTGCCACATTTCCATTTTCCTACTGAGAGGGGTATGTTGGACTTGGGTTCCAAACAATTGTCGCTCTACTCTTGTGATTTCATCCACCATAACCCTCAACTCATCCTCAGAAAAACATGGATTTTTAGAATGTGACATGACTGTAAATTAAAGTGGGTGACAAGGACTAAAAAAAACAAGACAAGTGATTTTGGGGTAAAAAATGAGAAGAAGTGTGTGGAAAGTGTTAAATGGGATGGAACAAATGGGCTGCCTTATCTCACAAAAAAAGAAACAATGATAAGTGGTCTCTGTCTTGCTGTGATACAGTGAGGAAGCAAAGGATCCTAGTCTGGGATGGCGCATGTTTTATATTGTGATTTGCTGGTGTATCCACTTGGCCAATGGATGTCAGCTGTGTTGCTTTTGAATCCATTCAATTGGCACTGTTCTGGTGTTTCACTGAGAGAGTACCATAATTGCCTACCGCCGTCAGGTAATTGGCACAAGGGAATCACCAGCACAACTGTGTTTTCATAATTGGCTCAGTGGTTAGCCATGGCCATGATGGCGATGGAGTACGCACGTTCAAGTGGTCATCAGATCACGAACATGGTGATCTAATTGTTGGCATGGGGTGTGGTTGTGGTGGCCGTGTGTTAAGTAAAGTGTTCCCTTTATGGAATAGGTGGTCTCACACACATTAGCATTTCATGCTTCATCATTTGACCACCTATCCCCAACCAGGTAAGATTAACTCAACCTTGTTGTTAAAAGAACTCTGAGGGAGTGCTGAAATGAATCTTTCTTGATAAAGCGGGGATCCAGTTGAGTGGGAATATAAGCTAAAATTACCTAACAAATCACCGGTGTATCTTATTCTTTTAATGACAGTGTTTGTTGGTAAAACTAAAAACAATTGGGACACTCATGAATATAATGGCTCAAGGTGTCATCTAAATCTATATGGCCAACATGTTTCTGCCCTCTCCTATAGCCAAACTGGTCTGGGGCATTCGTCAGGGCCTAGGATCCCTCATATGTATGGGGGTGGTTAGTAAAAACTAAAAAGTAAGCAGATACGTTGAAATGCACACTGGGCCTACCTGATTGAAAATTCAATTAAGGAAGGCCTAAAGGGAAAGAAAATAGTGAAATACATTAAGAACACAGCGTGCTCACAGTGCGTGTGAATAATTACTGCAAATCACTGCACACAAGTGTGAAAAACCATGCTGAGGGTGACACATACATCTATGCTATTGCTTGTACAGGAAATGCTGTTAGGGCCATAAATAACATACACAGGGCTTGGTCTCTTACCCTATGATGGAAAGGCAATTAGCTCCAGGTCTGGGGATGGGGAGGAGTTGCCCCTTGTAGTCACACTCTGTGAAGGAATGAGGGTCCGAATCAGAAAGGAATACTAGTAGGGTGTCATCACAATGGGTCAAAAATGGGACAGTACAGTATTCTAAATGAGGCACAAAAACCTGTCTAGAACCTAGACATTTGTAGATGACTAATTGTTGTCACTATCTACGTAAGTATACAAGAAAGTAGACATAAAGAATCGCTCAGAACTCCAACCACAAACATAAATACAAAAGTTGCAACCCATAAGGCAACAGAGTCAAGTAAACGAATATATAGAAAGCATAACAGATTACATAAATCTTATCTTTTGGTATGAGGAGGTCCCAGAGCGTCTACTTGACGTGGCCACCCATGGAGAGCCTGTAGGACTTACGATTCAAAAGGCGGCAAACCGTACTGCAACCTAGACGTGTCCCTGTCCCAGCTGCTTGCACGAGTGGGCCTGGATAAGGAAGGACTAAAAATAGTTAGTCAGCTGCGACGATTGGCAGACGCAAGGGCACGTCCTGCTAGCAGCGTGACTCGCACGCCCGCAGGAGGCGTCCCGTTTGCTTCACTGCAAAGCCCAGTTTGGAGTACGGTCCACCTGCTGGCGGGTAGCAGTCCATCGATGCAGTCAGCAGTTTGGCTGCATGCATCATAATACGCTGAGTGGGAGAGCACAGATGTAGCTGTCTTTTTGGGACCACCGCTTCGGCGGACCGGTGGTCCTACCGCAAAACTCATAATCGGGCCCTCAGATAGTCCTCAGTTACCCCTTCTGACATAGGGTCCATAGTAGAACCTGAAATAGCATCATCTACCATGCCATTCCTAGTGCATTCAGTAGCATGTGAAAACTGGGGGTGTAGAGCACTAGTACCCCTGATTCTTTAGCAACACTCTAATTGAGCCCTCTTGAGCAATCAGTCATGCCAGCCCTGTGCAAGACAAATTCCGTAGCTCGACATTCA
Organism: Pleurodeles waltl; assembly: GCF_031143425.1. NCBI lineage: Eukaryota > Metazoa > Chordata > Amphibia > Caudata > Salamandridae > Pleurodeles > Pleurodeles waltl. The sequence continues at coordinate 274,056,477 of NC_090444.1, read as the reverse complement.
GCAGAATCCAAATAGGCCCCCAAATGGACAATTGAAGTGTGAGAGGCATGAGGGTCAGGCACCAAGAGAGGAGTCCATGGAACACCAGGCCCAGCACCTGTTTGCTCTTTGCTTACACCTTTTGATACCTTACAGCGGGTGGGACCATCTAACCCAGCTCCTCTCGGCATTTAAAAATAGCACAGTAGCAAAGTAGTATATAAGTAGTATAAATAAAGTTCTCAAACAACAGTGCCGCACTCAGTTCTGATGAACCACAGCCTGACTCCTCTAATCTGATCGCTAAAGGGAGATAATCGGGAGGTCAAATGTGTCAGTTGTGACAGGATTGTGTCCGGGAGCTTAAATGCTGCAGATGACAGGCACGACAGTGCCCTTAAATGACACAAGACAGGTATTTAGGGAACTTAGGAGAACACAGCAGGAGGCCCAGGGCACAAGCTGCACCAGCCCTCTAGTGTGACCGCCTCAGCACACTCGGCTAACCATACTGTTCACACCTAGCACACCCTCCTTGCCTCCATGTTTCTTCCCTACTTCCACAGGCCTCAGGTCACACAGCTCACAGTTTTGCCATCCTCACCACCTTCAAGAGCCTTCAGGCCTTCAAGCCTTCAAGAGAAGATTATAGCAGGAACCAATCAAAGATGACGGTGTAGTTTCCTCAATTGCAAAAACAACAGATGATGGATGGAATACAGAACAAATCAAACATTCACCCCTAGTCAAAGATCTGGGTTAAATCCATCCGGTTTTTTTGTTTGCCATTCCAGTTTGGATCCAACCATATGCAAATCAGTCTTGACCCTGTTCCCCAAGGGAACAGCCCAACCCGAACTGCCAGACCAGGTCCTTCCTGGACCAAAAACAAGCATCCTTGGACCGGATTCAAGTTATCACCCTTTATCAGCCAGGCTAGCTTGAATCTGGTGGCATAACAAGCACGGGGCCCACATCTGGGCATACCCCTCCCACTTGGGGCGACAAATGCAAAAACAACAGATGATGGATGGAATGCAGAACAAATCAAACATTCACCCCCAGTCACAAATCTGGGTTTAATCCACCAGTTTTCTTGCTTGCCATGCCATTCCAGTTTGTACCCAGCTATATGCAAATCAGTCTTGACCCTGTTCCCCATGGGAACAGTCCAGCCCGAGCTGTCAGGCCAGGTCCTCCGTAGACCAGAAACAAGCATCCTGGGACCAGTTTCAGGGTATCACCCTTCATCAGCCAGGCTATCTTGAATCTGGTGGCATAGCAAGCACGGGACCCACGTCTGGGCATACTCCTCCCACATGGGGTGACAAATGAAAAACAACAGATGATTGATGGAATGCAGAACAAATCAAACATTCACCCCCAGTCACATAGCTGGGTTTAGTCTGTTCTTTTTGCATTTGTTGCCCCAAGTGGGTGGGTATGCCCAGACGTAGGTCCCGTGCTCACTGCGCCACTGGATTCAAGCTAGTCTGGCTGCTGAAGAGTGATACCCTGAAACCGGCCCCAGGATGCTTGTTTCCAGTACAGGGAGGATCTGGCTTGGCAGTTCAGGCTGGACTGTTCCCATGGGGAACAGGGTCAAGACTGATTTGCATATGACTGGATCCAAACTGGGGTGGCGTGGTGAACAAAAAGCAATGGATTAAACCCAGATCTTTATGACTGGGGCTGACTGTCTGCATTGATCAGCATTCTGTCCATTATCTGTTCTTTTTGCATTTGTAGTTTCCTCAAAGACACCTCCAAGAAGTTACTGAGCCAGGAAGCCACAACCTCCTACCTTCCAGCTTGCAAACACCTTCTCAGCGCAATGTAGTGCAATGCAGTGCAATAGTGGCTGCACAGGGTGTAGGATGGTATAGGAGGTTGCGGACCCGTGTGTGAGAGGCAGTAAGAGACAGTAAAGGGTGGTAAGAGGGGGTAAAGCCAAGCAAGTCGCAGGAGTACTGTGTGACCACTGGCGCATCCTATCATTGGTGCAAACAGCACCAGTCACTAGGCTGACCTCTTCCTCCCCCTAGGGTTTGGACTGCTGTGCCTTAAGCACTACAGGTCTAGTGGTCACATGCTTACCTTGGCACCACTGTTGATTGTGCCCTGTGCCACTTGCACCACTCTTGCTATTCTGCTATGCCACCCCTCCCGCCCTGACCGGAACTAACCTGGCCAGGAGGGGATAAAAACCAAGTTGCTCCCCCTAAGAAGATAATGAAAGGGGGGCAGGATGGAGGGGGGAGCAGCAGTGGAGATCAAAGTGATGTGCTGTAGGCCGGTAGGCAGGTGAGCGGGCTGTGCAGGTGGGTTGAAATCTTCAGCCATCAAGGCTCCAGCAGCTGCTCTGGCTGCCAACTCCTCCTAATGAGCACACGTAGCATCTCTCTTGCACAGAGTATCTCCTCTTTTGACTCTCTTAGAGCATCTCCTCCTCTGGTTCTCCGGCATCTCCTCCTCCGACTCTCTAGAGCATCTCCTCCTCCACTCTACAAATGATGAAGTGTCTGCCTCAGCTGACAGGAAAGCAGGAGTCTTTCTTCCACAACCCCATGCATGTGTCGCTTCCCTGCTCTTGATTTGATGACTGTCCTCCCTATTCCTGATTTAAGCCCACACAGGAGCACTTTGGTTTCACCATGTTTTGATTGGATGGCATCTATACTTCCTCTACTGTAAGACCTTGCAGTGCATCTGAAACACTATTTTCTCTCCCTCGCCACCTCTCCCTAGCTCTACGTGTTCCCCCTACCTCACCAGCATTTCTCACCCACCTACTTGCCCAAACAGCCCTCTTGTACTCTGAGTGCCACCACCGTCCTTGCTTTTTTTTTTATGACTCGAAGATGTTTACTGGTGCAAATTTCAATGATGGGCATCGCAAATGCATGCTTGTCCTTGATGCCCTCCATTGAACAAAATACATTCTTTAAAGAAATACATTCAACGACCATTGACAAAGGCAATAGGTGTAAAGGACAAGACCTACTACTTTGCCAATTGACATTTTTGTCATATGATCTCTGACTGACAGCTAAATCTGTACTAGCCATATCTAAAAGCTCTGAGCTTTTGCACCACACAAAAGGTTACGTAGCACTCGTTTAAACGTTGGAAGAAAATAGGTGTTTCAGTGTGAAACTGAAAAGATATTTCCTGTTTAACCTGGCCAGTAAACTGTATTCTACTTCTGCCGGGGCCAAAAATCCCATTAACTAAGATTGCAGTGAGTTTCTAGGTAAACTAACACAGATGGTGCAAAACATTATATGCAGATTCCTAGAGAAACATAAATTGAGCAAAGCGTTCCCTGAATTATTATTTTAATTTCATGTTTAGTTAGCAATTTATTTTTTCAGAAAGGATTTTGAATGCCAAAAATGCAGGGAATGTTATCATATGTCAAAAAAGTATATCTTTGCCATTAACCACAGTCTCCCTTTCCACTTTTTGTTCTTTGCCACGGCTGGCAGTGTGAATAACTACAAATACCCTCAGAAAGAATAAGCTGCGTAAGTGACAAAACAAGCTAAAATAAGAACGTCAGTTGACACCTGCGCCCTGCTCTGTGATTTGTGAGCTGTTTGTGCTCCAGATAACCTTACCTGACACACCAATAATGATACTCTTTGACCCATTCTGACGTTTTCCTTTAATCACATCGTTCCCTCACATTGAATGTGTTATTGAAATTAAAAGTGATGATTGCTAATTTATTAGACGTTCTTTTAATGAAAGCAGTGGAATGTGAAATCATCTGAATAATTACTTCCAATGTGAATGTATACACTTTGTTTGATCCAGCAATTCCAACGCGGTTTTCAGTTGCGAAGAACACAATTGCAACGCCGGGTGAATCCTTCTTGGTAGCCTCCCAGAGTATTCTGAAGCTATTTCGACACCTGTTTGCCCAAAGGTACCTAACATGAAACATAATTGACATGATGGATAACATCCATTTAATGCGTAATGACGCTGGATAATTAGCCATTTTAGTCTGGCCGGGGGTCCTTGTCTGAAACAATATTTGGCCCTCTTCCTGCAGCGTGACTCAAGGAGCCTCGCCGAGTGCCTTAAATACACAGCATTACAGAAAACATGTGCACATCCGCATGGAAGCCGGTGAAGTAACCTTAGGGTCTGTGTTACATGAAGGTATAGGAACACGAGATGAAAATATTGATACATATTCAGGTAACAGATCATCAAGTGTATGAAGGAGTTACTTTTACCTGTGTGATTTTATAATAAACATTCCCCTAGTTCCATTTTATGACACTTTAGCACAATTTAAGTTCCCTAATCACAGTTCAAGCTGGAATGCCAACCAGCAGCAGCCCAGGATTGGCAGAGCCCCAAGGCAGATGGAAATATTTATATATCCAGATTAACACCACATTAAATATTATACATGCTAATGTGTCGATTGTAGTGTGTGCTGTATATTAGCATGAGAAGTGCTATGAATCATAAGGGTGGAAACCCCAAACATGTCATAATGCTTCTTCTGTCTCAAAAATTGTAGAAAATAACATGATATGCTCTATCCTGACCTGTATATAGATAATGCCAGATTATCGCCTGTTGTAGCTCTAAACAAAGCCATTGAAACCGAAACGAAACATCTCGGGTGACATGTGTTCAAGGAGAACAACTTGGTTGTTTACTTTATAAAGCGATTGCAATATCGAATATATCAGTTAGTAAGCAGTGATTTTGATCATTGAACTGTAGTAATGCATGTGTGCACGTGAAGCTGCTAGCATGCTTGATTCTAATAATATGCCAGTTGGGACTTACTTATTTTCTTTGGCGTGGCATAATTTTATGTTTATGATGGTGTTAGACTTTTCATCCTTGGCGTGGTCTCCCTTAACTTTTTGCCTCTGTTCCCCAGGTTGTTGATGTGTGCTGGACTCTGATTTTATTGTTTTTGTTACTCTGGGCACTTTACCACTGCTAACCAGTGCTAAAGTGCAAGTGCTCCTGTTTAAAATGTGTACGTAATTGGTTCTCCATGATTGGCATATTTGTTTTACTGTTAAGTCCCTAGTAAAGTGCACTAGAGGTGCCCAGGGCCTGTAAATCAAATGCTACTAGTGGGCCTGCAGCACTGGTTGTGCCACCCACATAAGTAGCTCTGTAATCATGTCTCAGACCTGCCACTGCAGTGTCTGTGTGTGTATTTTTACACTGTAAATTCGACTTGGCAAGTGTACCCACTTGCCAGGCCTAAACCTTCCCTTTTCTTACATGTAAGGCACCCCTAAGGTAGGCCCTAGGTAGCCCCAAGGGCAGGGTGCAGTGTATGGATAAGGTAGGACATATAGGGCCTGATTTTAACCTTGGCGGACGGCGGACGGCGGAGGCCGTCCGCCAAGGTTCCGCCACCAAATGACCGCACCGCGGTCACAAGACCGCGGCGGCCATTCTAACATTTCCTCTGGGCCGGCGGGCGCTCTCCAAAAGAACGCCCGCCGGCCCAGAGGAAATGCCCCTGCAACGAGGACGCCGGCTCAGAATTGAGCCAGCGTAGTTGCAGGGGTGCGACGGGTGCAGTTTGCACCCGTCGCGTATGTCAGTGTCTGCATGGCAGACACTGAAATACTTTGCGTGGCCCTCTTACGGGGGCCCCTGCAGTGCCCATGCCATAGGCATGGGCACTGCAGGGGCCCCCAGGGGCCCCGCGGCACCCCCTACCGCCATCCTGTTCCTGGCGGGAGACCCGCCAGGAACAGGATGGCGGTAGGGGGTGTCAGAATCCCCATGGCTGCGGAGCGCGCTCCGCAGCCATGGAGGATTCCCCCGAGCAGCGGAAAGTCGGCGGGAGACCGCCGACTTTCCGCTTCTGACCGCGGCTGAACTGCCGCGGTCAGAATGCTCGTGGGAGCACCACCAGCCTGTTGGCGGTGCTCCAGTGGTCGGTGGCCCTGGCGGCCACCGGCCGCCAGGGTCAGAATGACCCCCATAGTAATGTGGTTTATATGTCCTGACAGTGAAATACTGCCAATTTCGTTTTTCACTGTTGCAAAGCCTGTCTCTCTCATAGGATAATATGGGGGCTACCTTTAAATATGATTAAAGTGTAGATTCCCCTAGAGAGTAGATGGACATATGGAGTTTGGGGTCCCTGAACTCACAATTTAAAAATACATCTTTTAGTAAAGTTGATTTTAAGATTGTGCGTTTGAAAATGCCACTTTTAGAAAGTGAGCATTTTCTTGCTTAAACCATTCTGTGACTCTGCCTTGTTTGTGGATTCCCTGTCTGGGTCAGTTTGACAGTTGGTTGTTTTTCACCTCACACCAGACAGTGACACAAAGGGAGCTGGGGAGTAACCTGCATTTCCTGATTAGCCATCTCTGCTAGGAGGGAGGGGTGGAGTGGTCACTCTCATCTGAAAGGACTGTGCCTGCCTCTCACAATGCCGGCTCCAACCCCCTGGTGTGTGTCTGAGGCCTTGCCTGGGCAAGGCAGGATTTCACAAGTAGGTGTGAGTCCCCTTTGAGGAAAGGTGACTTCAAAGACTAAAATGGTATAAGAAGGGCACCCAAATCTACAGACTTTAGAAACACTTCTGGAACCAAGAGGAACCTCTGCCTGGAGAAGAGCTGATAGCTGAGGAAGACGTGCTGCCCTGCCTGTGACTGTGCTTTGTGGAGCTTTCCTGCAGTGCTGCTTCTGCCAGAGTAAGAGGGCAAAGACTGGACTTTGTGTGCCTTCCATCTTGTGAAGAAATCTCCAAGGGCTTGAGTTAGAGCTTGCCTCCTGTTGTTTGAAGTCTCAGGGACAGCAAAGACTTCTCTCTGCCAGCACCTGGAGTCTCTGGAGAGACTCCTGCTCTGACAAGTGGTGCCCTATCCAGTCCCTGGGCCCTTGAAAGGAAAGCTGGTGGAAATCCAAGGAAATCGACTTCGGACGACTCCGGACCGACGCCGCTGCTGAATCCGGTAACGCCGCCTGCACCTGACGCCGTGACCTTCGCTGTAACGCGACACTCTTCGCAGGCCCATCGCCGCAGCAGCCCCGCTGAAGTCCGTGACTCCGTGGAGGTCGCCGCACCACGTCATGACCGACGCCGCTTGAAGTGCAAGGATTCAACGTTTCGCACAGACGCCGCGATTCCTGACTTCGCGCCTCGGCTTGTTTTCACTCTTCACCAAAGGTACTGTACTTGGGGGTCTACACGACTCCGTGTCCGGCGCCGCTGGTGTCGGCTTGTTGGGAACGACTCCGTCACTACGCCGTGTTAACATCTCATTGAAGCATTTTTTTTGTTTCTAAGCGCTATTTTTGAGTTTAATCTTTAAAAATTCATAACTAGACCTGTGTATGTTGGATTTCCCTTTTATCATGTGTGCTTCAATACCCCAAAGAAGGTAATTCTATGGGATAACAGTGATACCAAGGAACCCCTTGACATGGGGAGTCCCCCTCACAATGACTGCCAGGTAGCCTTACAGGATCAACAGGGACATCAGCATGTGGTGTTTACAATTATCTGTCAATTATATGGACATTTTCACTCCAAGTCCCAGAAGCCAATATAACCAGGGCTACTGGAATTACGTGATTGTGCTGCCACTGCATTTTTTGCATAATTATAGATTTGCCAGAATTGCCACCTCCATCATCTGCTGCATAATCTTCAGAATTCACCCAAAACATTTTTGTAGCTCAAACGGTTCAAACGTTACTAAAAATGAAACAACGTGTTTGATCGCAGTGGAAGTCCCTTTGCAAAGGTGAAGTGGTCACATTTATATTGCTTATTGCTATATTTGAGTGTTAATTTGATACTAACGAGTTGAAACCAACCCCTAGACAATGTTAACAAGTGTAAAAATGTCTAAACAATTAAGTAATACTATCACAAAATATACAGCATTAAGCTGCATAATTTGACTTTTCGTACCACATAATTTATTCAACCCTGCCACATAATTGGACACTCTCCTTTCACACAATTCCAGTAACACTGGCTATAACTGAGGCAGGGTGTAGGGGGAGAATGGTGGGGTAGTGCCATGATTAGGTCAAAGACAGTGCCCACATCCAGTTCTAAATACACATATTTTTAATTAATTTCTCATGTACCATGCCCTAAAGTCTCCTTAAAGCCACATAATTGTGCCTAAAACCTGTACATCTGATGTAGCAGACGTGGCTTGAATCACTTGATACTTTGCCACATCTTGTCTTGGCCCGTGTATCTCACGTAGTTTATTTTGTGCCTGTGAGAAAATGGAATGTTGGTTGACTGAGTTGTGAGCCCTGGTAAAGCAACCGCCACGGTCCCTTGCAGGGTGAACCACAAAAAGTCACACTTTGCATAGAGCCCTAAGGCCAAGAAGCAAAACTCCCCCAAAAAGTTAGAAGAGGAAGCCAAAAAGTTTGGGGGTGACCCTATAGCGAGGGCCATTTCCAGCATGACCCCCCTCCAGCCTAAGGCCAGGGTAGACTAATGAATACCTTGATGGACTTCCCTGCTTAGGCAATTGAACGTGGACAATGGCCCTCTACTGCAGGGGCACTTATCAGTTCTATGCCTCTCTGAATTCAGTTGGACCCCTCAGTCTACAATCTCCTGAGCCACTGAACTGACCCATGAGGAACCCTTCTCCTCACCTGTGGACTCCATCTATGCAGCACCTAAACTTAATTTGCTCACAGATGCATCCCAGTAGGCAGACAGTATCACCATGGCCAACAGAATGATGTGGTCCATTCCACCACTTGGGTCTGACTTCTGTCCCCAAACCAAGGAACAGTCTGTCAAAGACAACAACCAACATAGACCACTGACTGCTGTCAATGTTAAGAGCCAGGCTCCAGATCCTTCAACCTAGGGTCTGTATCCTGAGGCTGAATAAGAGTTAGGGGTAAGTCCTTCCTTCCTCTACCCCTCCATCTGTGTCTCTGTATCCTCTGCTGTGGAGTGGTACCTGAACTTGCAGGGCGCTTTTGGCAGCCGGCCCACCCAATTCCCCTGACGTGCTGGAGCTCCTATCAATGGATGGTCCCTTGATACAGACTAGGTCCCCTTGCTTGTCCTCTCAATGGGAGCGGCCCAAGAACTGGGGTTGGAAATAGGGCAACTTGGGTCTCTGCCCAACATAACCTCCCCTTCTACCCTTGGAAGGGACATGAAACCCCTTTCCACTTACACTACACTGGTACCTGTCTGGGTCACTGCAAACATCCCTCTCACTCCGTTGGGGGTAACTTGAACCACCCTCCTTTGTATCACTCCCCAATGCCTTCCCAGACACTCTGGCACTCTGGCACACCAGAGGTGTGTCTTCTTTGCAAGCTCCCTGGAGGTCAGTGAGCTTACAATCCACCAGGTGTTGGCTTAGCTCTGTGTTAGAAATGTGATCTCTGGTTGGCAGTCAGTTTGCACTCTGTCCAAGCAGGGACCCTCACTCTAGTCAGGGTAAAAAAGAAACATACATGGGTAACCCCCACTCACCCCTTTGGTAGCTTGGCACGAGCAGAAAGGCCCACAAGCAATGTGTAGAGTATTTGTACCAAGTCACACTGTAATTGCAGTGAAAACACTACAAAATGGACACCACACCAGTTTAAAAAAATAGTTAATATGTATCTAAGTTAAACAAGAAAGGAAAAAATGACAAAAATCCAACATACACAAGTCAAGATATGAATTTTCAAAAGAATTAAAGTCTTAATCCTTAGAAAATAGTGAGAATGCTGTTGTCACACAAGAGTACCTGGTTTGTGTCAAAAATAAAGCCGCACGGGCGAACGTGTATCAGAAAAGTCAACGATGAGTCAGTTCCCTACTCACAAGTGAGGCCGTGCTTCATTTCCTTCTACAGTCGGTTCGGCGATGTGTCATTTTTCTCGCTCTCAAGATAGCAATGCGTTGATTTCCGGACAGGGCACCTCGGATCTGGGAAGGCTTTGCGTGAATCTTTCACGCCCAATGATGTGTAGAAATCCAGTAGCACGGTGTCAGAAAAAAAGCGCTGCTTGGGGTTTGCGTTGTTATCAGCCTCTGTAAGCGGGTGTTGCGTGTCGTTTCTCTAGCCACGTTGCGTCGATCTCCCAGCCATGATGAAGGTAGAGGATTGATTTTAGCCATAAAGCTGGCGGCATGTCGTTTATCAGCTGCGTTGCGGAAGGTGTGTCGAACATTTCCCCGCACAGCAGTGTTTGCGTAGATTTCTGTACTTTTCCACCAGCTTCACCTTTCAAGGGCCCAGGGACTGGATGGGGCACCACTTGGCAGTGCAGAAGTCTCACCAGAGAGTCCAGGTGCTGGCAGAGAGAAGTCTTTGATGGTCCTGTGACTTCAACAGGAGGCAAGCTCAACTCAAGCCTTTGGAGTTTCTTCTCAAGCAGAAATGCACAACAATGTCCAGTCTTTGTCACCTTTCACAGGGAGATGCAGCATCTGCAGGATAGCCCAACAAAGCACAGTCAGAGGAAGGGGCAGCACTTCTCCTGAGCTCTTCTGCTCTTCTCCTTTGCAGAGGTGCCTCTTGAATCCTTGAAGAACTCTAAAAATGTGGGGTTTTGGGTCCACTACATATACTCCTTTCTGCCTTTGAAGTTGGCAAACTTCAAAGGAAAGTCTCTGTTGTTCACAAGATCCTGCCTTGCCTAGGCCAGGCCCCAGGCTCACACTAGGTGGTTGGAGACTGCATTGTGTGAGGGCAGGCACAGCCCATTCAGGTGTAAGTGCCCACTCCTCTCTCCACTCTAGCTCAGATGGCAGGCTACTCCTCAGCTCTTTGTCTCACTGTCTAGAGGGAATTCACACCAGTCCAACTGTAAGTCTGACCCAGTCAGGGAATCCACAAACAGGCAAAGTCACAGAATGGTTAAAGCAAGAAAATGGCCACTTTTTATAAGTGGCATTTTCAAACTGACAATTTAAAAAACAACTTTACCAAAAGATGCATTTCAAATTGTGAGTCATGGACGCCAAACTTAATATTTCTATCTGCCCCAAAGGGAATCTCTGCTTAAATATCATGGAAGGGCAGCCCCCATGTTAACCTATGAGGGAGCTAGGCCTTACAACAGTGAAAGCAGTGCCTACCTTAGGGTTGCCGTACATGTAGAAAAAGGGAAGGTTTAGGCCTGGCAAGTGGATACACTTGCCAGGTCAAATTGGCAGCTTAAAACTGCACACACAGACACTGCAGTGGCAGGTCTGAGCCATGTTTACAGGGCTACTCATGTGGGTGGCACAACCAGTTCTGCAGACCCACTAGTAACATTTGATTTACAGGCCCTGGGTACCTCTAGTGCACTTTACTAGGGAACAACCAACAATAAAAACCCAGTACTGGTGAGACAGTTTCCTTCTGCCCCTAAACCTCAACCTGCACTTTTCTGGGGTAAATCCATATCTCTTGACAAGGGTCTCCTCCGGTGGGATATCTCAGCCTGTCCCCCTTCTCTAGGGCCAGTAGGGCTTCCCTACCATCACCAGGTATATGCCTCTATAGGACAGCTCCCCAATTCTCCTCAGGGATCCTGTGTGCTTCTAGAGTGGCCTCATATACCTCAAACCACTTGTCTACATCAGTCAGGCACCAAATCTCTGGGTATGTGGACCCTACCATCAGCACTGGACATGGTACATTTGCTGCCACCATTCTTGCCAGACTCTACTGGCTGTTTAACTTTCAAATCCAGCTCCTTGAGACCGAGCGCATGGGCCATCCTCTTCTCCTCCATGGTCAGTCTCTTTTTCTCCAAGGCTTTCTCAGCCTCAGCTTTTCTCTCCTCTGCTAAGGCTTTGTCAGACTCATTTCTTCTCTCCTCTACAGGAAGTTGGGCCAGCTGCAACCTCAGGTCCTTCTCAGCCTGTCTATCCTTTAACTCCACAGGAGAAAGGGCTTGGGAGGTGACACTGCTCTCAGCAGTGGATTTAGCAGGGGACTTTCTTTTTATGGGCTCCCCTCCCTACTCTGGAGCCTTTACCAAGTCATTGTTCCTCTCCTTTGCAGCCTTCTCAGTGCCACTGCCTTCTTGGTCCTCTAAACCACCTTGAGGGTCCAGGGGACTGGGTATTTATATTTCTAAAGGAGTCCTCCTCGGAGTCCTCAGTCGGTGCTATATAGGGCATTCCACAGGTCCTCCTTAGTGTACCCTTTCTCCATGGTCAGCCCCCTCTGCTTGCAGAACCGCCTCAGCTTCTTCATATTGTAATATGATAGGAAGTTGGGTTCCATTTCCATTATGATAAGGTCTCATAGGTGCAACAACTAATCAAGAGTCCCAAGTTGATGAAGGTGAAGCAGGAGTCAAATTTTGAAAAATTACCAATTGAGAGAAAAAAATGAGAATTTAAAGGTCAATTCTGATGCCAAAATATTTAGCTGGGGTTTTTGTGTTACACAAATCACTGGTTGGTACTGCACAAACACCAGTCCTGATTCACACTGCTGAACACCAATGTGAGAATTTGAGTTGTTGGTTGACTGGGGTATGAGCCCTGGTCAAGCAACCACCACAATCTCTTGCAGGGTGAACCACAAAAAGTCACTAATTTAACCTGTGCTTAACCCTGGGTAGCTTGACACAAAAAGCAGTCAGGCTAAATGTAGAGGCAATGTGTTCAGTATTTATGCAATAAAACCCCATACCAATTTAGAATAATAGAGAAAATGTCAATAAATTACTTGATAGCAAAACCATCACAATCCAATTAGCAGACCTGGAGTTATGAATTTTTAAAGTGTAAGGTTCGAAATACCAAGTACTTAGTTTTAGAGAATGGCCACCTGGGCACCTTTAGTACCACAACCATGGGCCCAGGAGTGGATGGAGACATCTAGTGTGTTCAAGACTCACTCAGGCTGGGTCCAGGTACGTGTTAAAAATGCCGGGAGCCTACTATGTCCCTGCAACTCTGAACAGGAGGCCAGCTAACTTAGCCCTTGAAGTCACTTCTGAAGTCCTGGGTGCAGGTGAAGATGCAGGGATACACAGCAGGGCAGGTCTCTGATGGTTTAAATAGTATAACAACTAACAATGGTCCCTCTGGGGGGAAAGTACTTAACAACTTCCACAGCAGTAGTTGTACCACTAAAACCCTTTGAATCAATGAGATTATTTTAGTATCATATCTAATTTATTAGGATAACTCAAAACAAGCAACTTAAAGCAGGTTAATAGATTAGGTGCTCCTATATGGTAACGATGCAGTGCAAGTGAATTATGTGTTAGTAAAGTGCCTCAGTGCTATTTACATGACAGTAAAAACATAATGTGGCAAAAAATCCTTCCAGTAGTCTCATTTGACCACCCCTGGTGTAGGTGTTCAGAACCTACTAGCACTTTTCAAAGTCCAATCCACTTTCAAATTTTATGTCGACGTCTCGACCCCAGAACATTGAAAGTCATTCAAAAGGGTCATCATCAGGACAAAGTATTAATGTAGGAAGCACTTAGAATACAAAAGTCATGTATCTGTTCCCCCAAGTCACCATTTAGCTAGCATATGATTATTCAGCGACACAAAATATTACATCATGCATTAACCCCTACGGTGCCTTGGACGAGGTGATCTCGTCCAAGGCACTGGTTCCGGGTGCCTTGGACGAGATCACCTCGTCCTGCACCCGGGAACTGGCAGGAGCGCTAGCACTCCCCCCAGTTGCTCCCCCCCCACCACCCCAAGGCAGGGATGGAAGGGTAAGCCCTTCCCCTTCCACCCCCGACCACCCCACCACCCCCTGTGACGTCAGCGCGCATCGCGCGCTGACAATCACAGAGGGACTCCTCCCATCGTGCTGGAAGCTCAGCTTCCTACGAGATCGAAAGAGAAATGCAAAGCATTTCTCTTTCGATCACGTGGGGGAGGCCCAGAGAGGCTTCAAAGGGAAAGAAAGGAATTTCCTTCCCTTTGAAGTCTCTCTGAGCATTTCAAAAGCCGGATTGCAAAGCAATCCGGCTTTTGAAACGCCCACTAGACACCAGGGATTTAGGGCAACATGTAGCAAAGAACCAAATTGCGACTTGCAATTTGCGAGTCCCTGCGACTCGCAAATTGCAAGTCGCAATTTGGTATGCAGAAAGGTGTCTCAGACACCTTCTGCGAGTCGCTATGGGGTCGCAAAGACCCACCTCATTCATATTAATGAGGTGGGTCGCAATTTGCGACCCCATAGCGATTCAGGGCACTCACGGGGATGGAGGCCTGCTGGGAACAGCAGACCTCCATGTCCGTGACTGCTTTTAAATAAAGCAGTTTTTTTTTTTTCAAAGTGCAACCCATTTTCCTTAAAGGAAAACGAGCTGCACTTTGAAAAATAAACCGAAACCTTTTGTTTCGGTATTTTTCAGGGCAGGTATTGGTCCATTGGACCACTGCCTGCTCTGAAAAATTATTTTTGAGTCCAGTCAAAAAGGGGAAGGGGTCCCATGGGGACCCCTTCCCATTTGCGAGTGGGTTACCATCCACTTCAAGTGGATGGTAACTGCGAGTCCATTTGCGACCGCATACGCGGTCTCAAATGGAATTGCATACCACTGCGACTCGCAAATAGGAAGGGAACACCCCTTCCTATTTGCGACTCGGAAATGCATTTTGCGAGTCGGTTCCGACTCGCAAAATGCATTTCTACATAGCAAACACACATTTGCGAGTCGCAAACTGCGATCTTCGCTGTTTGCGAGTCGCAAAGTGTTTGCTACATCTGGCCCTTAGTGTTTTTTTTAAATTGGCATAAGGAAGCGACCAATTGGGCAAGGGTCGCTCCCAGGGGGGGCATATTTTTGGAAGGCTTTTTCTGCCCCCCTGGGGGCAGATCGGCCTATTATTAGGCCGATCTGCCCCCAAGGTGGGCAGAAACCACTAGGCACCGGGGATTTATTTATTATTTTTTTTTTTTTTTACAGATGGGGAGCGACCTCTTGGACAAGGGTCGCTCCCATGGAGGGGAAAATCGTATTTAGGACATTTCTGCCCCCGGCAGATCGGGCGATTTTTGCTACGCCAATCTTCCCCCAAGGGGGGCAGAAACCACTAGGCACCGGGGATTTTTTTTTATGCCAATGTCACACCGGGGGAGCAACCCCGTAGGCAAGGGTTGCTCCCGGGGGGGGAGGTTGGGGGTAAAATTTATTTTAGGCCATTTCTGCCCCCCCCGGGGGCAGATCGGCCTATTGTTATTAGGCCAATCTGCCCCAGGGGGGGCAGAACCTCTAGGTGCCAGGGCAAATTTTCTTTTTGTGTTTTTTTTGTTTGTTTTTTTAGAGCTGGGGAGCGACCCATTAGGCAAGGGTCGCTCTCCTGGGGGCGGGGGGATTGTATTTAGACCATTTCTGCCCTCCTTGGGGGCAGATTGGCCGATTTTCGGTCAATCTCGCCCCAAGGGGGTAGAAACCACTAGGCACCGGGGATTTGTTTTTTGCACCAATGTCACGCAAGGTGAGCGATCCTGTAGGCAAGGGTCGCTCCTGGGGGGAGAGTTAGGGGTGCGGTCGGCAAATTTATTTTAGCCCATTTCTGCCCCACCTGGGGGCAGATCGGTATTGTTATTAGGCCGATCTGCCCAAAGGGGGGGCAGAAACCACTAGGCACTGGGGATTGTTTTTTTTGAGCCAATGTCATGCAAGGGGAGCGACCCCGTAGGCAAGGGTCGCTCCTGGGGGGAGGGTTGGGGGTTTGCGGGGCAAATTTATTTTAGGTCATTTCTGCCCGCCCCTGGGGGCAGAAACCTCTAGGCGCCAGGGCAAAATATATTTTTGTGTTTTTATTTTGTTCGTTTGTTTGTTTACAGATGGGGAGCGACCCATTAGGCAAGGGTCGCTCCCCTGGGGGGCAAATCGTCTTTAGAACATTTCTGCCTCTCTTGGGGGCAGATCGGCCGATTTTAGGTCAATCTGCCCCCAAGGGGGCAGAAACCATTAGGCACCGGGGATTTTTATTTTTGCGCCAATGTCACGCAAGGGGAGCGACACCGTAGGCAAGGGTCGCTCCCGGGGGAGGGGTTGGGGGGACACATTTATTTTAGTCCATTTCTGCCCACCCTGGGGCCGGCTGAGCTAGAGGTCAAAATCCACAGGTAGGCACTTTGCAATAAACACCTCTGTTTTCTGTGAAAAAATGTGATGTGTCCACGTTGTGTTTTGGGCCATTTCCTTTTGTGGGCGCTAGGCCTACCCACACAAGTGAGGTACCATTTTTATCGGGAGACTTGGGGGAACGTTGGGTGGAAGGAAATTTGTGGCACCTCTCAGATTCCAGAACTTTCTGTCACCGAAATGAGAGGAAAAAGTGTTTTTTTGGCCAGATTTTGAGGTTTGCAAAGGATTCTGGGTAACAGAACCTGGTCAGAGCCCCACAAGTCACCCCATCTTGGATTCCCCTAGGTATCTAATTTTCAAAAATGCACTGGTTTGCTAGGTTTCCCCAGGTGCCGGCTGAGCTAGAGGCCAAAATCCACAGGTAGGCACTGTTTTCTGTGAAAAAATGTGATGTGTCCATGTTGTGTTTTGAGCCATTTCCTTTCGTTGGCGCTAGGCCTACCCACACAAGTGAGGTACCAGTTTTATCGGGAGACTTGGGGGAACGCTGGGTGGAAGGACATTTGTGGCTCCTCTCAGATTCCAGAACTTACTGTCACCGAAATGAGTGGAAAATGTGTTTTTTTGGCCAAATTTTGAGGTTTGCAAAGGATTCTGGGTAACAGAACCTGGTCAGAGCCCCACAAGTCACCCCATATTGGATTCCCCTAGGTCTCTAGTTTTCAAAAACGCACAGGTTTAGTAGGTTTCCCTAGGTGCCGGCTGAGCTAGAGGCCAAAATCTACACGTAGGCACTTTGCAAAAAACACCTCTGTTTTCTGTCAAAAATTGTGATGTGTCCACATTGTGTTTTGGGGCATTTCCTGTCGCGGGCGCTAGGCCTACCCACACAAGTGAGGTATCATTTTTATCAGGACACTTGGGAGAATGCTGGGTGGAAGGAAATTTGTGGCTCCTCTCACATTCCAGAACTTTCTGTCACCGAAATGTGAGGAAAATGTGTTTTTTTAGCCAAATTTTGAGGTTTGCTAAGGATTCTGGGTAACAGAACCTGGTCTGAGCCCCACAAGTCACCCCATCTTGGATTCCCCTAGGTCTCTAGTTTTCAAAAATGCACAGGTTTGGTAGGTTTCCCTAGGTGCCGGCTGAGCTAGAGGCCAAAATCTACAGGTAGGCACTTTGCAAAAAAAACCTCTGTTTTCTGTCAAAAATTGTGATGTGTCCACATTGTGTTTTGGGGCATTTCCTGTTGCGGGCGCTAGGCCTACCCACACAAGTGAGGTATCATTTTTATCAGGAGACTTGGGAGAACGCTGGGTGGAAGGAAATTTGTGGCTCCTCTCAGATTCCAGAACTTTCTGTGACCGAAATGTGAGGAAAATTTGTTTTTTTAGCCAAATTTTGAGGTTTGCAAAGGATTTTGGATAACAGGCCCTGGTCAGAGCCCCACATGTCACCCCATCTTGGATTCCCCTAGGTCTCCAGGTTTCAAAAATGCACAGGTTGGTAGGTTTCCCTAGGTGCCGGCTAACCTAAAGGCCAAAATCTACAGGTAGGCACTTTGCAAAAAACACCTCTGTTTTCTGTCAAAAATTGTGATGTGTCCACGTTGTGTTTTGGGGCATTTACTGTCGCAGGCGCTAGGCCTACCCACACAAGTGAGGTATCATTTTTATCAGGAGACTTGGGAGAACGCTGGGTGGAAGGAAATTTGTGGCTTCTCTCAGATTCCAGAACTTTCTGTGACCGAAATGTGAGGACATTTTTTTTTTTTAGCCAAATTTTGAGTTTGCAAAGGATTTTGGATAACAGACCCTGGTCAGAGCCCCACATGTCACCCCATCTTGGATTCCCCTAGGTCTCTAGTTTTCAAAAATGCACAGGTTGGTAGGTTTCCCTAGGTGCCGGCTAACCTAAAGGCCAAAATCTACAGGTAGGCACTTTGCAAAAAACACCTCTGTTTTCTTTCAAAAAATGTGATGTGTCCACGTTGTGTTTTGGGACATTTCCTGTCACAGGCGCTAGGTCTACCCACAGAAGTGAGGTATAATTTTTATCGGGAGACTTGGGGAAACGCTGGGTGGAAGGAAATTTGTGGCTCCTCTCAGATTCCAGAACTTTCTGTCACCGAAATATGAGGAAAACAAGTTTTTTTAGCCAAATTTTGAGGTTTGCAAAGGATTCTGCGTAACAGAACCTGGTCAGAGCCCCACAAGTCACCCCATCTTGGATTCCCCTAGGTCTCTAGTTATAAAAAATGCACAGGTTTGGTAGGTTTCTCTAGGTGCCGGCTGAGCTAGAGGTCAAAATCTACAGGGAGGCACTTTGCAAAAAACACCTCTGTTTTCTGTCAAAAAATGTGATGTGTCCACATTGTGTTTTGGGGCATTTCCTGTCGCGGGCGCTAGGCCTATCCACACAAGTGAGGTATCCTTTTTATCAGGAGACTTGGGGGAACATAGAATAGCAAAACAAGAGTTATTGCCCCTTGTCTTTCTCTACATTTTTCCCTTCCAAATATAAGAGATTGTGTAAAAAAGACGTCTATTTGAGAAATGCCCTGTAATTCACATGCTAGTATGGTCACCCCAGAATTTATAGATGTGCAGATAACCACTGCTCCTCAACACCTTATCTTGTTCCCATTTTGGAAATACAAAGGTTTTCTTGATAGCTATTTTTCACTCTTTATATTTCAGCAAATGAATTGCTGTATACCCGGTATAGAATGAAAACCCACTGCAGGGTGCAGTTCATTTATTGGCGCTGGGTACCTAGGGTTCTTGATGAACCTACAAGCCCTATATATCCCCGCAACCAGAAGAGTCCAGCAGACATAACGGTATATTGCTTTAAAAAATCTGACATTGCAGGAAAGAGTAAAACGTAGAGAAAAATTGCTGTTTTTTCACCTCAATTTCAATATGTTTCTTTTTCAGTTGTTATTTTTTGTAGGAAACCCTTGTAGGATCTACACAAATTACCCGTTGCTGAATTCAGAATTTTGTCTACTTTTCAGAAATGTTTAGGGTTCTGGGATCTAGCATTGGTTTCACATCCATTTAGGTCACTGACTGGAAGGATGCTGAAAGCACAAAAAATCGTAAAACTGGGGTATGTCCCAGTAAAATGCCAAATTTGTGTTGAAAAATTGGGTTTTCTGATTGAAGTCTGCCTGTTCCGGAAAGCTGGTGATTTTAGCACCGAAAACCCTTTGTTGATGGCATTTTCAGGGAAAAACCACAAGCCTTCTTCTGCAGCCACTTTTTCCCATTAAAAAAAAAAAAAAACGAAATTTTCACTGTATTTTGGCTAATTACTTGGCCTCCTTCAGGGGAATCCACAAAGTCTGGGTACCTCTAGAATCCCTAGGATGTTGGAAAAAAAGGCCGCAAATTTGGCTTGGCTAGCTTATGTGGACTAAAGGTTATGAGGACCTAAGCGCGAACTGCCCCAAATATCCAAAAAAAGGTCTGGCACAGGAGGAGGAAATGGCCTGGCAGCAAAGGGGTTAAACACTTATGAACCATATTTGGCATAGAATTCTAGCCTCCTTATTTTCACCTGATGTTAATTGTATAAATTCTCTTTAAAGGATGTTCAAAATCTAACTAATCGATTATGAAGTGGAAACTAAACCATATTGAAGAGGCACTCACCCCTCATTGATATCAATAACATACAGCCTAGTCATGCCTAAACAATATAGTGCCAATCACCAATCTGTACATAACCTTAGCACTTGTGAAACACTGCGTAACACGATGGGGTAACCTAAACGACAGCTAAATTTCCATTCATGTCTCCAAAAAGAACAGTCGCATTTTCAGCTCCTTATGAAAAAATATATATCGTTTTAGGCAACAAAGACCCTGATTACACTAGACTGGAAAATAAAAGATGGATTTATCCTGAGTCACTTAAAGCAATGGGGCAGACATCTTTGTCCACGATCTCTCCAGAAATGTTTTCAAGTGCATATGTAATAGAGAAAAAGGATGCCTACATTTTCCATCTATGTGATCTATGCCATGGGTTCTCACAGACATTTTCCCAAGGGCCAGAAAGGTTTGACTGTGGTGTGACCAAGGGCCGCACTAATGCCAGGAGGGTGGTGGTCCTGGGAGGGGCAAAGTAGCTGTAAGGGAAGCATAGCATGTACATCTAATGGCTGAATTGAATTACACTACGTCAAACCAGAGAACCTGGAATGAATCCTGGCTTCCCCACTTTACCAAATTGTGTGATCCTAGGCACTTGCTTTATTTCACCCTCCTTTTCCTCCATCACATATAAGAGGACCTCCAAACACATGACTTCAGGATGTGCACTGTATAAGACCATCTCCTGTGTTTATTTTATTTACAATTGGCATTGTTGTCATGCTGAGGGGGAAGCTTGAATATTTCTAAATGTTTGTTTGAAAACTATCACTTTGGAGGCCAATGCTCCCCTTGTTGAATGAGCCCAAAATGCAGAAGTATCAGTGCCTCCTTCTTTCATTAACCATCAATCTGATTTTGTGATTACCAGGAAGGGAACTGGCCATATGCATTTTCTAATTGTGATCCACAGTTGTAGTACGTCTGCTTGGCAAATGTTGTTTGTCAGATCTTTGGAAGCCTTGATGCATTTAACCATGTACTGAATTAAGACCCAAAAGGTAGGAGTACCTATGTGCAAGTGGATTTGACAATGTCACTCAAAGTAAAATGCAAACCTTAAGATGCTCTCCCACTAGAACATTACTGACTTTCAAGTGCCCTGATGAAATCACCAGCCAAAAGGCAACAATAGTGTTTTATTCATGGACAGCCTTGCCAAGTCTGAGGCAATGCTCAAGACAGAAACTATGGCCCTCATTACAACATTGGCGGTAAAAGCCACTTACCGCCGTGCAGAAGACTGCCAACACGCTGCCGCGGAATACCGCCACAGGTATTACGACCCACAGTTCGGAATCCGCCAAAATCTAGACACCCACACAAGCCCGCCACATCAAGGTCAGTGATAAACTGGCGAAAACAAAACCTCCACCGTCACGCCAACAGAAATACGCCCACACTATCACGACACACGAATCCACGCGGCAGTCTTTCAACCGCTGTATTCCATTGGCGGTACACACCGCCGCGCTCAAAATACACACACTCTTACAAAACACAACCACATTGGACAATTTGAAATGCACACACCTGATACACATACACACCACTCCCACACGCAGTGGGACAGCACCCAAGAAATCGGGAGGACATCAGGAAGAGGTGGAAAGACCTACGGGGGAAGGTGCGTTCCGTGGTCTCAAGACACCACCTGGTGGTTCAGTGGACTGGCGGTGGACCCCCACCTCCTCCCCCACAACTAACAACATGGGAGGAGCAGATCTTGGCGATTCTGCATCCTGAGGGCCTCGCAGGAGTAGCTGGAGGAATGGACTCTGGTAAGACAAATCTTAACTATTACATCCCCCACCCTACCTGCATGCTATCACATACCCCCACCCTCACCCCCATCACTCCAACTCCTCACATATGTCCCAACATCACAAACCACCCATCCCAACACCAAGCCTTGCATGCAACAACAAAGCATGGACACCCATCACCAAAACATGCCCACTGCACAAACCCATACACACCCCTAAATCTTCATCACACGAGGTCCCACACAGGAATGCAAGCACTGGGGTACACGTGACCCACCCATTGCACACCATGACACACACAGATGTAATAAACATCCTTTTATACCCCTGCAGGACCCCTACCCAACGTCACCGGACAGGAGGGTCCACACATGTCCACACCACCAACAGAAGAGGCCCACAGTGATGACAGCAGCTCTGTCCAACTGGATCTAGATGACCAGCCCGGCCCATCGGGGACCTCGGGACAGTTGGTTCCCCTCACAGGCCACCACAGAGCTTCCCCCCTCTGGAAACACCAGCACAGCACCCACCCAGCGGGCCCATACCTCCATTCCCAGGACACGTCAATCAGCTGTGTGTCCACCACTACAGGGAACCCGGACTCGTCCTCTGATGGGAGCTTCCTTGTGGTGCCACCCCCATCTACAGGTACAGCCGCCACCCCCCCTTCCAGCACCGCCCTCCCAGCAGCCCCTCAGCCTTTGCCCCGTGCCCGCTCACTCGGGAGGGTGGGCATCACCTTCGCCCCAGGCACCTCAGGCCCTTCCCCAGTCACCCCTGCTGCCCTCAGTGAGGACGCCATTGACCTCCTCAGGTCCCTCCCTGTTGGGCAGTCTACCATTTTGAATGCCATCCAGGGTGTAGAAAGGCAGTTGCAACAAACAAATGCATTTCTGGAGGGCATTCATTCTGGTCAGGCGGCCCTTCAGCGAGCTTTTCAGACTCCGGCCTCAGCACTTATGGCAGCCATTGTCCCTGTGTCTAGCCTCCCCCTCCACCTTCCTCCACCCAGACCCAATCCCCTGTACCTCAGCCTATCCCAAGCACAACTACAGACCAGCATGCACACACGTCAACACACAAGGGAAGCTCAGGCAAACATAAGCACCACACATTCCACAGGCACTCACGCAAGCATCACACACATGCAGACACACCAACATCCACTGCCTCCACTGTGTCCCCCTCCTCCTCGTCTCCCTCCTCCCTTCCAGTCTCATCTACACTCAGACCTGCATGCACTACCTCTACAGCCACTACGTCCCTCTCCAGCACACCCACCACCACAACCCGCTCACGTGCACTCACCACCCCACTACCATTCACACGTCCCCTGTGTCCTCTCCCAGTGTGTCTGTGACGCCCCCTCCCAAGATACACAAACGCAGGCACACACCCACCCAACAGCCATCCACCTCACAACATCCTCCAGCGCATGCACTTTCACCCAAAGTCAGCAAACGAACACCTCCTACAACCACAACCTCTTCCTCCACTCCCAAACCCCCTCCAGGTACCCACCCCAGTGTCTCCCAAAAACTTTTCCTGTCCAACCTTGACCTCTTTCCCATACCATCCCCCACCCCGTCCGTCTCCTAGGTCCCAAACTAGCACCTCAGCCACATCTCCGGGACCAGTGGTGGCTGTAGGCACCGGAATCTGGAGTGCACCGGCCACCAGGGCAGCCAGTGTGGCACGGAGCCACAGCACCGACAGTCCCCCACCTGTGAAGCATCAGAAGTTGGCCAGTGCCCGGCGGGAGAGGGGGAAGACTCCAGCCACCAAAGCCGCTCCCAGGGGTCCCGGTGGGAGTGTGAAGTCAGCTGTGACACCTTCCAAGGTGGGGAAGGGCCACAAGAAACCCGGCAAGTCTGGGAAGAGCAGCACGGCGAAGAAGATCGCCATCATCCCCGCTGCCCAGGAGGCCACCCCCTGCACCAGCCCAGCTGCCCAGGACAGGACCACCAGCACAAGTACAGCTGCCCAGGAGGGGCCCGCAAGCACCAGCCCACCTGCCCAGGAGGCCACTGCCAGAACAAGCGCAGCTGCCCAGGACAGGACCTCCAGCACAAGCCCAGCTGCCCAGGAGGGGCCCGCAAGCACCAGCCCACATGCCAGGAGGCCACCGCCAGCACAAGCCCCGCTGGGCCATGAAGGACCGCCAGCAAAAGCCCCGCTGGGCCATGAAGGACCACCAGCAGCAGAGTCCCTGCAATGGAGCCCGCCGCCTCAAGCACCGCTGAACAGGGCACCGCCGTCTCAAGCACCGCTGAACAGGGCACCACTGTCTCAAGCACCGCTGAACAGGGCACCACTGTGTCAAGCACCGCTGAAGAGGGCACCGCCATCTCAAACACCGCTGAACAGGGCACCGCCATCTCAAACACCACTGAACAGGGCACCGCTGTCTCAAGCACCGCTGGCCCATGAGTGGCAAGGGCAGTGACACAACTGAGTCCATCACGCGGTGAATGATGCACTCTGGGCACCATGCCCCCTCCAGAACCAGTGGAGACTGTCATCCACTCACCAAATCCTTGGCAGGATGAAGCACTCTGGGCACCATGCCCCCTCCAGAACCAGTGGAGACTCTCATCCACTCACCCAATCCTTGGCAGGATGAAGCACTCTGGTCACAAAGCCCCCTCCAGAACCAGTGGAGACTGTCATCCACTTGAGAGACTGTGGCTTTGCACTCCCCAGGATTGAACAGTGGCCAAACCACCCACTGTAGAGACTTGTGAGACTGTGGGGGTCATTACGACCCTGGCGGAACAAGTCCGCCAGGGCCGTGGGACGCGGTGGCACCGCCGACAGGCCGGCGGTGCCCCGCGGGGCATTCTGACCGCGGCGGCTTAGCCGCGGTCAGTAAAGGGAAACCGGCGGTCTCCCGCCGGTTTCCCGCTGCCCCAAAGGAATCCTCCAAGCCGGCGCAGCATGCTGCGCCGGCATGGGGATTCCGACTCCCCCTCCCGCCATCCAGTTCCTGGCGGTTCTCCCGCCGGGAACCGGATGGCGGGAGGGGGAGTTGCGGTGCCCCTGGGGGCCCCTGCCTTGCCCATGCCTATGGCATGGGCACGGCAGGGGCCCCCGTAAGAGGGCCCCTAAAAGTATTTCAGTGTCTGCAAAGCAGACACTGAAATACGCGACGGGTGCAACTGCACCCGTCGCACCTTCCCACTCCGCCGGCTCTATTACGAGCCGGCGTCATCGTGGGAAGGGAGTTTTCCCCTGGGCTGGCTGGCGGTCTTGTGAAGACCGCCCGCCAGCCCAGGGGAAAACTCGGAATACCCTCTGCGGTCTTACGACCGCGGAGCGGTATTTCGGAGGGGGGAAGCCTGGCGGGCGGCCTCCGCCGCCCGCCAGGCTCGGAATGAGGGCCTGTGTCTTTGCACTCCCCAGGATAAAGCAGTTGGCAAACAACCCACTGTAGAGACTTGAGAGACTGTGGCTTTGCACTCCCCAGGATAAAGCAGTGGGCAACCCACCCACTGTAGAGACTTGAGAGACTGTGGCTTTGCACTCCCCAGGATAAAGCAGTGGGCAAACAACCCACTGTAGAGACTTGAGAGACTGTGGCTTTGCACTCCCCAGGATAAAGCAGTGGGCAAACAACCCACTGTAGAGACTTGAGAGACCATGGCTTTGCACTCCCCTGGATTGAACAGTGGGCAACCCACCCACTGTAGAGACTCCTCTCAGATTCCAGAACTTTCTGTGACCGAAATGTGAGGAAAATTTGTTTTTTTAGCCAAATTTTGAGGTTTGCAAAGGATTTTGGATAACGCCCTGGTCAGAGCCCCACATGTCACCCCATCTTGGATTCCCCTAGGTCTCTAGGTTTCAAAAATGCACAGGTTGGTAGGTTTCCCTAGGTGCCGGCTGACCTAGAGGCCAAAATCTACACGTAGGCACTTTGCAAAAAACACCTCTGTTTTCTGTCAAAAATTGTGATGTGTCCACGTTGTGTTTTGGGGCATTTACTGTCGCAGGCGCTAGGCCTACCCACACAAGTGAGGTATCATTTTTATCAGGAGACTTGGGAGAACGCTGGGTGGAAGGAAATTTGTGGCTTCTCTCAGATTCCAGAACTTTCTGTGACCGAAATGTGAGGAATTTTTTTTTTTTTAGCCAAATTTTGAGGTTTGCAAAGGATTTTGGATAACAGACCCTGGTCAGAGCCCCACATGTCACCCCATCTTGGATTCCCCTAGGTCTCTAGTTTTCAAAAATGCACAGGTTGGTAGGTTTCCCTAGGTGCCGGCTAACCTAAAGGCCAAAATCTACAGGTAGGCACTTTGCAAAAAACACCTCTGTTTTCTTTCAAAAAATGTGATGTGTCCACGTTGTGTTTTGGGACATTTCCTGTCACAGGCGCTAGGTCTACCCACAGAAGTGAGGTATAATTTTTATCGGGAGACTTGGGGAAACGCTGGGTGGAAGGAAATTTGTGGCTCCTCTCAGATTCCAGAACTTTCTGTCACCGAAATATGAGGAAAACAAGTTTTTTTAGCCAAATTTTGAGGTTTGCAAAGGATTCTGGGTAACAGAACCTGGTCAGAGCCCCACAAGTCACCCCATCTTGGATTCCCCTAGGTCTCTAGTTATAAAAAATGCACAGGTTTGGTAGGTTTCTCTAGGTGCCGGCTGAGCTAGAGGTCAAAATCTACAGGGAGGCACTTTGCAAAAAACACCTCTGTTTTCTGTCAAAAAATGTGATGTGTCCACATTGTGTTTTGGGGCATTTCCTGTCGCGGGCGCTAGGCCTATCCACACAAGTGAGGTATCCTTTTTATCAGGAGACTTGGGGGAACATAGAATAGCAAAACAAGAGTTATTGCCCCTTGTCTTTCTCTACATTTTTCCCTTCCAAATATAAGAGATTGTGTAAAAAAGACGTCTATTTGAGAAATGCCCTGTAATTCACATGCTAGTATGGTCACCCCAGAATTTATAGATGTGCAGATAACCACTGCTCCTCAACACCTTATCTTGTTCCCATTTTGGAAATACAAAGGTTTTCTTGATAGCTATTTTTCACTCTTTATATTTCAGCAAATGAATTGCTGTATACCCGGTATAGAATGAAAACCCACTGCAGGGTGCAGTTCATTTATTGGCGCTGGGTACCTAGGGTTCTTGATGAACCTACAAGCCCTATATATCCCCGCAACCAGAAGAGTCCAGCAGACATAACGGTATATTGCTTTAAAAAATCTGACATTGCAGGAAAGAGTAAAACGTAGAGAAAAATTGCTGTTTTTTCACCTCAATTTCAATATGTTTCTTTTTCAGTTGTTATTTTTTGTAGGAAACCCTTGTAGGATCTACACAAATTACCCGTTACTGAATTCAGAATTTTGTCTACTTTTCAGAAATGTTTAGGGTTCTGGGATCTAGCATTGGTTTCACATCCATTTAGGTCACTGACTGGAAGGATGCTGAAAGCACAAAAAATCGTAAAACTGGGGTATGTCCCAGTAAAATGCCAAATTTGTGTTGAAAAATTGGGTTTTCTGATTGAAGTCTGCCTGTTCCGGAAAGCTGGTGATTTTA
The DNA here is from genome assembly GCF_031143425.1 of Pleurodeles waltl. Classification (NCBI taxonomy): domain Eukaryota; kingdom Metazoa; phylum Chordata; class Amphibia; order Caudata; family Salamandridae; genus Pleurodeles; species Pleurodeles waltl. Next base: position 274,029,482 of record NC_090444.1, on the reverse strand, counting down.
GCACCGAAAACCCTTTGTTGATGGCATTTTCAGGGAAAAACCACAAGCCTTCTTCTGCAGCCACTTTTTCCCATTTAAAAAAAAAAAAAACGAAATTTTCACTGTATTTTGGCTAATTACTTGGCCTCCTTCAGGGGAATCCACAAAGTCTGGGTACCTCTAGAATCCCTAGGATGTTGGAAAAAAAGGCCGCAAATTTGGCTTGGCTAGCTTATGTGGACTAAAGGTTATGAGGACCTAAGCGCGAACTGCCCCAAATATCCAAAAAAAGGTCTGGCACAGGAGGAGGAAATGGCCTGGCAGCAAAGGGGTTAAACACTTATGAACCATATTTGGCATAGAATTCTAGCCTCCTTATTTTCACCTGATGTTAATTGTATAAATTCTCTTTAAAGGATGTTCAAAATCTAACTAATCGATTATGAAGTGGAAACTAAACCATATTGAAGAGGCACTCACCCCTCATTGATATCAATAACATACAGCCTAGTCATGCCTAAACAATATAGTGCCAATCACCAATCTGTATATAACCTTAGCACTTGTGAAACACTGCATAACACGATGGGGTAACCTAAACGACAGCTAAATTTCCATTCATGTCTCCAAAAAGAACAGTCGCATTTTCAGCTCCTTATGAAAAAATATATATCGTTTTAGGCAACAAAGACCCTGATTACACTAGACTGGAAAATAAAAGATGGATTTATCCTGAGTCACTTAAAGCAATGGGGCAGACATCTTTGTCCACGATCTCTCCAGAAATGTTTTCAAGTGCATATGTAATAGAGAAAAAGGATGCCTACATTTTCCATCTATGTGATCTATGCCATGGGTTCTCACAGACATTTTCCCAAGGGCCAGAAAGGTTTGACTGTGGTGTGACCAAGGGCCGCACTAATGCCAGGAGGGTGGTGGTGGTCCTGGGAGGGGCAAAGTAGCTGTAAGGGAAGCATAGCATGTACATCTAATGGCTGCATTGAATTACACTACTTCAAACCAGAGAACCTGGAATGAATCCTGGCTTCCCCACTTTACCAAATTGTGTGATCCTAGGCACTTGCTTTATTTCACCCTCCTTTTCCTCCATCACATATAAGAGGACCTCCAAACACATGACTTCAGGATGTGCACTGTATAAGACCATCTCCTGTGTTTATTTTATTTACAATTGGCATTGTTGTCATGCTGAGGGGGAAGCTTGAATATTTCTAAATGTTTGTTTGAAAACTATCACTTTGGAGGCCAATGCTCCCCTTGTTGAATGAACCCAAAATGCAGAAGTATCAGTGCCTCCTTCTTTCATTAACCATCAATCTGATTTTGTGATTACCAGGAAGGGAACTGGCCATATGCATTTTCTAATTGTGATCCACAGTTGTAGTACGTCTGCTTGGCAAATGTTGTTTGTCAGATCTTTGGAAGCCTTGATGCATTTAACCATGTACTGAATTAAGACCCAAAAGGTAGGAGTACCTATGTGCAAGTGGATTTGACAATGTCACTCAAAGTAAAATGCAAACCTTAAGATGCTCTCCCACTAGAACATTACTGACTTTCAAGTGCCCTGATGAAATCACCAGCCAAAAGGCAACAATAGTGTTTTATTCATGGACAGCCTTGCCAAGTCTGAGGCAATGCTCAAGACAGAAACTATGGCCCTCATTACAACATTGGCGGTAAAAGCCACTTACCGCCGTGCAGAAGACTGCCAACACGCTGCCGCGGAATACCGCCACAGGTATTACGACCCACAGTTCGGAATCCGCCAAAATCTAGACACCCACACAAGCCCGCCACATCAAGGTCAGTGATAAACTGGCGAAAACAAAACCTCCACCGTCACGCCAACAGAAATACGCCCACACTATCACGACACACGAATCCACGCGGCAGTCTTTCAACCGCTGTATTCCATTGGCGGTACACACCGCAGCGCTCAAAATACACACACTCTTACAAAACACAACCACATTGGACAATTTGAAATGCACACACCTGATACACATACACACCACTCCCACACGCAGTGGGACAGCACCCAAGAAATCGGGAGGACATCAGGAAGAGGTGGAAAGACCTACGGGGGAAGGTGCTTTCCGTGGTCTCAAGACACCACCTGGTGGTTCAGTGGACTGGCGGTGGACCCCCACCTCCTCCCCCACAACTAACAACATGGGAGGAGCAGATCTTGGCGATTCTGCATCCTGAGGGCCTCGCAGGAGTAGCTGGAGGAATGGACTCTGGTAAGACAAATCTTAACTATTACATCCCCCACCCTACCTGCATGCTATCACATACCCCCACCCTCACCCTCACCCCCATCACTCCAACTCCTCACATATGTCCCAACATCACAAACCACCCATCCCAACACCAAGCCTTGCATGCAACAACAAAGCATGGACACCCATCACCGAAACATGCCCACTGCACAAACCCATACACACCCCTAAATCTTCATCACACGAGGTCCCACACAGGAATGCAAGCACTGGGGTACACGTGACCCACCCATTGCACACCATGACACACACAGATGTAATAAACATCCTTTTATACCCCTGCAGGACCCCTACCCAACGTCACCGGACAGGAGGGTCCACACATGTCCACACCACCAACAGAAGAGGCCCACAGTGATGACAGCAGCTCTGTCCAACTGGATCTAGATGACCAGCCCGGCCCATCGGGGACCTCGGGACAGTTGGTTCCCCTCACAGGCCACCACAGAGCTTCCCCCCTCTGGAAACACCAGCACAGCACCCACCCAGCGGGCCCATACCTCCATTCCCAGGACACGTCAATCAGCTGTGTGTCCACCACTACAGGGAACCCGGACTCGTCCTCTGATGGGAGCTTCCTTGTGGTGCCACCCCCATCTACAGGAACAGCCGCCACCCCCCCTTCCAGCACCGCCCTCCCAGCAGCCCCTCAGCCTTTGCCCCGTGCCCGCTCACTCGGGAGGGTGGGCATCACCTTCGCCCCAGGCACCTCAGGCCCTTCCCCAGTCACCCCTGCTGTCCTCAGTGAGGACGCCATTGACCTCCTCAGGTCCCTCCCTGTTGGGCAGTCTACCATTTTGAATGCCATCCAGGGTGTAGAAAGGCAGTTGCAACAAACAAATGCATTTCTGGAGGGCATTCATTCTGGTCAGGCGGCCCTTCAGCGAGCTTTTCAGACTCCGGCCTCAGCACTTATGGCAGCCATTGTCCCTGTGTCTAGCCTCCCCCTCCACCTTCCTCCACCCAGACCCAATCCCCTGTACCTCAGCCTATCCCAAGCACACCTACAGACCAGCATGCACACACGTCAACACACAAGGGAAGCTCAGGCAAACATAAGCACCACACAGCACTTGCTGCACCTACTTAGGTGAAAGACTTTTGATCACTTTTTCAACACAAAACGAAGTAACTGCATTTACCATGATGCATTGGGGCTAACTTTTTGCTGGAGTGTGAGGCAGTGTGCTCCCTTTTTTCTTTTTGTCCAATGACTGCTCCCTTGAGCTAACGAGCTGACGAGCTCTGGTGAGGCACCTGTGCGCCAGTGAGTGGTACATAAACCTGAGAAGACTTTTGGCGGCATTTCAAGCAACCCCACAGACTTGGCTGCTCTCTGCTGATGACGGGCTAAACCTAGAAACACGTGTCCAGAGATACACAGCACTTGCTGCACCTACTTAGGTGAAAGACTTTTGATCACTTTTTCAACACAAAACGAAGTAACTGCATTTACCATGATGCATTGGGGCTAACTTTTTGCTGGAGTGTGAGGCAGTGTGCTCCCTTTTTTCTTTTTGTCCAATGACTGCTCCCTTGAGCTAACGAGCTGACGAGCTCTGGTGAGGCACCTGTGCGCCAGTGAGTGGTACATAAACCTGAGAAGACTTTTGGCGGCATTTCAAGCAACCCCACAGACTTGGCTGCTCTCTGCTGATGACGGGCTAAACCTAGAAACACGTGTCCAGAGATACACAGCACTTGCTGCACCTACTTAGGTGAAAGACTTTTGATCACTTTTTCAACACAAAACGAAGTAACTGCATTTACCATGATGCATTGGGGCTAACTTTTTGCTGGAGTGTGAGGCAGTGTGCTCCCTTTTTTCTTTTTGTCCAATGACTGCTCCCTTGAGCTAACGAGCTGACGAGCTCTGGTGAGGCACCTGTGCGCCAGTGAGTGGTACATAAACCTGAGAAGACTTTTGGCGGCATTTCAAGCAACCCCACAGACTTGGCTGCTCTCTGCTGATGACGGGCTAAACCTAGAAACACGTGTCCAGAGATACACAGCACTTGCTGCACCTACTTAGGTGAAAGACTTTTGATCACTTTTTCAACACAAAACGAAGTAACTGCATTTACCATGATGCATTGGGGCTAACTTTTTGCTGGAGTGTGAGGCAGTGTGCTCCCTTTTTTCTTTTTGTCCAATGACTGCTCCCTTGAGCTAACGAGCTGACGAGCTCTGGTGAGGCACCTGTGCGCCAGTGAGTGGTACATAAACCTGAGAAGACTTTTGGCGGCATTTCAAGCAACCCCACAGACTTGGCTGCTCTCTGCTGATGACGGGCTAAACCTAGAAACACGTGTCCAGAGATACACAGCACTTGCTGCACCTACTTAGGTGAAAGACTTTTGATCACTTTTTCAACACAAAACGAAGTAACTGCATTTACCATGATGCATTGGGGCTAACTTTTTGCTGGAGTGTGAGGCAGTGTGCTCCCTTTTTTCTTTTTGTCCAATGACTGCTCCCTTGAGCTAACGAGCTGACGAGCTCTGGTGAGGCACCTGTGCGCCAGTGAGTGGTACATAAACCTGAGAAGACTTTTGGCGGCATTTCAAGCAACCCCACAGACTTGGCTGCTCTCTGCTGATGACGGGCTAAACCTAGAAACACGTGTCCAGAGATACACAGCACTTGCTGCACCTACTTAGGTGAAAGACTTTTGATCACTTTTTCAACACAAAACGAAGTAACTGCATTTACCATGATGCATTGGGGCTAACTTTTTGCTGGAGTGTGAGGCAGTGTGCTCCCTTTTTTCTTTTTGTCCAATGACTGCTCCCTTGAGCTAACGAGCTGACGAGCTCTGGTGAGGCACCTGTGCGCCAGTGAGTGGTACATAAACCTGAGAAGACTTTTGGCAGCATTTCAAGCAACCCCACAGACTTGGCTGCTCTCTGCTGATGACGGGCTAAACCTAGAAACACGTGTCCAGAGATACACAGCACTTGCTGCACCTACTTAGGTGAAAGACTTTTGATCACTTTTTCAACACAAAACGAAGTAACTGCATTTACCATGATGCATTGGGGCTAACTTTTTGCTGGAGTGTGAGGCAGTGTGCTCCCTTTTTTCTTTTTGTCCAATGACTCCTCCCTTGAGCTAACGAGCTGACGAGCTCTGGTGAGGCACCTGTGCGCCAGTGAGTGGTACATAAACCTGAGAAGACTTTTGGCGGCATTTCAAGCAACCCCACAGACTTGGCTGCTCTCTGCTGATGACGGGCTAAACCTAGAAACACGTGTCCAGAGATACACAGCACTTGCTGCACCTACTTAGGTGAAAGACTTTTGATCACTTTTTCAACACAAAACGAAGTAACTGCATTTACCATGATGCATTGGGGCTAACTTTTTGCTGGAGTGTGAGGCAGTGTGCTCCCTTTTTTCTTTTTGTCCAATGACTGCTCCCTTGAGCTAACGAGCTGACGAGCTCTGGTGAGGCACCTGTGCGCCAGTGAGTGGTACATAAACCTGAGAAGACTTTTGGCGGCATTTCAAGCAACCCCACAGACTTGGCTGCTCTCTGCTGATGACGGGCTAAACCTAGAAACACGTGTCCAGAGATACACAGCACTTGCTGCACCTACTTAGGTGAAAGACTTTTGATCACTTTTTCAACACAAAACGAAGTAACTGCATTTACCATGATGCATTGGGGCTAACTTTTTGCTGGAGTGTGAGGCAGTGTGCTCCCTTTTTTCTTTTTGTCCAATGACTGCTCCCTTGAGCTAACGAGCTGACGAGCTCTGGTGAGGCACCTGTGCGCCAGTGAGTGGTACATAAACCTGAGAAGACTTTTGGCGGCATTTCAAGCAACCCCACAGACTTGGCTGCTCTCTGCTGATGACGGGCTAAACCTAGAAACACGTGTCCAGAGATACACAGCACTTGCTGCACCTACTTAGGTGAAAGACTTTTGATCACTTTTTCAACACAAAACGAAGTAACTGCATTTACCATGATGCATTGGGGCTAACTTTTTGCTGGAGTGTGAGGCAGTGTGCTCCCTTTTTTCTTTTTGTCCAATGACTGCTCCCTTGAGCTAACGAGCTGACGAGCTCTGGTGAGGCACCTGTGCGCCAGTGAGTGGTACATAAACCTGAGAAGACTTTTGGCGGCATTTCAAGCAACCCCACAGACTTGGCTGCTCTCTGCTGATGACGGGCTAAACCTAGAAACACGTGTCCAGAGATACACAGCACTTGCTGCACCTACTTAGGTGAAAGACTTTTGATCACTTTTTCAACACAAAACGAAGTAACTGCATTTACCATGATGCATTGGGGCTAACTTTTTGCTGGAGTGTGAGGCAGTGTGCTCCCTTTTTTCTTTTTGTCCAATGACTGCTCCCTTGAGCTAACGAGCTGACGAGCTCTGGTGAGGCACCTGTGCGCCAGTGAGTGGTACATAAACCTGAGAAGACTTTTGGCGGCATTTCAAGCAACCCCACAGACTTGGCTGCTCTCTGCTGATGACGGGCTAAACCTAGAAACACGTGTCCAGAGATACACAGCACTTGCTGCACCTACTTAGGTGAAAGACTTTTGATCACTTTTTCAACACAAAACGAAGTAACTGCATTTACCATGATGCATTGGGGCTAACTTTTTGCTGGAGTGTGAGGCAGTGTGCTCCCTTTTTTCTTTTTGTCCAATGACTGCTCCCTTGAGCTAACGAGCTGACGAGCTCTGGTGAGGCACCTGTGCGCCAGTGAGTGGTACATAAACCTGAGAAGACTTTTGGCGGCATTTCAAGCAACCCCACAGACTTGGCTGCTCTCTGCTGATGACGGGCTAAACCTAGAAACACGTGTCCAGAGATACACAGCACTTGCTGCACCTACTTAGGTGAAAGACTTTTGATCACTTTTTCAACACAAAACGAAGTAACTGCATTTACCATGATGCATTGGGGCTAACTTTTTGCTGGAGTGTGAGGCAGTGTGCTCCCTTTTTTCTTTTTGTCCAATGACTGCTCCCTTGAGCTAACGAGCTGACGAGCTCTGGTGAGGCACCTGTGCGCCAGTGAGTGGTACATAAACCTGAGAAGACTTTTGGCGGCATTTCAAGCAACCCCACAGACTTGGCTGCTCTCTGCTGATGACGGGCTAAACCTAGAAACACGTGTCCAGAGATACACAGCACTTGCTGCACCTACTTAGGTGAAAGACTTTTGATCACTTTTTCAACACAAAACGAAGTAACTGCATTTACCATGATGCATTGGGGCTAACTTTTTGCTGGAGTGTGAGGCAGTGTGCTCCCTTTTTTCTTTTTGTCCAATGACTGCTCCCTTGAGCTAACGAGCTGACGAGCTCTGGTGAGGCACCTGTGCGCCAGTGAGTGGTACATAAACCTGAGAAGACTTTTGGCGGCATTTCAAGCAACCCCACAGACTTGGCTGCTCTCTGCTGATGACGGGCTAAACCTAGAAACACGTGTCCAGAGTTACACAGCACTTGCTGCACCTACTTAGGTGAAAGACTTTTGATCACTTTTTCAACACAAAACGAAGTAACTGCATTTACCATGATGCATTGGGGCTAACTTTTTGCTGGAGTGTGAGGCAGTGTGCTCCCTTTTTTCTTTTTGTCCAATGACTGCTCCCTTGAGCTAACGAGCTGACGAGCTCTGGTGAGGCACCTGTGCGCCAGTGAGTGGTACATAAACCTGAGAAGACTTTTGGCGGCATTTCAAGCAACCCCACAGACTTGGCTGCTCTCTGCTGATGACGGGCTAAACCTAGAAACACGTGTCCAGAGATACACAGCACTTGCTGCACCTACTTAGGTGAAAGACTTTTGATCACTTTTTCAACACAAAACGAAGTAACTGCATTTACCATGATGCATTGGGGCTAACTTTTTGCTGGAGTGTGAGGCAGTGTGCTCCCTTTTTTCTTTTTGTCCAATGACTGCTCACTTGAGCTAACGAGCTGACGAGCTCTGGTGAGGCACCTGTGCGCCAGTGAGTGGTACATAAACCTGAGAAGACTTTTGGCGGCATTTCAAGCAACCCCACAGACTTGGCTGCTCTCTGCTGATGACGGGCTAAACCTAGAAACACGTGTCCAGAGATACACAGCACTTGCTGCACCTACTTAGGTGAAAGACTTTTGATCACTTTTTCAACACAAAACGAAGTAACTGCATTTACCATGATGCATTGGGGCTAACTTTTTGCTGGAGTGTGAGGCAGTGTGCTCCCTTTTTTCTTTTTGTCCAATGACTGCTCCCTTGAGCTAACGAGCTGACGAGCTCTGGTGAGGCACCTGTGCGCCAGTGAGTGGTACATAAACCTGAGAAGACTTTTGGCGGCATTTCAAGCAACCCCACAGACTTGGCTGCTCTCTGCTGATGACGGGCTAAACCTAGAAACACGTGTCCAGAGATACACAGCACTTGCTGCACCTACTTAGGTGAAAGACTTTTGATCACTTTTTCAACACAAAACGAAGTAACTGCATTTACCATGATGCATTGGGGCTAACTTTTTGCTGGAGTGTGAGGCAGTGTGCTCCCTTTTTTCTTTTTGTCCAATGACTGCTCCCTTGAGCTAACGAGCTGACGAGCTCTGGTGAGGCACCTGTGCGCCAGTGAGTGGTACATAAACCTGAGAAGACTTTTGGCGGCATTTCAAGCAACCCCACAGACTTGGCTGCTCTCTGCTGATGACGGGCTAAACCTAGAAACACGTGTCCAGAGATACACAGCACTTGCTGCACCTACTTAGGTGAAAGACTTTTGATCACTTTTTCAACACAAAACGAAGTAACTGCATTTACCATGATGCATTGGGGCTAACTTTTTGCTGGAGTGTGAGGCAGTGTGCTCCCTTTTTTCTTTTTGTCCAATGACTGCTCCCTTGAGCTAACGAGCTGACGAGCTCTGGTGAGGCACCTGTGCGCCAGTGAGTGGTACATAAACCTGAGAAGACTTTTGGCGGCATTTCAAGCAACCCCACAGACTTGGCTGCTCTCTGCTGATGACGGGCTAAACCTAGAAACACGTGTCCAGAGATACACAGCACTTGCTGCACCTACTTAGGTGAAAGACTTTTGATCACTTTTTCAACACAAAACGAAATAACTGCATTTACCATGATGCATTGGGGCTAACTTTTTGCTGGAGTGTGAGGCAGTGTGCTCCCTTTTTTCTTTTTGTTCAATGACTGCTCCCTTGAGCTAACGAGCTGACGAGCTCTGGTGAGGCACCTGTGCGCCAGTGAGTGGTACATAAACCTGAGAAGACTTTTGGCGGCATTTCAAGCAACCCCACAGACTTGGCTGCTCTCTGCTGATGACGGGCTAAACCTAGAAACACGTGTCCAGAGATACACAGCACTTGCTGCACCTACTTAGGTGAAAGACTTTTGATCACTTTTTCAACACAAAACGAAGTAACTGCATTTACCATGATGCATTGGGGCTAACTTTTTGCTGGAGTGTGAGGCAGTGTGCTCCCTTTTTTCTTTTTGTCCAATGACTGCTTCCTTGAGCTAACGAGCTGACGAGCTCTGGTGAGGCACCTGTGCGCCAGTGAGTGGTACATAAACCTGAGAAGACTTTTGGCGGCATTTCAAGCAACCCCACAGACTTGGCTGCTCTCTGCTGATGACGGGCTAAACCTAGAAACACGTGTCCAGAGATACACAGCACTTGCTGCACCTACTTAGGTGAAAGACTTTTGATCACTTTTTCAACACAAAACGAAGTAACTGCATTTACCATGATGCATTGGGGCTAACTTTTTGCTGGAGTGTGAGGCAGTGTGCTCCCTTTTTTCTTTTTGTCCAATGACTGCTCCCTTGAGCTAACGAGCTGACGAGCTCTGGTGAGGCACCTGTGCGCCAGTGAGTGGTACATAAACCTGAGAAGACTTTTGGCGGCATTTCAAGCAACCCCACAGACTTGGCTGCTCTCTGCTGATGACGGGCTAAACCTAGAAACACGTGTCCAGAGATACACAGCACTTGCTGCACCTACTTAGGTGAAAGACTTTTGATCACTTTTTCAACACAAAACGAAGTAACTGCATTTACCATGATGCATTGGGGCTAACTTTTTGCTGGAGTGTGAGGCAGTGTGCTCCCTTTTTTCTTTTTGTCCAATGACTGCTCCCTTGAGCTAACGAGCTGACGAGCTCTGGTGAGGCACCTGTGCGCCAGTGAGTGGGACATAAACCTGAGAAGACTTTTGGCGGCATTTCAAGCAACCCCACAGACTTGGCTGCTCTCTGCTGATGACGGGCTAAACCTAGAAACACGTGTCCAGAGATACACAGCACTTGCTGCACCTACTTAGGTGAAAGACTTTTGATCACTTTTTCAACACAAAACGAAGTAACTGCATTTACCATGATGCATTGGGGCTAACTTTTTGCTGGAGTGTGAGGCAGTGTGCTCCCTTTTTTCTTTTTGTCCAATGACTGCTCCCTTGAGCTAACGAGCTGACGAGCTCTGGTGAGGCACCTGTGCGCCAGTGAGTGGTACATAAACCTGAGAAGACTTTTGGCGGCATTTCAAGCAACCCCACAGACTTGGCTGCTCTCTGCTGATGACGGGCTAAACCTAGAAACACGTGTCCAGAGATACACAGCACTTGCTGCACCTACTTAGGTGAAAGACTTTTGATCACTTTTTCAACACAAAACGAAGTAACTGCATTTACCATGATGCATTGGGGCTAACTTTTTGCTGGAGTGTGAGGCAGTGTGCTCCCTTTTTTCTTTTTGTCCAATGACTGCTCCCTTGAGCTAACGAGCTGACGAGCTCTGGTGAGGCACCTGTGCGCCAGTGAGTGGTACATAAACCTGAGAAGACTTTTGGCGGCATTTCAAGCAACCCCACAGACTTGGCTGCTCTCTGCTGATGACGGGCTAAACCTAGAAACACGTGTCCAGAGATACACAGCACTTGCTGCACCTACTTAGGTGAAAGACTTTTGATCACTTTTTCAACACAAAACGAAGTAACTGCATTTACCATGATGCATTGGGGCTAACTTTTTGCTGGAGTGTGAGGCAGTGTGCTCCCTTTTTTCTTTTTGTCCAATGACTGCTCCCTTGAGCTAACGAGCTGACGAGCTCTGGTGAGGCACCTGTGCGCCAGTGAGTGGTACATAAACCTGAGAAGACTTTTGGCGGCATTTCAAGCAACCCCACAGACTTGGCTGCTCTCTGCTGATGACGGGCTAAACCTAGAAACACGTGTCCAGAGATACACAGCACTTGCTGCACCTACTTAGGTGAAAGACTTTTGATCACTTTTTCAACACAAAACGAAGTAACTGCATTTACCATGATGCATTGGGGCTAACTTTTTGCTGGAGTGTGAGGCAGTGTGCTCCCTTTTTTCTTTTTGTCCAATGACTGCTCCCTTGAGCTAACGAGCTGACGAGCTCTGGTGAGGCACCTGTGCGCCAGTGAGTGGTACATAAACCTGAGAAGACTTTTGGCGGCATTTCAAGCAACCCCACAGACTTGGCTGCTCTCTGCTGATGACGGGCTAAACCTAGAAACACGTGTCCAGAGATACACAGCACTTGCTGCACCTACTTAGGTGAAAGACTTTTGATCACTTTTTCAACACAAAACGAAGTAACTGCATTTACCATGATGCATTGGGGCTAACTTTTTGCTGGAGTGTGAGGCAGTGTGCTCCCTTTTTTCTTTTTGTCCAATGACTGCTCCCTTGAGCTAACGAGCTGACGAGCTCTGGTGAGGCACCTGTGCGCCAGTGAGTGGTACATAAACCTGAGAAGACTTTTGGCGGCATTTCAAGCAACCCCACAGACTTGGCTGCTCTCTGCTGATGACGGGCTAAACCTAGAAACACGTGTCCAGAGATACACAGCACTTGCTGCACCTACTTAGGTGAAAGACTTTTGATCACTTTTTCAACACAAAACGAAGTAACTGCATTTACCATGATGCATTGGGGCTAACTTTTTGCTGGAGTGTGAGGCAGTGTGCTCCCTTTTTTCTTTTTGTCCAATAAGCACCACACATTCCACAGGCACTCACGCAAGCATCACACACATGCAGACACACCAACATCCACTGCCTCCACTGTGTCCCCCTCCTCCTCGTCTCCCTCCTCCCTCCCAGTCTCATCTACACTCAGACCTGCATGCACTACCTCTACAGCCACTACGTCCCTCTCCAGCACACCCACCACCACAACCCGCTCACGTGCACTCACCACCCCACTACCATTCACACGTCCCCTGTGTCCTCTCCCAGTGTGTCTGTGACGCCCCCTCCCAAGATACACAAACGCAGGCACACACCCACCCAACAGCCATCCACCTCACAACATCCTCCAGCGCATGCACTTTCACCCAAAGTCAGCAAACGAACACCTCCTACAACCACAACCTCTTCCTCCACTCCCAAACCCCCTCCAGGTACCCATCCCAGTGTCTCCCAAAAACTTTTCCTGTCCAACCTTGACCTCTTTCCCATACCATCCCCCACCCCGTCCGTCTCCTAGGTCCGAAACTAGCACCTCAGCCACATCTCCGGGACCAGTGGTGCCTGTAGGCACCGGAATCTGGAGTGCACCGGCCACCAGGGCAGCCAGTGTGGCACGGAGCCACAGCACCGACAGTCCCCCACCTGTGAAGCATCAGAAGTTGGCCAGTGCCCGGCGGGAGAGGGGGAAGACTCCAGCCACCAAAGCCGCTCCCAGGGGTCCCGGTGGGAGTGTGAAGTCAGCTGTGACACCTTCCAAGGTGGGGAAGGGCCACAAGAAACCCGGCAAGTCTGGGAAGAGCAGCACGGCGAAGAAGATCGCCATCATCCCCGCTGCCCAGGAGGCCACCCCCTGCACCAGCCCAGCTGCCCAGGACAGGACCACCAGCACAAGTACAGCTGCCCAGGAGGGGCCCGCAAGCACCAGCCCACCTGCCCAGGAGGCCACTGCCAGAACAAGCGCAGCTGCCCAGGACAGGACCTCCAGCACAAGCCCAGCTGCCCAGGAGGGGCCCGCAAGCACCAGCCCACATGCCAGGAGGCCACCGCCAGCACAAGCCCCGCTGGGCCATGAAGGACCGCCAGCAAAAGCCCCGCTGGGCCATGAAGGACCACCAGCAGCAGAGTCCCTGCAATGGAGCCCGCCGCCTCAAGCACCGCTGAACAGGGCACCGCCGTCTCAAGCACCGCTGAACAGGGCACCACTGTCTCAAGCACCGCTGAACAGGGCACCACTGTGTCAAGCACCGCTGAAGAGGGCACCGCCATCTCAAACACCGCTGAACAGGGCACCGCCATCTCAAACACCACTGAACAGGGCACCGCTGTCTCAAGCACCGCTGGCCCATGAGCGGCAAGGGCAGTGACACAACTGAGTCCATCACGGGGTGAATGATGCACTCTGGGCACCATGCCCCCTCCAGAACCAGTGGAGACTGTCATCCACTCACCAAATCCTTGGCAGGATGAAGCACTCTGGGCACCATGCCCCCTCCAGAACCAGTGGAGACTGTCATCCACTCACCCAATCCTTGGCAGGATGAAGCACTCTGGTCACAAAGCCCCCTCCAGAACCAGTGGAGACTGTCATCCACTTGAGAGACTGTGGCTTTGCACTCCCCAGGATTGAACAGTGGCCAAACCACCCACTGTAGAGACTTGTGAGACTGTGGCCCTCATTCTGACCTTGGCGGTCTTTTCGCAAGACCGCCGAGTTACCGCCGCGGTGAAGACCGCCGACCGCGGCGGTGTGCCGCTGTGCGCATTCTGACCGCTGGGAGCGTACCGCCGGAAAACCGCCAGCAGCCACACTGGCGGTCGGCGGGAAAGTGGAGACTGGTCAACCTCCACCGCCACGCCAGCAGAACACCGCCCCCAGAATTACGACCCACATTTCTGTGTGGCGGTCTTCTGTTGGCGGTCTTCTGTTGGCGGTCACGTCCCTATGGCTCCCGTCGCCTCCCGGAGGACCAACGCACAAGGTAAGTTGATCGTCCGTGAGGGGAGGGGGTGGGGGGGTGTTGTGTGATGTGTGCGTGCATGGGGGTGTGCGTGTGAGTGTGTAGAGGGGTGCTGTTGTGTCTATGGGTAATGTGTGCTGTTCGGCAGGTGCGCATGTCGGCATGTATGTGTGCGGGTATGTGTCCCCGTTGTGTATGTGTGTGTAGGGGGTGTGTATATGTGCATGTTGGGGGTGTGTGCATGTCGGGGTACATGTATGTGCATGTCGGGGTGGGGGTGGGGAGGGGGTTCGTACCACCTCTGGGGGGTGGCAGGGGGGTGGAGGGTGTGGGGGGAGGACTCGGGTGGGTAGTGGGGGGTGGGGGAGACCCCTATCAGTGCCAGGGAAGGAATTCCCTGGCCCCGATAGTGCTTACCGCCATGGTTCGCACGGCGGTTCCCGCCCGCAAGAAACCGCGGCGGTAGGCAGGGTCATAATACCCTTGGCGGTCTTGGGACGACCGCGGGGCCGGAGTGCGCAAACTCCAGCCCCGCGGTCATGACCGCCGCGGCGGTCGGAGCGGAGAAGTAGCGGTCGGTCGCGGCGGGGACCGCCGCGGTCAGAATGCCATTTTTAATACCGCCGGTCTGTTCGCGGTCCGACCGCCGTCTCTCCGCCGACCGCCAGGGTCAGAATGAGGGCCTGTGTCTTTGCACTCCCCAGGATAAAGCAGTTGGCAAACAACCCACTGTAGAGACTTGAGAGACTGTGGCTTTGCACTCCCCAGGATAAAGCAGTGGGCAACCCACCCACTGTAGAGACTTGAGAGACTGTGGCTTTGCACTCCCCAGGATAAAGCAGTGGGCAAACAACCCACTGTAGAGACTTGAGAGACTGTGGCTTTGCACTCCCCAGGATAAAGCAGTGGGCAAACAACCCACTGTAGAGACTTGAGAGACCATGGCTTTGCACTCCCCTGGATTGAACAGTGGGCAACCCACCCACTGTAGAGACTTGAGAGACTGTGGCTTTGCACTCCCCAGGTTGGAACAGTGGGCATGTGGCCCCCTCGTGGATTTGACATTGGGCACTCATCTGGCTGAGGTGCCCCCCTTTCCCTCCCCCTGAGGTGCCTGTTTAGTTGCTCTATGATGCCCCTGCAGTGTTCTCTCCGTCATGGTCGGGGATCTTGTGTGGGCCTCGCCCATACCGTGTGGTCCCAGTGTTCCACAGACGTTATTAGAGCACTACCTGGACTACTATGCTTGGTATATATTTTGTACATGGTATATATATCTATTTCTGCCTACTTGCTTTTAATATATTACAATGGTTACACTCATTTTCTATTGTCTTTGCATTCTTCCTGGGGGCTTGGGGGGTGTAACTGAGATGTATTGATTTGCATTAGTGTGTGTGTTGTAGTGCGTGAGGGTGGGGGTGTTGTGTGTGTATGTCCCTGTTTTTTCCCTCCCCTGTGTCGTAGGTGCAGTACTCACCGTGGTCTTCGCCGCCGGCGTTCATGCTCCTGGTAGAGGAGCGGGAAGACTGTTGCAGGTAGAATTTGGAGTTCCGGATCCATGGCGTCCTCGTTCCTCGTGGGGTGTGTAGAGGTGAGCATTTTTCCTTCGGGATTCCTGTTTTCGCCATGTTTTTATCCGCGGTGAATCTGCCCCGGAAAAGGTGGTGGATTGGCCTGTCACAATAGTGTGGGTGGTACTTTGTCTCCCGCCTGTCTGTTGGGGGTGACCGCCACGCTGTTTGTTTGTACCGCCGTGGTGGTCGGAGTGTTAAAGTGGCTGTCTCTGTTGGCAGTTTCCGCCACGGTCGTAATTGCAATTTTGTTACCGCCGGCCTTTTGGCGGTCTTACCGCCGCTTTAACACCGTCCACCATGGTTGTAATGACCTCCTATGTCTTCCCCCATGTTTTCTAGATCCCAAGCCACACATCAATGTAACCACTGTCTCTAGGGTGAAGGGTACCTCTTGACCGTTGCCTCAGCCAACGCTCATTAGATAAGGAGTCCGCTTGTGACAGTAGTTATAGCATTGCCAAGGCCATCCGCTCTTGTGATCCTTCCAGAACCAGCTGGTGTGACTTCCCTTGAGAATGTGCCAGAATGGTCTGAAAGTGGGTAAAAAAGAGATTGCAGAAACTCTTGAAAGTTCCAGAAGAACTGGATGCCATAATGGCATCACCAGAATCAGATTTGCTGACTATCTCCTGACTTAGGCCATGGCTTTGACAATGATAGTAAATGAGGAAAGCCATAATTCATCTCTTTATCCCAACCCTGTAGTGATGCAGCTACTACCTTCCCTACTGAATCCAGCTTCTACCTGAAGTGGCTTATGAGGTTAAGATTCAACCAGAGGTTAGGAGATGCATCTTGAAATGGCCACTCTGAGCATCAAGGGGCATATTTCCAAAAACTGATGAACTGCTGTGGTAAGGCACCGGTATATCAGAAAAAGTTTCACTGCAATATGATATTTTCAAACTCTTTGGATGTGTCGTATTTAAGAAACGGCATACCATGGCATAAGATCCCATGGTGCACAAAAAAAAAACACTTTTGTGGGACGGCTGCTGCAGAGAAAACTGACATGTGCAGCAAAAGTGACGCTAGGCTGCTTTCTGGCCCCTATAAACAATTCAAATCAGCCTACTATCATTTTAGAGTGTGCCATACATCAATAATCCATCAAAAAGTAACACATTTGAATACAAAACACTTCCCTGCTACTCAAAAGGGAGAGATGGAGCAGGCATCAGCAGCCAGGCCAACAAACCCACCAACCTCAGCACCAGCCAAGATGTTCAGACAGACCCGCAAAGAAGAGGTAGAGAAATATTAGTGAGGAGGAGAATCAAATAATGATAAAAGAGGTGACGAGGCATAAACATCAACTATTTGTCATTTCCAAATTGCCTTCAGGGAAGAAAGAGGCCATTTGGCAGTCCATAGTGGGCAAAATTAACAGTGTTGGACAAGCTAAAAGGACATTGCCAGCCAGGGTGCAAGAAGCGCTAGCACGATAATAAGCGTAGGACCAAGGAGAAAGTGACCAACAACCTGAAGGCTGCCATGCGGACTGGAGGGGGGTGGTCCTGAAGTCCCTGAGGAGCTGAGTTCTTTGGAGGAGCAGGTGGCAGCAGTCATCCCAGCAGAGTTGGTGGCAAGAGTGGAAGAACACAACAGTGCTGGCTATGAGGACCAACAAGACCTACAGGGTAAGTGGCAACAAGGAACAATCTGGAGCAGAAATGTCATGCTCTGCAATGCAGCAAGCTACGTTACTGTGCTGTACTGCACTGAATGTAAGAGACAAGTATGGAATTGCTCACATGTCCAGTCTTGCATCATAGAAATGTAAGTCAAACAGCCCAGTCACATGTTGCACTGCCCAGACTAGCTGTGTCAAATTTGTCCAATCCATGTGTGATGTGCAGCTCCAGTCCAGGTTCACCTTTGTATCCTGGTGCTTGTAGTATAATGTATAACATTAGTGACCAGGACTACAAGTCTCACAATATAAAGCAAAGATACACGAATGGAACACCACATCATGGCTAGACACTGGAACCCTGCCCACACTGAATTTGAAAATGCATACCACCTTGCACCATGAGGCTAGTGTGTCTGTCTTTGGGCCTTGCAGCCAGATCTGGACTGCAAAGCAATGGAATGGAATGGTGTTGTCAGTGGATAAACTCCTCACCTGAAGGGGGGTCAGATGAGGAGCATGTGAAGTATCACCACATAGGAACATGTAAAGAGCCACATGTATAGTCACTTGCATGAAACTACACTGCACGCAGCTGACCCGATGTGTAGGGTGAGACAGGTGTTGGCTGCCATGGTAGAGACCAACCTAACTCCTGTTGTGAGCAAATTCATATTGGCAGTTGGGGTGAATGCAAGTGATGCACACTAGAGTGCCAGGTGTGTTTGTTTAAACAATCTATGGTGTGTGATCCAGGTGTGTCCCTGTGACTGAGCAAATTGAACTGGCATTGTGTCTGAATGGGGAGATATTGCATAGGAAGGAGGTGAGAAGTGACATGTGTACTGCAAGTTATCCTGAGCAATACACAGGCATTGCTGTGCCTGATAGTGTCACACTTGTGTTGCAGCTGGGAAGGAATGACCTACAAAAGAACATTGGTGCACTACATCCTACATGTGATGTGGACCTGGGTGAAGAAGTAGCACATGTCAGGAGGGAGCTAGAAGACGAAATGTCTTACCATGCCACATACCACATATGTTAAAGCAGGAGGATGTCAAACAAGGAATTGTGATGTGAGAGAATAAACTAGTTTGCCATAACTATGGGCAGGATTCAGGGATGGTTGGAGGGTCAGATGTATGGGCCTAGTTGTGTGACAAACCTGGGTATGTATGTTACCAATTATTATCACTAATAGCATGTGGGATACAGCTTGACCCATAGCCCTCAAATACAGGCAGTCATGTTGGTCCATTGGATGCAGTGACTCATGTTGTTGGTGCTGGCGTCACATGAGTGTCAATTTATGATCTGGGTTCCATCACTGTGTGATAGTAAGTAGTGTCCATGGCCCTAAATGAGCATTTCTAGCGGAGTTATGTACATGTACAAGTGAGTGGACTGAGTCAAATGATGTGTTATACTCTGCAGATAACCATCTCTGGCAATGACAAAATGGGGTGAGTGTCAGTGTTAGCAATCTACCTAGTTTGACTGAGTCGATCCCCTCAGAGTTGGTACACAGTACCCACTGTTTAGAACTATGGAGCCAACTGTGTGTGCAATGAAATCCCATGAGTATACACAAATAGCACAACCATGGTAAGTAGATGACCTTACACATTCCTGCGGTTGGCAAGGTTGCTAGCTGAGTAGAGTTGTGTGGATTTGGGTCAAAAACGAGCTCTTGGCCACATGAATGCCTAATGTACATGCAAGACAGCACAACAAGGTAGACTGCCATGGTGTACTGTGTGGAAGGCAGACTGCAGGATCAAGTCAAATACATGACCAAACCCACAACATTTTCCCATGAGCTGTGGGCTAAGTAGTTGCCAAAGGAAATACAGACACCCTGGAGACTTGGTGCAATGCGTACAGTAGTGCTGTCAATACATGAAACCACATTCAGTATGGCCATCATGAAAAAGAAAGCTAATCACCAAGGCAAATGTGGCCCTTACCCCAACTTACCCTCACAAACAGGGCAGGTCAGCAAGCTGTGTAACTCTGTTGCAATGTGTGGTATGACATTAAAATATCACACTTGTCACACACTGGTTGTGTGTACAATGCTGAGATACTGCCGCCTGAAAGGCAACTACATTACAACTTGGTCTTGATTCCTATAAGCCACATATGTCCTACACATTAATGTTGAACTGAAAGTGAATGAGAGTTAATTCAGTATATCAGCAAGATTACTCATGTCAGCATCCAGCATAAATCACCTTTGACATATCTCTGTTTCATTGCAGAGGGAGAAACAACACCTCATGACCAGCTGACAACATTGCTGGGAATGACATCCTGCCCCTCATAGATGATGACACCTTTCAGCAACTCCTAAACTCCATTGGAACACCTTCTCTGGTTGCAGGAGGGGCTGACAGCATCGCTGGGTCTCCAGAAGAACTGCCTACCATGGGACATGCTTCTTTGGGCAGCCCAAGCCCAGCCCTGGACTCCGTGGACCTACAAGTTGTCTTCCAACATGATGCTGTATGAGTCAAGCTTCAACTGGTAGATGAGGTGTGGGCCACATCTTAAGGCTCTGATGTTTGTGTGACTCAGATGACTCTTGCACAAACACAACGTGTTAAACTTGGCACCCTTGGCATGGTCTCCCCTAACCTTTTCCTCTGCTTCCCAGGTTGTTGATGTGTGTTGGACTCCGTTTTTGCTGTTGTTGATATTCTGGGCAATTTACCACTGCTAACCAGTGCTAAAGTGCAAGTGCTCCCATGTAAAATGTATGTGTAATTGGCTTATCCATGATTGCCATATTTGATTTACTAGTAAGTCACTTGTAAAGTGCAATAGAGGTGCCCAGGGCCTGTAAATCAATTACTACTAGTGGGCCTGCAACACTGATTGCGCCACACAAATGTGTAGCCCTGTAAATATGGCTCAGACCTGTCACTACAGTGTCTGTGTGTGTAGTTTTAAACTGCCAATTCGACTTGGCAAATGTACCGAATTGTCAGGCCTAAGCCTTCCCTTTTCATACATGTAAAGTACCCCTAAGGTAGGCTCTCTGTAGCCCCATGGGCAGGGTGCAGTGTATATTAAAGGTGGGACATGTACTGATGTGTGTTACATGTCCTATTAGTGAAGTACTGCTAAATTCAGTCATAACTGTTGCAAGGCCTATCTCTCTCATAGGTTAACATGTGGGCTGCCTTTAAATATTATTAAAGTGCAGATTCCCTTTGAGAGCAGAAATAAATTTGGAGTTTGGGATCTCTGAACTCACAATTTAAAAATACATCTGTTAGCGGAGTTGGTTTTTAGATTGTCAGCTTGAAAATGCCACTTTTAGTAAGTGGGCATTTTCTTGCTTAAACCATTCTGTGTCTCTGCCTGTAGCTTCCCTATCTGGGTCAGTTTGACAGTTGGGCTGTTTGTGAATCCCCTCTAGACAGTGAAACAAATGGAGCTAGGGTGTAGCCTGCATATACTGATGAGCCGTCAGTGCTAGACTGGAGGGAGGAGTGGTCATTTACACCTGAATGGGCTGTGCCTGCTCTCTCACAATGCAGTCTCCAACCCACTGGTGTGTGTCTGGGGCCTAGCATGGGCAAGGCAGGATCTTGTGAACAACAGAGACTTTCCTTTGAAGTAGGCCTACTTCAAAGGAAGAATGGGGTATAAGTATTGGACCCAAAACCTCTAAAAATTAGATCACTTCTGGAACCAGGAGAAACCTCTGCCTAGGAGAAGAGCTGAAAAGCTGAGGAGGAGTGCTGCCCCTGTCTGTGACTGTACTTTGTTGGGCTTTCCTGCAGTTGCTGCTTCTGCCTGTGAAAGGGGACAAAGACTTTACTTTGTGGTATAGTACTACTTGTGAAGAATCTCTAAGGATTTGAACTGAGCTTGCCTCCTGTTTTGAAGTCTCAGGGCCATCAAAGACTTCCTCTGCTAACATCTGGACTCTGCTGAGAAGCCTGCCCTGCCAAGTGGTGTCCTATCCAGTCCGTGGGCCCTTCAAAGGTGAAGTTGGCAGACAAGAGCTGAAAATCCACTCAGAACACCGTGCGGGGAAATTTTTGATGCACCATCTGCAAAGCAGTTGATAAACAACGCCCCACCGACTTTGCAGCTTGCAGCTGTTGCTGCTGATAAGGTTGAAAACCCCACGCAGCGCGGTTTTCTAACACCGTGTGACAGAATTTTCCACGCATCGTCCCTGGGCGTCAAAGTCAACCCGACTCTTCAAGGATCGGAGGTGCCCCATCCGGCAATCGATACCTCGCTCTCCTGCAAGGGAGAAAAAGGACACATCACCGAACTGATCGCAGAAGAAACAAAGCAAATCCTCCCTTGCGAGGAAGGAATCGAGACATCGCTGCCTTTTTTTACGCACGCTCACCCATACAGCTTTATTTTTATGCTAACCAGGTACTTTGTGCAAAATCAACTTTTCCATTGTTTTCTATGGAGTGAGATTCTTATTCTTTTGAAAATTCATAATTTAACTTGTGTATGTTGGAATTTTGTTGTTTTTGTCTTGCATGATTTAGATAAATAGTGCCTCCTTTTATAAACTGGTGTGGTGCCCATTTTGTACTATTTTCACTGCATTACTGTGTGTGTTGGTACAAATACTTCATGTATTGCTTCTGAGATAAGACTGACTGCTTGTGCCAAGCTACCAAGGGGGTAAGGAGTCGTTATCTAAGGGTGTTTCTCCATTGCCCTGACTAGAGTGAGGGTCCTTGCTTGGACCAGGAGTAACCTGACTGCCAACCAAAGACCCCATTTCTAACACAACCACCTTCAGGGGAAGCACAACACACATCAGCAGAGGAAGATGTGGACTTTACCAATTTCCAGCAGAGAAGTACATCGTAGCCTTTGTCTGGCTTTTGACCAGTTTCCCACTGGACCTGTGTAAATTATCATGCCATTACCCTTGTCACCTGGTACTGTCTCCTTTTCGTATGGGCACCTGTTAATTTGATCCATTTGCTGCAAGAACTGCTACTGTGAATCAGCCTATGAACACACCTATAAATAACTGTACTACCCTGAACCTCCATGTTGTATGTCTGTTGCAGATAAGACTAACTAGACCATGGTGGATATGCAGTCCCAAAAGGCACTTCCTACAAACTGAAGGAAATTTCACTACAGTCCCTATCACATTCTCTTGTTGGACAAGTCATGCATCATAGATCTCCCCGGCCATCACATTATGTTGCAAATCCTGTTCAATTATTGAACATCATTGTGTGACAATAAGCATCAGAACTTTGAGTGCCACAAAGTGAGATAGGCCAACTAATCATACAATGGCTGGACTTCACAAATTGGATCCTGTGATGTGTGAGGGGACTGATTAACACATGCTCACACATCTACAGATATTTAGCTAAGTTACCATGACAATTTCTTCATGCATATATGTCAGCCTCAATGCTTACATTGAAGATATTCTATGAGTGCTGTCATAATACATGCACTGACAATAGTCTGATAATAATGGCCAGACACCATCAGTATAGCATCAGATCTATGCGACTCAAGGATGTAGAAGCTCAGTGCTACACCCTTGATGTCATTAAGTGTGAACTGCAACTACAGAGTATTTGTGCTCCTGTGTCAAATGAAAAAGTGTGTTGTAGGGTACTCTGGGATATGTAGGGACATTGTGTCCCTTTGGCCTTGAGAGCCCTGGCATGCATTGAGTGTGAGTCTAACCACACATGACATCAATTGAACTATGTACACACATAATTATGTAGAGGGCCCAGACCACAGGCTTTGGAACCAAGCTACACATCACTAGGCCAAGAGGAAACATCAGACAATTGTGTATTCTAACTTAGAAAGTAGTTGCACTAATTCACATGCAGAAAGTGCCACACAAGTATTCAATGTCAAGGATGTTTGATGTTTCAGGTCAGATGGGGGCCACTTTCATGGATACAAACCAGCAAACGACAATGACGTACTAGTACAATGCTTCAAGGGTGAGTGTGTAAGTGCCAGGCACCAGTGTGTGTCTCAACACAGCCATGAATGTGTACCATGTAGTGACAGATCCATCGCTCAAGTACATGTAGCATAACTTACACAGAGTGCTACAGTAGCTGACTATTTGTGTTGGGCTGTGAGTCCAGTCACACAAAGAGAACCACTTACAGTGGCCAAGGCATGTCGAAGATTCCCTGAGTGACTCCATTGCAACATTGGCTGACTCTTGTCCATAGGCCTCTCACTAAGGGCCAGATGTAGGAAAGTTGGGAATTGCGACTTGCAATTTGCGAGTCGGAGCGACTCGCAAATTGCAAGTCGCAATTCCCAATGCAGTACGGTGTCTCAGACACCGACTGCAACTCGCTATGGGGTCGCAATGACCCACCTCATGAATATTCATGAGGTGGGTCGCAAATTGCGGCCCCATAGCGAGTATGGGCACTCGCTAACATGGAGGCCTGCTGACGTCAGCAGACCTCCATGTTCGCGACCTGCTTTTAAATAAAGCAGTTTTTTTTTTTTGAAGTGTAGCCCGTTTTCCTTACAGGAAAACGAGCTGCACTTCAAAAAAAACGAAACCTTTAGTTTCGGTATTTTTTCAGGGCAGGGAGTGGTCCCTTGGACCACTCCCTGCCCTGAAAAAATATTTTTGGGTCCAGTCACAAACTGGAAGGGGTCCCAAGGGGACCCCTTCCAATTTGCGAGTGGGTTACCATCCACTTGAAGTGGATGGTAACTGCGATGCCATTTGCGACCGCGGTCGCAAATGGTATTGCATCCCACTGCGACTCGCAAATAGGAAGGGAACACCCCTTCCTATTTGCGAGTCGGAAATGGATATTGCGAGTCGGTAACGACTCGCAATATGCATTTCTGAATAGCAAACCCACGTTTTCGACTCGCAAACGGCGATTTTCGCCGTTTGCGAGTCGCAAATGGGTTGCTACATCTGGCCCTAAGTCACATATATCGACAAACGCTTCAGACAATTCCATCAAGTAATCAACTCAGTTTTAGCAATCATGACAACTCTTATGCAGTAAATTATTACGCATATGTGAAAGTAAGAAATATTTTAATATATGAAATTGTTAAAATCACAACCTAAAACTAACTACCCTACACTAACTTACACTATCTAGACTATGCCTCAACTAACCTACCTATCCTACACTAACGTATCTTAACAGTACCTTAACCCACCTAAACGTAGCTTATCTATGCTACACATGCACCACAACAGACATGTTTCACATCAGCCCCCACCCCTTAATACACACATCTCAGCGCAACACAAAAGACAAAATCATCCTAAGCATACAAAATTTAAACACAGAAATCTAAACAAATATATATTTTTGCATTTTTAATTGTTTTATTTTTATTTTTTCCCTAAAACACACACTATACTTCAACTCCCCACCCATTAAAAATATAACCCTCCATATACACACCTAAAAAGTATTACTTATTAAATTATTAAACAAACTTATACTATCCTAACGGGCCTAACCTATAAATATACTAAAACATAGTCTAACCTATGCTAAAAATACTAAACTATACAAACAACAGGTAACCACCTAGGGAAAGAGAAAAGCCCAAAGGAGATTAACGTTTGCACACTGATCCTCTCCACTGTTTCCTACAAGGTAAGCATCATGGCCCACAGACTTCAGAGTTTCCCCTCAATGGCAGCCATCCTCTGGTTTTAGTCAAAACCATCTAGACCGCAAAAGAGAGGAACATCCATGTTAGGGTCAGTCAACTTGCTCCAAGCAAAATCATCCAGACCGCAAAGGAGAAGAGCGGCCATGTTAGGGTCAGTCAAGACACTCTGTATGGGAAGATGGGGCAGAACGAGGGTGAAAATATGGTCTGGAATACATTTTGCCTGGCTTTGGTTGAGGAAGAGGCTTGAAAATGCAATGTGGCATGGCCCTGACACAGAAGTTGTGATTGTGACGCATGCACTCTGTCTCTCTGGATGCTTACAGTGAATGCTGCTGATGGTCCCTCCCTTTCCCTATAGTCCACTCCGCATCAAGATGTCTGTCTCTTCACCCCCACCAACCAGATCCGCCTCACCAATGTAGTCGTGATGATGATGAAGAAGGGAGACAAACTCTTCGAGATAGACAAGAAGAACAAAGAAGTAAGTGATGACGGTGAAGGGGAGTGTTAGTGCGGCATAGGGACATGCAAAATGTTGTTTGAATAATGCATGCACTGACAATATGCTGATATTAATGACCAGACACCTTCAATTTAGCATCATCTCTATGTGCCTCAAGGATATAGAAGCTCAGTTTCTACACGTTGGATGTCATTAAGTATGAACTGCAACTTTGGTCTTTTGCCAAATGGAAAATGGTGTAAGGTCGGGCAATGAGTATGCGCATGGGTGTAGTGGAGAATGTATGCATGGTGAATTTATATTTTGTGTAGAGCAAAAATGCACACATTTCCTCAAGCAGTCTTCCTTTTCTGTGCAGCAGTAGTTTGGCAATAAGTCACAAGGGTTGCCTGAGTGCAGAGACAACTGTCTGGCAGAACTCTCAGAAAGTTTTTATATAACTCTGTGAGTTCCACCCACCCCTACCCAAAACCACATTTTGGGAAAAGAAATTAACAATATTCCTTCTAAATATATACTTCTACTAATGCAACAAGGCAAATGTATTCAAGTGCTTGCAGTGTAGGTATACAAAATGGCAGTGTTCACACAAATAAACTTATAACCATATCAATACAGAGACTGAGTTGGAAGCATGATGTGGGGTACACATGGAATTGAACATAAGATCCAAATTAGGACTCCCTGATTTTGATTATGCAGCATGCAACAGAGTATGTTTTGTGGTCAATAACCTATGTGAAACGAGTTATGACAAGCAAGAACCGGAACGTAGCCACAGCCTTAGTTAATTGACATGGCAAATACACAAGGCCACACACATAACTGCATTGACTGACTTTGACAGGTAGTTAAAACATAGAAGGAGGGTTGGTAGCCACCTCCTATAAAACTGACCTGTTGGACACTTCACCAATATTGACTCAGAGAAGTACCATAAACCCTAACACATAGCTTATGGTATACATTTCCAGCAATACCATAGGGACCGCTGCATATACTTGTGTATGTCCACACATGTTAGGAAGGCTGCTTTCTTTGATGCACATTAACAAAAAGCATATCCATGTAATAAGCATGTGAAAGCATGCTGCAGATCTCATGTTTGCAAATACTGTATCTAACAGATAATCTTCCACCATGAGTCAAGGGTGACAGGTTTGGCGCAAGCCAGTAAGAGAATGCCATCAGTAGGTGAGTGGTGGAACGGGCTGTATGCTGCTGCACAGTGTAGACCTGCATGTGGTCTGTTCCAGATTGAATCAAAATTGAAAAACTCCCTGCAAAGTTATGATTATTTTTCTGGAATAGGATATTGGCTATATGAGGCCATGAGTTAGGCATTTAACAGCATTTCCATGTGTAGACCAGTGGCATGTGCCACATGTGCCTCTACCTATTCTGTCTGCACTGATGTAGGATTCATCACATCTTGTCAGGACTTGTCATGCCATATGTCCATACTTTGCCATGTGGACAACTTCACTAGCAATGTGCATCTGACAGTCAGTCTGAAGATGAACTGTCCCACCCATGGTCAAATAGAGTTTCTCTATTACATCCTTATATCCCTCATGGCATCTTGGTAAATGTTCCTCTGTCACCACATCTCACATGTTAATGATATGGAATACTCTGAATAAAGCTCAGGTACCCTTGAAGCTGAATTAGAGTTACCATACCTCAGATAATTGTGGCCTACGTGGTGAAACAAAGTAAATGATTCCTACTGACAATGTATTTACATGCTCACAGCAACACACGTTGATATGCAATCTGTTCACTGTGATTACTCTAATCAATGATTAGGGATAACATTGCTCCTTCACAACTATACATGCAGCATCATTCATAGGAAAGAATGTTGTTTTTTGATGCCTAGCCTGCTAACATGGTCACACAAGTTTATCTGATTCTTAAGTTTGGCTACCCCCATAGCTACTGGTACATGTATGGATCCCAAAATGTTTTATTTGTTGAACAGCATGAATGTCTGATCATGCCTATAGTCTTTCACACTGTACTCATTTTCGTAGTGAGGATAAACATATTCTGCATGTATGAGCACATTATGATGCTAAACAATAGAAGTAGTATTTTAGAAAAGATGTTCAGTGTATATAGTATTCCATGACACTGTAATGTTGACAATTGGTAATGTTGTCTAGGACATGTGTTACACCGTACCCTCACCGGTCTCATGCTCAAATATGACCATAGGCAAGCATCCCATGTCCAGACAAACTCAGATTATCTAATGCCACTTTGCTGTGACATATTTCAGAAAAGTAGTTTTTTATGTTTTTGCCAAGGTCTGGGTGTAAGACAATTGAACTTCTGACCATCTGTAGATATTGTGGCTAGTGATGGTACATGTGCCATAAGCATCCAAACCATAGCTGGACAGATATCACCACAAGAGATAATGAGCCATCAATCATGTGAGCCTGCATACACTGCCACTACATGCACATTGACATTTGCCCTTATACATTGCACATGTTACTGTGTGCTACTTCATTGGTGAATTAACATGTATTGCAAATTGGCTACAGGTGAATAATGCTACACCATACACATCACTATGTTACAAATATCATAAATTACACACAATCCTCACAGAACTAAAAACACACTGGTAGCATTGGAATCCCTGAAGGACTACACCTCAGCCAGGGTGTATGGTGCAGGACTGCCTATAAGACCAAAACATGGTATATTGCTTTGGGAAAATGTAACATATACACTATACACATATGAAGCACAGTACAATGACATCAGAAATATCTGGTACATTCTACACACTGGACACAGCGTGTGGCAAAATAGATATGGATTAATAATGGATATATACAAGCAATAGTGAAGTGTTTAAGGACAAGATCTCACTAATCATGTCACCGAGTGCAGAGTAGGCACAAAGCATCCTTCCTTGCTACATGGTGCAAGGGTGCATGCTTTCGATAGCTATATCAAAATCCAATCTTGGAAGGGCCACCATCTGGGAGTTAATAAATTGGCAGGGGTGTTCCCAGCTCTATACTATGCTGAACAATGCAACACAAATCAGAAGGTCAACATAATAGGTGGGTTTTCATAACTTTGCTCCTTACATGTCACATGTGCAGGGTATTCAACATTAAACATTTTTGCTCTATACAGGCTTGTATGTGATCAAAACAGTGACAACGAGGAAGATACTCATAGGATATGGGCGCTCACAGAAAGTCCATAGAATAAATCACACATTTAGTTCATGGCACGGTGCTTCTGACAAGAGGATCTCCCTCAATCCTCCAATGTTTCCAGAGAAACACAAAAGCATACAAACAAAAGTCGTAGCACTCGTGGTATAAAAACAGAGTTAGACGTTGTACGTATGTCCAGTCTTCTTCGTAAATTATCAACCAAACTTGTGTTTGTATAACAGTCCAAGTTTTATTAGTACTGTTCAGAAATCCTCCAAAAGAACAGCCTATTTATAATGTTCAGATATCCTCCATAAGAACAGCCAACACGTGTTTCATCCTCTGAGAAGTATCTCTCATTAAGGACTTCATCAGGGTTTCACCTCACAAGGTTTTTATACCACGAGTGCTACGACTTTTGTTTGCAGGCTTGTATGTGAATTGAGGTCATGTATACAAATATTTGCATGTGAAATTATTTGGTGTGACCCAAAAAACAGGTCACGCCTGTGGTGAGACAAAATGTGAGGGCCCCCCGCAATGTACATGGCTGGTGGCCCCCACAGTCGGGGCCCAGTCATGAGCTCCCAGGCCTGAGACCCACACTCCCTGCTCAGTGCCGGAGCGGTCTCCTGGACCTCTAGGCCTCCCTCACACTTCAGGTTCTGCAGGGGCTATTATTACACAACTGTGAATAGTCCCCTGGGGCATGGTGCTACCATCTGACAGATTTAGCCTTTATTATGGCATACTACCCTTCAAAATATCTGCCCCTCACTGTTGAGAAATATATTACATAATTTTTAGAAATGCCAACAACTACAAGCAGATGGTAATATGTACTTACCAATGGAGCCACCAGCTTCCATGCCGAGGTGATCTAGTAGATCAGCCTCGCGGCTCACCATATCTACCCATTGGTGTTTCTCCTGGTGTAGGGTGCTTTCTACACCAAAGACGCTGCTTATACACCACTGCACTTTCTCCCACTGCTCCTTACTCTTATTGGTGAGACAGCTTTGGCTGACCTTAGCCTCCTTAGCTATCATGTTGGCCACATAATGTGCCGGCAGCCAAAGTAGGCCCCCAAATTCTCCCTGTGACAAATCATTTGCTGTCCCTTTTCCCGACATGGCCGTACCCACATTATACCCCCTTAACACTATGTAAAATACCCCTTAACCTTACTCCACCCCTAAAAGTACAAAGCCCCTAAATAGACTAACACTCAACAATACAGTGACAATAACATTACTTGTAACAAATCCAAAATATAACTAACACAGTTGGCACACAGCAGGGACAGCACAGACACCGACAAGACCAAAATGCTCCAAATTCACTTAGACAAACCACAAAACACCTCCTACAGACAGCACAGACAAGAAGACTGTAAGTGAAAGTGAAAGTAACTTCACACTTCCAAGTTTGCCAGAGCCATTGTATCATTTCCTGGGTGTATCCCGCCTGTTTTCCTCAAATGCATAGGTTTTTATGATGTATCTGTACAGAAATAGCCAATGCAATTCTTTCTGACACATTGGAGTTGATGCGTAGCTTCCGACTGACGCTTTGGTTGCAATTTGTCACAGGAATGGGTCAATGCGTGGGTTCTGATCCACAGAATTGACCTATTGTGTGTGATACAGCGTAGTGAAATGTGCAATGCAGATCAACACAACTGAAGCTCACTTTCCTTGCTCCTCTTTTCTTACCTGACAGGCTTGATAATTTGGGATGTGTTGAATGTCATTGGTAAGAATGCACCTATGTGTGAGCCATTGCATTCATTGTGCTGACATTATCAGTCACAATATATTTATGTGAAAACACTTACATATTATAATGTGAACAGATATTCAAAATCTTTTGTTGGTCTTACGGTTTGTAGTATAATTGGGTGAACGTAGGTAGCTGCAAAATAGAAATCTTTTTGTTCAAATATATTGCAGTGCTATACAAATGAAATGCTCCATTTTATTCATGAATATGTACAAAGTCTAAATTCATACTATCTCTGCATTCCTGCTACAGGATGTGTTACGGGTGCAATACACACTCAGGGAACAGACACTGGCTGCTTCAGCCAGTCTACAGAGTATGTGGCATCCAGCTCACCAATTAACAGGATAGATATGAAAGTTATGGTGTTAGGCCAATATGAGGCCTATGTTGTCGGGCGGACATCATTCATCAGACTAAAATAGCCAAAAACAACCATGGATACAGACACATGAACTCTCTGGTCTTTGTGTCTGGAAAAATATGTGTGGCACATGCACAATGCACATGGGTAAAAGTGTTCGCAAAATCTGTTTGTGTATAGTGTGATCATCACAAGTCCAGCTTGAGCAGGCCCGATAAGTGTAATGAATCCCAAGTGCCACAATGGATTGCAGTTCACCCCATCACATTACTCTGCACCACTTTGAATGTAGGTAGCCATTCACACCAGATGGTCATATGTGCATTTACTGACAGAAGACACCACACAAACCTGCAACACATCAGTGAGTACTATCTTGACAGGAGTGATATTACATGTAGTTAGACCTTGACATCTTATCTTTACTTCACAGGACATCATGTCAACTATACTAAGATCAACATTAGTAATGCAGCAACGTATATCATGACATACAGTACACACACTCAGTCATTGCACACTCTTTGGTACTACACTCACTTTGGACTGTGGCCGTAGCTGAATACACTGTAGCTGCACACACAATCTTTGCATGTTCAGACTGTTACATATGATGCCCATCTGGGGTGAGTGTGTCACACAGTAACAGACCTTTTGAATAGGTGAGTGAGCCATCAGTCACCACTGCAGTGAAACATGGTTAAGTAGTCCATAATATTTGTGATGTTCAATTAACAAGATGCTACTATTCACACATTATATGCATCTTACTCCTCTTAATGTTAGTAGCACTACATAGACACTGAGTGCAGGCCTTTGTGTGTACCTCCTGGCCAAGAAGACGGCATTCCCTGACACAGGCATATGTAATAGAACACACTCAAAATACATTTCACCTTTGGGTGGATAGTATATTTGTGATCCATTCAACTATGTACTTGTACGCTCAGGTCAGAGGTGCACAACTCCATGCTAAGGTAAGTTCACATCTAAATCATATCTAAATTGCATGCGCAATGAGTTGTGTGCATGCACACTCATTTTTGATTGACTCTTGATCCAAGTGAAATCACACTCTTGACATCTCAGCATCTTTCAGGTGTTCAGATTTTTGTATATAACCTTTTCATTTCCATAGTGATCTGGCTATTTCCGCATTGTAGAATGTCTTAGAGTAGATCATCACACAGAGGCAAAACACAACATCACCCACACAATTACCACGCATAAAACACCATACACCACCACACACATCACACTCTACAACACATACAACATCCCTCATCTCATCAACACCACCGCATGGCACCCCAAAGACACCCCAGGTTCTCTGACGCAGAACTCAGGGTCATGGTGGAGCAAATAGTTCGTGTAGAGCCCCAGCTCTTCGGGGCACAGGTGCAGCACACCACAATTGCTAGGAAGATGAAGCTATGGCAAAGGATAGTCGACAGGGTCAACGTGGTGGGACAGCATCCACGCAATCGGGATGACATCAGGAAGCGATGGAACGACCTACGGGGGAAGGTGCGTTCCATGGTATCAAGGCACAACATTGCGGTGCAGAAGACTGGCGGTGGACCCCCGCCTACTCCCCCAGAATTTACAGCATGGGAGGAGGAAGTCTTGCACATCCTGCATCCTGACGGCCTCGCAGGAGTATCTGAAGGAATGGACTCTGGTAAGTCAAATCTCAACTACTTCTTCCCACCCCCACCCCACCTGCATGCCAGCACATACCCCCACCCCCACCCCCACCACAACTCCTTGCAAATGGCTCACCATCACAACCCACCCATCCCAACACCAAGCCCTGCATGCGACCACAAACCATGGACACCCATCACCAAAGCATGCCCACTGCACACACACATCACCCCCACAAGCCACCCTCTTAAGAGCCCCCACAAGGGAATGCCTGCACTTGGGTACACGGCCACCCACCCATCACACGAAATGCCACACACCGAAGCAATAACCATACCCTTATACCCCTGCAGGACCCGAATGCCACCACACCGCCACGGAGGGCACAGAGATGTCCATCCCACCCCCAGAAGAGGCCCCCAGCGATGACAGCAGCTCTGTCTCCCTGGACCCAGATGACCAGCCCGGCCCATCGGGGACCTCTGGACAGTCGGTTCCCCACAGACAGCCACAGGCTACACCAGACCTAACCCCCTCTGGGAACACCAGCACAGCTCCCACCGAGCGGGCCCATGCCTCTGTCTCCATGGCACGTCAATCAGCGGTGTGTCTGCCACTACAGGGCACCCAGGTTGACCCACCACCCCAACAACCACAGGGACCTGGGGGCAGTGGTAGTGGGCACACCGTCCAGGGGACAGAGGCCCAGGGAAACAGGGGAACTGGGAGGGCTGCTGTGCGACAGGGGGGGGACAGGCCCAGGGAACCCACTCTCCAAGAGGCCCTCTCCTCCATCATGGGAGCATACCACTACTCCCAGGAGACGATGGCGACGGTACTGGCCAGGTTCCAGGAGATCCAGGCACAGCAGGAGGAACGGTACATGGGGTTCAGAGAGGAACTGAGGAACATTGGTTCCGCAATGGGGACCATCGTCGTGGCCCTTAACCAGATAGTCACCACATTGCGGGACCATGTGGCACCCCAAAGGGCCCCTGTCACTAACCCAGACCAGGAACAGCCTACCACCTCCGCCGGCGCTAGTGGACAGGAGGCCCCCACACAACAACAGGCCACCAGAACCCCACCTCCTGCTGAAGAAGAACCACCCCGCAAGCGGAACCTGAGATCTCACAAGAAGACAGAGTAGGATGCCAAGACCCCCGCCAGCATAAGATACCCCCTGATGTCATCCCACTGTCCCACATTGTCACCCTGTCCAACCTTTAACTGCCCCTGCTCCATCCTTCCACAGTCATATGGACAATGCACCTGTGAGACTGAGAACTGGACTCTGCCATGGACATTACTCCACCCCCACCCATCACCGTTGTACAATCATGTACCTATATCTAGCACTTCAAATAAATCACGTATTGCACTTAAAATAACAGGAGTCTGCTTGTATTCTTAACAAATGTCTTACACATTACGGTGCAATATTGTTAAGTTACATTGTGATGACAGCACACCAATGTCAATAAGCTTTAGTCCATGGGCAAACAAAGCAGAAGTCACGCAGTGGGTCATACAGCTCTGAAAAGGGAAGGGAAAGTCACAAATCAGTTAACAGGAACTGGGGGGAAACACAGACAGTAGAGAGGCAGGAGGCCTTAAGTAAATGTAAAATGGCGTGGGTGATTCTTACCTGTGTGCTACTGAAAATATTGTTGTATGACTGTATCCCTGTTGTCTGTGTCGTCCCCGTCGCCTTCCTCCTCTTCACTCTCCACAGGCTCCACAGCTGCTACACCACCACCATCTGGACCATCCTCCTGCAGAAAAGGCACCTGGCGTCGCAAAGCCAGATTGTGAAGCATACAGCAGGCCACGATGATATGGCACACCTTCTTTGGTGAGTACATTAGGGATCCACCTGTCATATGCAGGCACCTAAACCTGGCCTTCAGGAGGCCGAAGGTCCTTTCTATTATCCTCCTAGTTCGCCCATGGGCCTTGTTGTACCGTTCCTCTGCCCTGGTCCGGGGATTCCTCACTGGGGTCAGTAGCCAGGACAGGTTGGGGTAACCAGAGTCACCTAATAGCCACACACGGTGTCTCTGTAGCTGTTCCATCGCATAAGGGATGCTGCTGTTTCGCATGACATACGCGTCATGCACTGACCCAGGGAACTTGGCATTTACATGAGAGATGTACTGGTCAGCCAAACAGACCACCTGGACATTCATCGAATGATAACTTTTTCTGTTTCTGTACACCTCCTCACTGTCTTTGGGGGGGACCAAAGCCACATGGGTCCCATCAATGGCACCAATGATGTTGGGGATATGTCCAAGGGCATAGAAATCACCCTTCACTGTAGCCAAATCCTCCATCTCAGGGAAAACAATGTAGCTCCGCATGTATTTCATCAGGGCAGACAACACTCTGGACAAAACCTTAGAAAACATAGGCTGAGACATCCCTGATGACATGGCCACTGTTGTCTGAAAAGACCCACTTGCCAAAAAATGGAGTACTGACAGAACCTGCACCAGAGGGGGAATCCCTGTCGGTTGGCGGATGGGGAACATCAGGTCTGGCTCCAGCTGGGCCCACAGTTCATGTATAGTGGCTCTGTCAAGCCTGTATCTAAGTATGATATGTCGTTCTTCCATTGTCGACAGGTCCACTAGCGGTCGGTGCACGGGAGGATTCATCCTTCTCCTCGCAAGTCCCAGCGGACGGTGCCTAGGAAGGACAACATGGAGCACAGAGTCAAGCAACCCACAGGTTCGTTTACACAGCTTGCACAGTAAACGAATCGCTATGCATTGAAAGGCTTGTATGAGTGGCAATGCAAGGCCTAGGCCTGTGTGACGCAGTATAAATTATGCCATGTGGGCCCTTGAAATGGCGGCTGCCTGACCTGGGAAGTGTGACAGTGGGATGTGAGGTCAATGCGCTGGCGTGGCACACCATGGCGGTAGGCGGTCGAAGACCGCGGTGCTAAGCCGCATTGGTTTACATTGAACCCTATGGGTTTCAGTAGCCAATGACGATGTGCGCCGGCGGTCGCGGTACGCAACGCGGCGGTACGCACCGG